>NC_143504.1:40980092-41291111 GCF_051622355.1 Phaseolus vulgaris
ATGTTCTATAGATATGTCCGGATTTCATACAGTAAAAGCAAGATGCAGTATGCATTGTATTTGAGTTGTTAAAAGAAGAAAAACCTATTTTGGAAGGAACAAAAAAACTGGACAGCTTTTTCACATTGTTCTTTATTCCAGGATTATATCCTAGCCCATTTGTATTAAAAACAACATTTTGAGATCCAAGCAATGTTTCAAGATTTTCTCTACCTTTGGTGAAATTTGATAAGGTTTTCAGCAAATATTCAACTTGTTTTTCCAGCTTCTTACAATTTTCATAGGTTTTTATAGATGCATGCAAACATGTCAATTCAAGGCTAACCAAATCAGTTTTAGCTTTATGTAATTCTTCCTCAAGTGACTTAACCTTAGGTTCAAGTACCCTATTTACCTTGTTCAGTTTGTTACATATGACAGCCAAACTGTTTGCTTCATCATGTCTTTCCTTAAAGACAATTAATAGCTGATCATAACTTTCAGAATCAGTGGAAAATTCACTCACCGAATCAGAGATTGATCCTTCATCATTCACCATAAAGCACAAATTCGCTTCTTCACTTCTAGTTGAGGAGTCACTTGTTGAGGATACATAATTTTCTTCCCAAGAGATATATGTTATTTTTCCTTTGCCTCTTTCACTCTTCTTGCTTGCTGATTTTTCTTTGTTTTGATTATTTGGACAATCAACCTTTATGTGACTTGGTTTACTCCAACCAAAGCAAGTATAACTAGAATAATTTGAGTCATTGGATTTTGAGTACCTTTTTCTTTGTTGAGTTTTGTCTCGGTTCTTCCTTTTAAGAAATCTGCTGAATTTTCTGGTGAGCAGACTCAAGGTCTCATCATGTTCAGAATTCTTCTCTTTCTCACTTGTATCATGTTCCATGGTAGTCTTCAAGGCAATTCCTTTGGCTATTTTCTCCACTGTTTCTTGTTCTTTCAATCTTTTGAGTTCTAGCTCATGCTCCATCAATTTTCCAAACAATGCAGCAGTGGACATCTTGGATAAATTTTTGGATTCTGAGATTGCTATTACCTTAGGCTGCCAGCTCCTATCAAGGCATTTCAGCACCTTTATGTTGAGCTCTTCCTTGTCAAAGACCTTACCAAGACCAGTGAGATGATTTACAATATGTGTAAACCATTTCTGCACATCTGCAATGCTCTCTTCTGATTGCATCATGAAAAGTTCATATTCTTGAATGAGTGAGTGCTTCCTTGCTCGTTTCACATCATCCGTGCCCTCATGGGTTACTTATAGTACTTCCCACATCTCCTTGGCCGAGTTGCATTGAGATACTCTAAAGAATTCATCCATATTCAATGCAAAGGTAATGATGTTCTTGGTTAGGGAGTCATATTGAGCCTTTTTCTTTTCACTTTCACTCCAATCAGACCAAGGCTTCTTTACTGTTTCTTCTTTAATAACCTGCATAGGCACAAAAGGTCCACTGACCACTGCATCCCAAATACCCATGTCAATAGATTCCATAAAGATTTTCATTCTAATTTTCCAGAATGTTCACACCACCAAAGATAAAAGGTATACTAATAGACGCATCTTCAACAAAAGGCATTTTAAACTCAGACATAATGCACACACTTGAGTAAAATACAAGTCCTAGCTCTTGATACCAATTGTTGGGTCTATTAGTGTCTAAGTTCAAGAGGGGATGGGTGAATTGAAGTTATAAAATTTTTGCAAACACAAATTGGTTTACAGTATATCAGAGGAAAAGAACATATTGATTTTAGAATAAACATATTGATTCTTCAAAACAGTTTAACACAAACAGAACTTATCCAGATTAGGATTGAGATCAATAGAGAAAGTTTAATAGAACAAGATTGGTTGATATTCAAACAACTTGAAGATCACAATTTATACCAAGAGATCAATTAAGTTCTTACACTACAAACTTTCAAAGATAATAAAATTTCAACCAAGATTTAAGGAAGAAACTGTTTGTTCTTAAACCAATTAAAAACTCAGATTAAAAAGACTTTGTTTATCATTAAAAAGATTTTCTAGATCAAGAAGAACATTTAAGTAAACCCAGAAACAACATGTTCAATTTTAAAAGAACAAATTTCTTTCTTGACAGATTATACGAAATATCAGAAATGAGTGCAGGGATGAGAACAATTAGGCAAACACACTTTATACTGGTTCACTCATAATGAGCTACACCTAGTTTCACCTTACTCCAAGGTGGAATCTACTAAAAACCAATTGCAATCAATTACAACACACAACAGTTCTTGAACCTTACAAGAACCATACAACCAAAGTTGAAAAACTCTATTTCAGCACACCTTGCACTCCAAGAAACCCTATCAAAGAGTGATTAACACTTACACCTTTTACAAGAAAGAATAAAGGAAAGATAACACCTGAAAGAAGATGCAAGAACAAAAACCAGTTGTCCCAATTGTAGCAAAAATAGTACCAACACCTTCACCAAGATCAAGGTTCTCCTAGAACAAGCACACTTGAAGATCCCTTTGGAAAGCCTTTCAAAAACTCATTTCAATCCTTATTCTCACACAAAAAATGTTTAATCTCTGTTAAAACCGTGATTGCTTAACAACATTTTATGTGAGAAAGACCTTTCAATTTATAGAAAACAGTTTCTAACAACTTTTCAAAAAATAGTTAAAATGCTGTTATAAAAACAACAAGTTGATTTCAAAACAAACAGATTGTTTTCCAGAAAAACTGCCAGCTCAGCTTAACTGAAAAAACTAACTGAACTGTATTTTTTGTGCCCTAACAAACTTTCGAAAAGCCTTTCAGCAAAACAAAAAATAAACATATTCTTTTACAGAGAAACATATTTATTTTTGTACAGTATCCTGATTTTTGAGAAAACTCTAAAAAGCTTTTTCAAAAACATTTAATCACTTCATGTGCTTGATCTTACCATCTTGATTAGGCCTCTAGGATAGGTCATGTAGTGAAAGGCAACCTTAAACACACACTAGCCTAAAAAGAAGAACATCTAAAACACATTACAATCTTCGAAGCAAACTAGCTATTTTCTACATCAAACACACACTAAGACTAGGTGGAGAAGAAGCTTCATTCATGTTCAACAGTTTGCTGTGTGTTCCTTCATTTTATGTCTCTTAACATCCTTTTTCTTCTTTTGTGCGTTTATTGTTCAAGTTCTACTGGATTCTTGAAGTTTTTGTGTCTTTTGTTTTGCTTATTTAGGTCACTGTTTTCCATTTACAGACTTTGTAGTTTTCCACTTAGTTTGGGAAATTTATCTTGCACTCTTTTCGCATCCAACGTGTGTGCAATTTTTCTTGTAGAAACCTTCACATGTGTATCACAATTAGTAAAAAAGGCACGTCCTCATTTGACGTTTAAAAGAGATGAAATTTTAAAATTCAGGACGTTGTTTGCGGTTTGATAAATTGTTTCAGTGCCAATTTACTTTCGATTTTAATTTTACTGCACATATTTTCTTTGGTGTTTTCACCTGAAACTTTTATCACCTTTTGTTTCATATGTTACCTTTGGAAGAGTAATGTCCCTTTTTAAGACATGTAAAAAATTTGATGGTTTTAGACTTAGGTCCTTGGAAGAAGAAGGGAAGAGAGATTTTTCAGGAGGTTTAAGGAGATCACTGTCTTTGGAAGGATGACAAGACGATCTAACAACATCAATGGGCAAGGATTTAGGTGATTAAGAATAAGACTTTTGAAAAGATAGCTTACGATGAAGTTGATCTTTAACCCAAATTCAAATTTGTACTAGATCATTAAGATCATGATAGGGTAACAGTTCAACGCGATCTCGTATATAAAAATTAAGGCCACTGAGAAATCAAGCAATGGTTAAATGAGGTTCTTCCCGAATACCAGCTCGTAACAAAAGCAACTCCATTTTATGTTGGTACTGATCAAGATATAAATCTTTTTGAGTTAACCTATGAAGCTGATTGATAAGTTCAGAATCATAAAAGGAAGGAATATACCATTTACGTAGAGTAGAATAGAGTTCATTCTAATACTTGATGGGAGGATGATGATGTATTAGGAGATCACGAGAATAAGCAGTCCACCAATGCATAGCACCCTCTTGAAGCTAAGAGTGGTTAAAACTACTTGACGTTCATGGTCCACATGATGGCACTCAAAGATTTGCTCAAATTTCATCTCCCAATTGAGATAGGCATTCGTGCTAGCCGTGCCAAAAAAAAAAAGAAGGGAAAGCTTGGGCTCCCGAAACGTAGACTGGTGGTAGTGATGGGTAGGGCCGAGAGGTGGTTGATAAATATCACTGTGATTACTACTATAGGCCTCAGGACTAGACGGTGGGCTAAGATGATGAACACTGGCCCGGTGAAGAGATGGATCCCGGTGGTGACTGTAAAAATTGATGGCTTAAAGAAGAGGGGGCGTGAATTGTTTATGAAAGATTTTCGCAAAGACTTGATTAAGAATGAATCTTTATCAAACAATCATAGATAAGCAATTAAAGAAAGCAATTAAACAATGATACATAAACTATTTTTCAGAATTTTAATCGGTTAAAATTACGATTTAACTGGTTGTTTATATCAGCAACAGAAACATAATAAAATCAAACAAAGAATATTTTTTCTTCTATTAAGAGCAAACCTTCCAGACATTCCAAAGATACATTCACAAATATTCATCAACCCCATGACCACCAATGTGGTTGCCATTCATAAAAAAGCTTTGAATTTCAAGGAAAACAAAGAATATACCTCTTTATGATCTAATTCAGAGGCACAAAGAATGCATATTTGACTCATAATGTGTTATGAAAGAAAAGAAACAGTTGTAATCATGCATAAGAAATCATAACAGCTTTATTCAAATGTGCCAGAGGTAAAACAATCGGTTGTTTCATGAAAACAATCGGTTGTTTTTCTGAGACAACAAGAAAATGTTATTTTTCAAAGCAAATCATATTTCAAAGTGATGGGAAATGCATAATGAAATACATGCATACATTTGCATTACCTCAAGCATGTTTAGAATTTCATTTGGTCTTATGAAGCCAAAAGCATAGGATGAACATATACAACTTACTTTACATTGGATGAACATATACAACTTACTAAGCCTCTCATATCAGTACCTTGGAGCTTGCTTAAGCCCATACAAGGCCTTTTTCAGCTTGTATACATGGTTAGGATGTTGATGATCTTCAAAGCCTGGTGGTTGTTAAACATAGACTTCCTCATTGATGATTCCTTTGAGGAAAGCACTCTTAACATCCATTTGAAACAATTTGACTCCACTCATACAAGCAAAGGCCAATAGCAACCTTACAGCTTCTAATCTTGCAACTGGAGCAAAGGTTTCACCATAATCTATGCCTTCAATTTGATTATAACCTTTAACCACAAGCCTTACCTTTTTCCTTTTAATTACTCCAGATTCGTCCAGCTTGTTTATGAAAACCCATTTGCATCCAATGATGTTCATCTGGTCAGACCTTGGAACAAGAAACCAGACATCATTTCTTGTGAATTGATGCAGTTCCTCATGCATGGCAGCAACCCATTTATCATCCTTGAGAGCTTCTTCATTTGACTTAGGTTCAACTTGTGAGACAAAAGTCATATGCTCGCAATAGTTAGATAGAGTACTACGTGTAGAAACACCCTTCTGGATCTGACCAATGATGTTCTCCACTGAAAGATCCCTTGGTATTCTCCATTCCTTTGGCAACTCTTCCTGTTGCAGAATTTCAACCTGTTGTTTCGCAAAATCAATCGGTTGTTTTTCTGGACAGGATTCCAACTTCTCCAAGGTGATGTTCTGCTCATCTTCTTCTGCATAAACATTTGTAGAACCCTGATCACTATGAATGATTTCATCAAGCACCACATGGACTGACTCTTCCATAGTTATAAGCCATCAACAACACCAGATCAAACTATTTATTCTTGAAGTTTCTTTACATAGGTCATAAATTTTGACTTGTCAAGAATATGACTAAGGTGTATGCTCTTGAACCATAATAAGAAGCATCACTTTGATTAGTCTTTAATATAACACATGTACTTGAAAGGTCCTGCAACACAAAATTGATGCATATACAAAGAAAGTATACCAACAAGATAACAAGACACACACAAACCAGTTTTCTGCATATACAACATTAGCAGAAAAACCAGAAAAATTTAAGTAATCAAGTGCTTTCAAGTGCAGAGAAGCAACAACATAATGCATTAGTTTTAAAGCTATCTTATACAACCAAATCAAGCATAAATATCTCCCCTTATTTGCTCTCACAAATAGACAATGAGAAGGGTTGTACAAAGAAGAAATCAGAATGATAATATAGTAGACCAACAGTACAAACAATGTTGACATTTCAAGAATAGAAAATGATATAGAGCTTTCAAGAAAACAAGTGGATATAATCTTTTATCATCAAATTCTGAGGCACACTCAATGTATATTTGTCCAAAAGCAAGATTTGGAAAAAAGAAATAGGTTTAATCATGCATAAGCAAACTTGGCAGTATTATACAGAGGTGCCAAAGGAAAAACAATCGGTTGTTTTACTGTGACAACAAAAAGAACATTTTTCATAACCAAAAATTACCTTTTAAATTGATGAAAATGCAGTATGCAATTTGTTCATACCTTTGCATAGAGAACCCCAATAGATTCACTCAAAAAAAGACTTTGAGATGTTCATAGGTCATAAGGCACACTTACATAAATTGAGAAATAAAAACATACATACTCTCTTTGAAGTTTGTTTTGATCAACACTATGCATGTGCCAAGGATGTCTTTTGACATTCAATGAACCCTGCAAGACATATACAAATGAAAAGTGTAGGTACAAAGATTTTCTTTGCTCTTGATATTCTTCCCTTTAGCAGTCATTCTTCAAGCCCAAAAGTGATTCTTGACAGCCAAGGATACCTACAAGAAAAGATTAAGAAGCAAGATTTGGTCCCCTTATGAATTTGGGTCCAATTATGTTAGTAGAAGTCTTAGGAACCTCAGAAACCTTAGGAACCCATTTCAAAATACCTTTAGGAACATAAAACTTCGTAATATTGTAGAATCTAACTGAGTGGCCTCTCTTCATGCAATAAAAACATGTAACAACCGGTTGTTTCGATTTTTCAATCAATTGTTTTTCTGACAGTTTTGAAAAAGACTTTGAAAACTCAATTTTCTTGCTCTGTGGATTAAAACCTAAACCTGCTTTTCCAAAAATACAATTTTGAGATGCCAAGATAGTCTCAAAGTTGGATTTACCCTTTGAAAGCCTATCCATAGTTTTCACAAGGTAGTGAACCTTCTTTCAAGAGATTCACAATTTTCACAAACAAGTGAGTCACACTTGCAATAAGAGTTTTTGTAAATCATTTCTAGATTGTCAAAATCAGTTTTTGAATTCTCCAACTCTTCTTCTAGTGCCTGACTCTGTTTTCAAGCCACTTATTCAACCCTTTTAACCGGTTCTTCAAGATTGCCAATCGGTTATCTTCCTCATGCGTTTCTTTAAAAGCTAGAAGAAGTTGACTATAATTTTCAGCATTTAAAGAAGTACAAGAACTTACACTACTTGCATCATCTTCTTCCTTGGCCATCAAACACAGATTGACTTCTTTTTTTTTATTTTGCTTCTTTTTCCTTCTTGCTTGACTTCTTCTCCTTGCTCTCTTTATTTCATTGGTTCCCTCATGAGTTACTTCAAGTGTATCCCACATCTCCTTAGCAGATCCACATTTTGAGACCCTAAAAAACTCATTAGAATTTAAGGCAGAGGTGATAATATTTTTTGCAATGCAATCAAACTTTGCTTTTTTGTTTTCTGCATCAGTCCATTGGGACCAAGGCTTTTCAATAAAAACATCATCCTTTTCAAACTTAGGAATAAAAGGGTCATTTTCAATTGCATCCCATATTCCTTTATCAAGGGATTCAACAAAGATCTTCATACGTACCTTCCAAAGTTGGTAATTCAAATCACAAAATAAAGGTGGCCTGTTAATTGAGGCACCCTCCCCAAAAGGTAGTTTTTCAGCCATAGAAAAAAGATTTTTAGGATCAAACTTGAGTATTTTTCAAGTACCAAGCTCTTGATGCCAATTGTTAGAATATATGGCCTTAAACAAGAAGGGGGGGGGGGGTGAATTGTTTATGAAATATTTTTGAAAACATTGAAGGTATAATGAAAGTCAATGAAGAATCACAGAGAAAGAAACTAAGGAAAGCAATGCACAAAGTTGTTTTAGTTGATTTCCAGAAAATCAACCGGTTGTTTTTGTGATTCAACCGGTTGTTTTTATTAGCAGTTAATAAAAACAACTTAAAACAGATATATGTGAGATCATGGAAAAAGAGAATCACACAAACAGATTTATATTGGTTCACTCTTACACCAAGAGCTATATCCAGTCCCCAGAAACAACTGGGTAAACCACTATGCAATCAAAACCAGATTACAAACACCACACACCAAAGTAGTGACCTTGAACCACTCAAGAAACACACTACCTTTAGCAAACCACACCAAGAATGTTGATCTTGAACACCTCAAGAACACACAATACTCATTGGCAACACAAATACAGAAATACAATAATCAAGGAAGGAAGAAGGGAATAGAATACACCTGGGTATTACAAAGCTTAAAGTTCAGAATTACAACCCAATCCTATTCCACACACTTAAGAATGATCCAAAGCTCTTTCAAAACTTGGAAAAACTATTTTTGATAAACTATTTCTCTTACTCCAAGATAGGTGTGTAAAACCACCTTTTAATAGACCAACCAAGTGGTAAAAAACATTTAATAAAGGAGCCAAGGTAGTTAGGATCATTTAAAACATATTAAAACCACTTAATAGAATTCTATTAAGGTTTTCAAGAAGACAATCGACTATTTTGTCGAAACAATCGGTTGAATTGACTTGACAGCAAAGTCAAGCTTTTCAAAAACTACCAAGGTAAAACAACCTGTTGTTTCAAAATATCAACCTGTTGAAATTTCAACAACATTTTAGAAAACTCATCTTTTCAAAAGGTTAAAGATTCAAATGAACTTGGATCATCTTAAGGAGTGAATTAACAAGTTTCAAACAACTAGACAACACACACACACCCAGCAGCAAGGTCTTCAAGCTTTCCTCTTGGATTTGGAGACATCAAAGCATCTTGTTCAACAAAAAGGTCATATGGCAAAGCAGAGGCTTTTATAGTAATAGCTAATAAATAATAAAAAATCTTTAATTCAAGAGCAAGAGTCTTGTGATAGTGCCCAAAGAGAGAGGGAGAGAGAAGCAACAATAAATTCCAAAAGTAGAAGAAACCACCAAAAGTAGAATGCACTGTATTTATCGCGTTAACCTCAGTCAACGAAACCCCCTTCCCTCTCCATGACCAGCGACCTCAACACGCATTTTTTGTCAGACACACCTATCATGTCCTCTTTGTCACACTCTCCAACGACTTTGTCATCTCTGAGGTTGGTGACGGCGGCGCATTGTTGAGGCGTTTTTGCAACCTCTGGACACGATGGTTACGTGAATGCATTGGAGCTTCCTACGGACGGGTCGGTTATCGCGAGTGGAAGCACATATGAGGTGGTGAAATTGTGAGCCATGGAAGGAGGCATCAATCTTCATCATGACTTGAGTTTTTGTCCCTTTCCAAGTATTGGTTGAGCATTTACAAAAGAGTCATTTTTGCGTTTGAATGAAAACATTCCTACTAAGAGAAAGAAGGATGTTTCTCTTTCTTTGGCCTTATTTTTATTCTTCAAAAACAATTCCCTCAAGAACGTTAAAATGAGAAGTTAAAGAGAATTCATGGAGGTTAATGAAGAAGTGGGAGCAGTAGTTAAAAGAAAATGTTACATATGTGGCAAAGAGAAATAATGAATCTTCAAAATTTAAAATTCAAAACTACTCTTTCAATTCAAAACCATCAATTCACGTAGACCAAATGTTTTAGAAAAAATAGAAAATGATGCAATACCCTTAATACTAAAATAAAAATCAAATATTGATATAAAGATAAAATAGGAAAAGAATTGAGAGCAGAAATCTCCTTTATATATAGGTATAAATAAAACATGAAAATGAAATGCAATATGTAGTACATCTTCCATTAGAGATTATTCACTCAAGACTCCAATTTGTAACAAAGGGTATATTAAAAAGTAGAATAACTAATGGTAGAAACTAGACTTTATTTACATAATAATTGCAAACCATTTTTCGACAAATTTTACAATTAAGGATTAAGGAAAAAAAAAGAAAAATATGAGATGCAACAAATAATATCACATTAAGAAATTAACACCTAAATTGTCGTTGTTTAATTTATAATATGAAAAACAATACTAAAAAAAGCCTACAACTTTTTTTATAAAAATGATAACAAAATTTGAATCTAAAACTTTGTACAATTCACTCAAAAAAAAATTTCAGAATGTACTTTTGAGATAATTAAAACAAACAAAAGTTCAAAGTTTTCATGAAGTTCCAGTTTTATAAGTGTCCTGGTTCTGATCTCAAGTTCCTTTAAATAGTATTATTAAGTTAATTATCACATCCGAAATATTATTTACCTTAAAATTTAAACTTTGATGTCAATAAAAAAATATTAAAAAAATAAAATTCTTCAAGATATTGTTGTGTAACATTGGCCTGTTAAAGTAGTTTTCCGAAACAATGAACTTCCTCTTCTAAAAGAACAAAGCATGGATGTGTTACATTACTAGTTATGAGAAGACATCATGTTTTCTTGTCATAATGCAAGTAGTTTCTTCTAACTTTCTATAGCATAAGTTATTTAATACATCCCTATAATATAAACCTACCCTTAAATAGATAAAGCAAAAATTGCTAGTAATGCTAATTTACAGAGACGTAACTCTCACTCCCAAAATATAATTGATTAGTCAATTATAAAGAGATTAATTAATTGTACAAAATTGCTTTTTTCTTTCTCTGCACTTGGAATTCTACCATCGTCAACAAAAAAAATTATTATTAATGTTACCAGTAATACTTTACTGATAGGCTAAGACAAATTATTAGTTTGATAAAGCATCACTGCATGTTAAGTGAAAAATTCTTAACTGTTAGCAAGTGTATAAAAAATGAAAATCTTCAGTGCATGAAGATAGTAATTATAGGGTTGAGTTCAACATTGTGATTCATTTATAGCTATAAAAAGGTGTAGAAGATAGCAGAGCTTTATATTCTCTCTGTCATGAAAAATAAACAAGCCATGTTTCCAGTTTCCATCATTCTTTTTTTCACTCTTGCATCAATTACTTGTTATGGGAGCTATAGGGCCTGATTCCGCTGTTAAGGATAATAGTTTTGAGGGCATTGAGTTGGAAAGGAAAGCCCTTCTTAAGTTTAAACAAAGTCTAAATGATCTTTTTCATTGCCTATCTTCATGGGTTGGCAGTGATTGCTGCAAATGGGTGGGTGTAAGATGCAACAAACATACAGGGAATGTTGTAAGGCTACACCTTAGAGGCACAGATATCTGCTCCAAGGCCACAAATAAGTCGGCCACACACACCAAATGGCCTTTGAGTGGTGAGTTGAATGCTTCTCTGCTTGACTTGAAATATTTTAATTATTTGGACTTAAGTCACAATGACTGTGAGAATGTTCAAGTCCCATCATTTTTAGGTTCACTTGGTAACTTGTGGTATCTCAATTTATCTCATTCATCCTTCACTGGAAAGGTTCCTTCTCAGCTAGGAAACTTGTCTCATTTGCAGTATCTTTCTTTGGCAACACCTTTTTCATCTTCATTATGGGCTTCTGATTTGAGTTGGTTGTCTGGTCTTACATCTCTCCAATATCTAGATATGAGTAGTGTGAATCTTAGTAGAGCATCAAGTTCATGGCTCCAATCTATCAATAGGGTTCCATTTCTTTCACTTTTGAGGTTGTCTAATTGTAGACTTTCTTGTTTACCTCAAACTCTTCCATTTTTAAATCTTACATCACTTACAATCCTTGATCTTTCTTTCAATAGCTTTGATTCCTTGATACCAGGATGGCTGTCCAATATCAGTACCTTGATAGAACTTGACTTGAAAAGGGCAAGCCTTAAAGGTCCCATCAGTGATGTTTCCTGGGAAATTTTTTGCAAGTTACATAGTTTACACTTGTCATCAAACCCTCAGGTTGTTGGTGAAGTCAATGGACTTGTGGAGGCTTTAACAATGTGTACTTACATTGGATTTGGCTTTCAATCAACTTACATGGAATTTACCAACCTAATTGGGTTACCTTAAAAGTTTGAGAACCATTTGGTTCGAGGGTAACAAATTGTCAGGTTCAATCCCTCCATCCATTGGAAATTTGTCATATTTGACATTTCTAGACCTTTCTAACAACATGATGATGAATGGGACTATTGCATCTAACATAGGTCAGCTCACTGAACTGTTGACACTGAATCTTGATGGGAATTTGTGGGAAGGCATCCTAACTGAAAACCATTTCCATAACCTCACACATTTGTCCACATTTCATGTGTCATCCAAAATGGGGTCTTTAGCTTTCAATATCCCACAAAACTGGGCTCCATCTTTTAATCTAGTGGATCTAGAAATGCTTGACTGTCAGTTAGGCCCTGAATTTCCAGCATGGCTTAAAACTCAAAGCAACCTAATGATCATTGTTCTCAAAAACACTGGAATATCAGATATAATACCAAATTGGTTTTGGGGTTTCTCACCACAAATCACTACTATGGACCTCTCCTACAACCAATTGAAGGGAAGCCTTCCAAAGTCCTTACACTTGGGTGATTTTGCATCAGTTAATTTGGGGTTTAATGCCTTGGAAGGGTCAATTCCAGTTTGGTCTGGTGTGACTTATCTTTCACTGAGCAACAACTTTCTCTCCGGCTCAATTCCTTCAAATATTGGCCAAGACATGTCACAGCTGGAAGGTTTGGATCTTTCAGGGAACTTTATAACTGGCACCATACCTTCATCCATGAGTTTGCTAAATGATTTGACTTTTCTTGATCTATCAAACAATATTTTATCAGGGAAAATACCTCTATATGGAGAGGAACACAAGCTACACCTTTATACTATTGATCTATCAGGCAACAACCTATCTGGAGGAATTCCTGCTTGGATGTGCACAACACCTTCCCTTAGAATAGTTCAACTAAGCAACAACAGTCTTTCTGGGGAACTGTCATCCATGTTGCCCAACTGCCCCTATTTGTACACAATATATCTTGGAGATAATGCATTTTTTGCATCCATACCGAAGTCACTAGGGAATAACATGACTTGGATAAATGAGCTGAGACTACATGGCAATGCACTTACTGGAAACATCCCTGAAAATTTGTGCCAACTATCACATCTTCATGTTCTTGATCCCTCCATGCTTAGGCAACATGACAGGTTTCAAAGCACCAAGTCCTTATTATGTTGACAAAATCCACTCATATAATCCTGTAACCTACTCTGAGCACATGAATTTGCATGTGAAAGGAAGATCAATGGAATACACATCAGAAATGCATGTTATAAATCTTATAGATCTTTCCAGCAACCATCTGGGGAGATCCCACACACACTGACAGAAGTTTCATACTTAGTTTCCTTGAACCTGTCTTGGAACCAATTAACTGGAGGCATTCCAGCAAACATTGGAGCACTACATCAACTGGAAAGCCTAGACATTTCTAACAACCATCTCTCAGGTCCAACACCTCCAAATACGGCTTCCTTGACTTTCTTGGGACATTTGAACTTGTCCTATAACTTGTCTGGTGAAATACCAACAACAAATCAGTTCCATACTTTGACAGATCCCTCCATCTATGAGGGTAATCCACACCTTTGTGGGACGCCTCTGCCGACTAAGTGTTCAGAGCTTGTTGATGAAAGCACCACAGGTAATGATGACACATATGAAGATCAAGACAGCTCCCATAATAAGTTGTGGTTATCTTTGAGCATAGGACTTGGCTACATCGTCGAATTTTGGGCTGTTTGTGGGAGCTTAGTGTTGAAGAAATCTTGGAGACATGCCTATTTCCAGTTTGTTCATTCCATGAAGGATTGGATTTTGCTTGTTACAATTACGAATTGGATTCGAATGAAAAGAAAACTGAACCTAGGAAACAATTGAGATTGTCTCTCTTTGTTCTTGTGATTATTTGTATGCCGTGAATAATGAAATGAGGATTAGGTTTTGCATTCTTTTTGACATATTCAGTAAAAGAATTTAAGGGATTGGTTAAGGATTTTTTTATTTTCTGGCATAATTATTGATAGATGATAATCAGCAACTGGTCATAAATAACCATGAAATTTCTAAGTGATTGCATAATACGCAACACTTTCTTCACGTATGTTTGATTGTTCATCTTGCGTTTCCAAATTTTCTTAACTAACAAATAACACGAACCAGGAATATTTTCAGCTATATATAAACCTAGCAGTGACAAGAAATGGATATACAAGAACCACAAAAACATTACATCATTGGAGACATTAAATCAGGAAATAATGATGAAAGATGTGAAGGTGTTGGGTGTGTGGGTGAGTCCATTGAGCCAGAGGGTTATTTGGGCACTGAAACTGAAATTGAAGGGTGTGAATTATGAGTACAGTGGTGAAGATCTTTCCAACAAGAGCAACCTGTTATTGCAAAACAATCCGGCGTATAACCGCAGAATCTATTAGGTAATACTTGTAACCGATTTATAAGTTTACGTGGGACCATAGTCTCCTCTGTCTCACCAATAAACGCAGAACTAATGTTTTACATGGGAGCATAGTCTCCTCTGTCTCACCAATAAACGCAGAACTAATGTAATTGTTTGCATTGGGAAGTTGAACACGGAGGGGTGTAGAAGAAAGTGTAAAGAAAGTTGAGAGTGTTTGATTTAAAATATGTTATATATATAAGAAAAGTTTAATAAGATACCTCATAAGCGAAAATAGATCCCTCCTTTCATTTTCTTCTTTATCTCACACTATGTTTTTTCTCTCTCTCTTTTTTTTCAATTTATCTCTTATAACTCATCTATCTCCAAATCTAATCACACCCTGTAGTAACTCAGGAGCAAGGCTACATTTTTATCAAGTCAAATTTTCAAATAGAGTAAGTTTATTTTTATTCTAAAGATCTCCTATTTTTTGTTTTTCTCCATGATTTAGTTATCAATCTTAGTGAGGTCAGTTGAGAAACGTGTTTCTCTCAACTTGATTAAGCTCAAATTAAAATTTGGTAATGTTTGGATAACTTGTTTTAAGTCCCTAGATTTTATAATGGTTCCTCACCTAATTTCCTCAGGATAAGAAATTACAGGTAAGAGAAGTTATTTATGTTTTTTTATATAGAACCTTAGATAGTTGATTTAAATATCAAGTTAATCTAGTAATTGTATGCATGTTAGGTTATAAAGTTAGTTAAAATGAATTTGATTTGATTATTAGTTTATACGAGTATGAATTTGAAATATACATGTAATTGATTTGACAAATCTTAAATGATGTATGTATGAGTGATTGATATGCATTGTATGTGAATGATATATGTTATAAGTGAATGATATGTGTTGTATGTGAATGACATGTGTTGTATGTGATGATGTAAGTTGCATGAACTTGATGTCATACATTTAGGGTAAGTATGAGATGTGTTTTGGTACATTAAATATGAAAAACTTACAAATAGAGATCATCTGGCTTCACTGATGATCTAAGTCGTATAGACTAAGGTATCAGTTGGTGAGAAGCTAAAAAGGGAGTTCATACACACCGTGACCGCTTGTAGTCACACGGTATGGATGTTTGGACTTACCTTGATCCGATTGGATTGGATTAGATGTTAGTCGCTAGTAGGGGTATACTTAATGAGTCTTCCAGAAGAGAATAAATCCATATGTTATCATTGATTGAAATGAAATCAAAAGGGTCTTGGGGATTGAAAGGAATCAAGGTACAATGAGACGAATGGATTTATGTGGCCACAATTTGATTAATGAGTCTTTCTCCAAGTGATATGGCCCAACCAATCACTCATCATACCTTTCATGCACCTACAAGGAACCCATAGCTCTAGATGAGCCCTCCTTGATCCATCACATCCATTGCTTCCGCCACCCTTTTCAAATCTCCAAGAAGAACAACCTATCATTTGGTATCAACCCATCATTTGATGATAAATTCATATGTAATCATATGATTGGCCTGAAATCAAAGGTACCGAGGGTTGAAAGGAAATCAAGGTACTGTGATACAAATGAATCTATGTCAAGTCAGTATGATTAAAATGAGATCAAAGTACTGGGGATTGAAATGAAATTGAATTATTGTGATTGATATTTGGATTTTGTATGACCATGTTTGAGTAAAAAGAAAACTAAATTTATTATGAATTACTAATCAAATTAGTTCTTTTACTTATATTTTCGTGTCATAACTTTATTTTGATAGCTTACCCTTGCATGTGTTTGTTTCTGTATGAACTGCGGATGACTGTACTATGTACACCAGCAGTCATAAAGGTGCAGGAGAGTTTGGAAGACTATAGAGTTTTGTTTTGAGTTATGAATTTGTAAATATTTGTATATAAGTCAAAATCATGTATTAGAAATGTTTTGAAAAACTTTAAGCTTGTATAAAAATATGTAAAACTTTTATTGTAATAGTTATATTTATTTTGTAGTGTTACAGTTAAATTAATGTATTTAAATAATTTTAATATTATTTATGATTAGTTAATTTATAATATATTATGTTATATATATATATATATATATTAAGTATATGTTTTTTTAATATAAGAAAATTAATATTAATGATGATTTTCATTATTATTATTACAAAAAAAATTTAATATATTTTAAAAAGTAAATAAGTATTTAAAACATAGGATGAACATAAAATAGTCATTCATTGAAAGTAAAAATACATAAAGTCATTACATTTAATTTGGATGGATATGATTTCTTCTTAATTTTGAAATTAGGACAAAATTAAGAACATAATAATGTTAATTAGAAAAAGAAAATACACCACTACTAACAACATTTGAATCCTTTTTGTGGAGACTTTCGAACATTTTCTCTAAAAGGCATATTGTATTCCTTTGTCTGACAATAATTGTATCTCTTTCATCTCAATGCATCATTTGAAAAAATTACAGTCTAGAACCATGTCATTTCTAATTTGTTTTTGAAGAAAAGCATAAAATTCAACAATGAATAACTTTAAAATAGCATTTTTAAATTTGAATCAAACCTAATTGAATAAATTGTACCTTGTACTTAGGATAACCCCAAAATCGTTTTCCAACATTTTTTTTTCAGTTGTTATTATTCTCAAAATAACAAAATCTCCACAATCACTAATAGGTGCAACAAAGACACTCGTGTTCCCACCAACCTGGGTAAAAGTATAACATTTTTGCACACCACAACCGGTAGAATTAGTCGATGATGAAGTGTGATATCCAGACATTGAAGGTCACTAAAACAATGTTCTCAATTCTCCAAAGAAGGTAATGGAGTCTAATTTTGATTCATGGAGAATGTTCTCGCCGGCTCGAAGTCGGTCGAAGTATGGATGAGCTCTTTTCAGATTCCTTTCTAGTGGTCGGTCAGCTAGTGGATGGGGTGCTTAGGAATGGCCTCCAGGTTTCAACAAAGCGATCTTCTGGGGATGAGGGGGGCTCCACCTGCGATTACACTCCGACGCTCAAGTCAGTGAGAGCACAAAATATAATGTGTATGGTAAAATACATTGCAAAGATGCTAGTTGAGATACTCCCTGTGGGTGTTTGTCTATTTATAAGTGTCCATGGGCTTGGATTTCTGACCCTGGTCTTTCCAGGCATTAATGTGTCATTTCACAGTAACTTTCTATAAAATATGGATATAAAACATATAAATCGGAATAGTTAAACAACGTAATCAGGGATACTGAGGATAATATTTATTACATTATTGGGGATATGGTATTTATATTCATTACGCTATCGGGAATATGTGTTTGTAGGAAAAACGTTATACTTTCCTTTAGTGGAATTTGTCCCTTGCTAGCGTTGTGCGATACTGGGCAAAGGTCAAAACAGGTAGTGTTTTTGGGCCTGTTAGGTCGGTTCGCGGCCCATGCTAAGCTTTCACGCTGTCACCTTCCCTAGATGGGCCTTAGTGACCTCGGCCAAATACCTACCCGATTCGGGACAGTACACAACCCCTCAGCCTTGGGCCGAGCCTACGAGGCGCAAAGGCTAAAGCGCTATCGGACTATCCGAGCGAACTGTGTGAAGGATCATGGTGAGATCGACAATTTTCCTGATTGTAAGAAGGACAAAGGTCGGTCCACATTCCACTTCGTGTGGGTCTATGGTGAGATCGACAAACTTCCTGACTGTGTGAAGGACAAAGGTCGGTTCACATTCCACTTCGTGTCGGTCTACGGTGAGATCGGCAAACTTCCTGGTTGTGCGAAGTACGGAGGTCGGTCCACATTCCACTTCGTGTGGGTCTATAGTGAGATCGAGAAACTTCCTAACTGTCCATCGGGTTGTCGGTAAAGGAAATGACCGAGCCTTAAAGGTGAGAGATGGTTGGTGGCGTTTAATGTTGGTCAGCCCAACTCCTGACAGTCTCAGAACAGTACAGATAATATGAATAAAATGTTACAAAAATTACATTCAAAAGAATATTAAATGATAACGAGTAGCATAAAAACTTAAATATTAAATAATAATATTCAACATAAAAAATAAAAATAACAATAACATAATTAATAATACAAGTGTTCAATCTCATTTATTCGATCCTTTAATACTCATATACTCATATAATATGTAACAATCTGACGAGATTACACATATAGTTCAATAAACTTTCATTGGAGAGACTTGATATAATGTTAAGTAACTAAGTTTAAACTGGTCACAAAATTCTTAATTTCTTTTCTTTTTTTCTCCTGTCTCTGTTTTGTACTGTCTTGTCTTTATAGTGTTAGACCATGGTCTCTGTTTTCTCTTCAATTTCCGAAAATAACATTTAAGTACTGTTTTAATTATTAGTTACAACAATGAACCAAATATTGTTCATTTCCATCATAAAATAACAACAATAATTTAGTTGCGAAATTTGGAAAAGGACAAATCATAATCGGTCAATTTGGCAAGTAATGAGTGTTCAAGATAAGACCTAATATTAAATCGTTGTTCAAGGGAGTTATATCATGTAAGATCGTGAACATGTTTTGGTAAGGTACTTTTATAACTTTCTTTACTAGTTGTTCCTACGGAATACTAGTTCAAAATTCGTTTAATCTACGATGTTTGCTAAATATTTTATGCTTTGTAACTTCTTTTATACGTTATCTATTTTTTTTCAATATCAGCTTCTAGTTGTTTATATTCATTTTTTATCTTTATAATATTTAATAAATTTGTATTTTGATTTTTTCAAAATAAGGTAAATTGAAATTATTTTATTACATAAATCAACATAATAAAAAGGATATTTATTTTAAACTTGACTGGAAAAATGTTTTAAAATATGCTATTGCATTAATAGTAGAATACAAACTATAAAAAATATATAATAATTAAAATAAAGAAATAATTAAAACAATTGATTTATAGATAAAAATTACAAGACAATTAAAATTTTAAATTATAATTATTCCTCAATGTATTTTATTAATAAAACTAAATTATATTCGATAGAAAATATTATTTAAATTTTTATCATTTATATTTATAGACTATTTTAATAAATAATTTATGAATTGGTTTATTAAAAAAGAGTGAACTTTAAGCCTAACTCAACCCCATATAACCGGCTCATGGGATTGAGGTTTGCACCCACTTATATACAATGAAAGGCTCTAATCTCTAGTCGATGTGGGATTTCCAACTTGATTAATTAAAATCAACTTAATATCTCTAGTGTGGTATGCGAACACATAGCTACATAAATCCACACTATACAACAGATTTTATAGTCCACTTTTTAAAACTGATATTAATTTTTACAAAACCCATTCGTTTGATACGCACTCACAAACAAAAAATGATGGTGATACTTTACCAACACACAGTAAAACATATCCATTCTACATATCTATATATATAATTTAGAACCTTATTATATTATTATATTATTATAATTGGATGTCAAATGTATGTTATTTATTGTTTGAATGTTAAAAAAACATTTTCCACAAAAATATATGCTTAAAAACATTCACATGTCATTCAAATATTCCATACATAATGTTTAAATTCAACCAAATTTAAAATGAACAAATTTTATTATATATATATATAATGTTATAAATATTAAATTATATAATAAAATATGAATTAAATAAGAACAAGAAGATAAATAAAATAATTTTTTCTTATGTATATATTTCATAAAGACAACGATTGAATTTCAAAAATTCAATCTGATTAACCCTTGTTTGCATTCAACACTAATAAAATCTAATGATATTGATTATCATTACTTTTTATTGGGTTGACAGAGGTTATCTTATTGACTTTCCCTCTAGCTTTAGGATGACATCCTAGTCTACTGGAGCAGTTAATCGTCTTCACTTAATAATTTCTCTTAATCCATCTTTTCAACTTAAAACTTAGAGATTAAATTGGTTTCTTCTAAGAAAATATTAGTCGTGGTAGATTCAACTATATTTGTTGTCAAGATGGACAAACATAACTCTTGAACCTCTTGTTCATCACTAGAAGGACATTCAAAACAATTTTGCAAGACTAAATCTTGAAAAATAGATTTAGATGTAATTTGTTTGAAAGCAACTAATTTTAGGACTTGTTGCATTAGTTGCAGATTTGAGATGAAAGATTATTCTAAAATACCATAATTTTCAGGAGGCAAGAAGTTCTTTTTGTTAGCAAATCATCTTATTCATGGACATTCTCCAAAGACGACATGTCAGCAAAAATATTACCCTCCACTTGATAAAAAACAAAGATGCAACACAAGGACTTCACATAAGATCACCCATCTTAGTACTAGTCTTTTTTTATTCGGTATATTTTAAACAGTTATATTTTATCGTTTTACCATTCTGGTGTTTCGAAGGCAAGTTTCGATCTTTGTTGTATTTCATGCGGTGGGTTTTGAACAGGTTTTACGGCATCCGAGAAAGTTGATAAGAGAGCAGGTTCATTTTGGCATGGTTTTGTGAGGTTCATTTTGGCATGGTTTAGTGAGTTTGGTTGTGGGTGAAGGATTTTGATTTGTATTTGTGATTTGTAACCGTGTTGGTAGACTTTTGGATGAAGTAAGGTTTGATTTGTGTGTATTGTTTAAACTAAAGACCGGTTTTAGGATCCGGATATGATAGTAGTAGTTTTCTTTTGGTGTGGTTTAATAGAGCTGGAAGAATGTATGTTGGTCAAGTGTTGAGCAGGTTTGCCTTGGTCATATTTGTATAAGGGTTGGGACACCCTGAAGTGTCTGTATAAGGATTGGGACACCCCTGAAATATCTAATTTTTTTTTATTTATTCTCTGTCGATAAAAAAATGATAGAGTGAATGTCAACAACCTACAAAATTTGTGAGTAAGTTGATAACATACAAAGATTGCTTTCAAAATTTTACTCAAAAATGCAAATCATACCTAAGCATTTTTGATAATTTATAGGATTGTTTAATAACAAAAATAAACAATAAGAAAAAATTTATAAATTTATTACTTTAAATCTTTAAATAAAAATAATATTTTTTTATATATAAAATACTCATAAGTCATTGATATGGAATTATTGACGATATATAATATAACAAAAACATATAAGGCATGTATCCATCATTTTGAATAAAATAACAAAAACTACAAACATAATTGCGTATTGTCTTTCACGATCAACATTGTTAAATTTAAGTATGGTAGACAAATGCATGACATATGATGGCAAGGTTTCATATATTTCCCCAAAAACTTTAAATTAGAAATAGGGCAAGGTTTCATGCTTTTCCCCAAAAACTTTAAATTAGAAATAGGCTCTGTTTCCTTCCTGACAAAATCATATCAAATTTGTTGAAAACTGAAAGAAGTATATAACATAAAGCAGAATCAGGCAAAGGCAATATATTATATTTCAAGTTTTTTTTTCATTTTTTCTGAAAAAAGTTATTTCTAATTTTTTTTTTTTTTTGCCAAATAGACATTTAAACTTGATTTATTTTTCTCTTTTGCTTTTTATTAAGTTGGTTTCTAGTTAGAAGATGATCCATCTTTTTCAAAACACTTTACAAAGAGGTAGTTAATAATGGTGCATAGTTTTAGAATATTCTTCTTGGAGTGGTTCATGAATCCTAACAAAAACGTAGTGGAATGAGAAAAGTAAAGTGTGACGTGTTTGATCGATCGGTATAGGAACAGTTACAATGTATTGATACCTTTTACAATCTCTTTTTTTTATGGAATCAAAGTGTAAGAGATTCCTTAATAGAAGATGTGCTACAACTTAATTTGTTATAACTTAATGCCAAATTTTGTTAAGTGGCATAATAATGATAAAGAAGCAGAACTAAGACTTAAATCCAAAATCATTAAGTGAATTGTGAAACCCAAATTACTCTCAAATTAATATGGTAATTAGTTTGTAACTATTTTAAGAAAAATTATGTGATCAATGTTTTAGAAGCTATCTTAACCTAATTATATTTTAACACACATATTTTAGGTCTCTCTCAAACATGAGCATAAGTGTTGTTGAAAAAGCCATTGAAGTAATGTGCTCTTGAATAAATACATGGATTAGAATTTCTACTTAATTTTGACTTCATTACACGTTTGTTTCACTTGAGTTGGATAAAATTAAAATTAAATAACTCACTTAGCTTAACCTTCACTTAAAGTATTATGGTATTCATATTAATGCAAGAATACCATAATAATTAAATAAAATTTAATATGTTCTTACACTTGAAATAACCTGGTATTTTGTTTTTAGTTCTTAAAATACTTTTGTTTGACTTTTGATTTTTCTGGTTTCTTAATTGTTTATATTGTTGTTTTGTTTTACTTACCGTTAAATATATTTTTTGTTTTGTTTTTATCTATGTAAAATATTATTTTTCATTTTTAGTCTCTATCAAATATTTTTTTACAGACTAATAATTCAAAATGAACGATAAAAAAAACAATAAATATATCACAGGACTAGAATAAAATTTAAAAAAGACTATAAAACTAAAAAACTTATGGGGATTAAAAGCCAAAAATAGAAATAAAAAATAGCTATATTTTATTTATAAAAATATATTTAAACCCTTATTGCATTTTCAGACACTTATGTTAAACTTTGGAAATTTGAATGTCTCATCAAGAGATGAAGTACCAACCAAGGCACACATCTTTATCTTTATTTCAATCAACTATACAAATTGCAAGAGCCTTTTGAATATTAATCTCTTCTTGATTATCATGGTGATAGGTACAAACCAATGCATATAGGAATTAAGAATCATGGTTGATGTGGGAAAAGTTGACAGCTAACTAAAGCAACATCAGATGCATGACCTTCTGTCTTGTTTATTATACTAAGCAATTCAGTTTGTGGCACACATCACATTCTTTTCTGGTCACAACCATGTGCATGGCTTATAAAGTAATTGAGAAAACAGTTGTACAATTGCAGGAACCTATTGTAAATGGTTTAAAGTGTTACTAAAAGTTGCATGGAGAGTGAAAGATGCCTAGAATCTGTCTCACACAGAAAACAAATGGTGTTACTTCCTTAGAGTGGTCATGCCATGTGGCATGAACAAATAGGGTGGCTTCAAATTAGAGCAATGAATCACAATGTTGTGCAGTTCTAATCATTATAGACTGAAGATGGAGGTGCTGTTTTAAGCATTAGCTTCTGCTACACTTTCATTGGCATCATCTATCTACCATATGAACCGTTTTCAGTGTCTTTTAAGTTTTCAGTGTCTTTAAGCCATTCTCAAAAGACACCGAAGTTCGTGCCGAAAATAAAAACACATAAAGTTCATACTTTGCTGTGCTCACGCCTTTGAGTGTTTTTGTTTAATGCTAGACCTGGAAAAGGTACCACTGACTTCATCAAACTAACACAAAGGATATTGAAATTTAATCCTTGATAAATATAGTATTCGTGTACATGATAACATAGATAATGAAACTTTGATTCAACCAAAAGGGAAAACAACAACAGATGATAAACCTTTGTTAATCAATTGCACCGCGAAGCCTTCCAAACTTAGTGTACTTTAAGGAGGAAAAATTGTAGAATTTGTCATCTCATTGTATTAGTTGAGAGAGAATACGAATAAGATGGCTTTTCGAGACCGGATGAGCTGTCCTTGAAAACTTATCTGCATTCAGGGTTTAAATTAATCATAGACAAAAGAAACTTAGTAAAAAGAACTTACACATTCTTATCACACACACTCGGAGAGTGAACATGGTAGGATTTGAACTCAACTATGTAAAAAAGCTTAAATAAGGTTCACAAATTCATGCACACAAGGTCCCCCTCCTTTACTACCTACTTTAAAAATGTAAGGAGTGTCTTGATATATAAACCCTTTAAACGTGTATAATCTAGGTTATGTGAAACTCTATATGTCTTTTGTAATACCCACAATTCACAACAATCTTCCACATATTGTAAAAGGCAAGAGAAAGAAAGAAGAAAATTACGAGTCTCATATAACATATAAAGCTGGGGGATCTGAGGTGGATCTCTAGTGGGCTGGGGGGTTTGTGGTTTGTTGCTCTTGTAGCTTTGCTAGACAACAACTTGAGGTTGTTCTCTCCGGTTTGTATAAGGGTTGGGACACTCCTGAAATGTTTCCTTTAATTCATTTAATTCTTTGCTGATAAAAAAAAATATAATGCAACATAGCTGGTATAACAAACTATATGAATTAGTCATAGATTGAGGAATTTAACACACATTGTAGTTGATATAACAAGTTATATGAAAAAAAACACTTAATGTGTGCTAGTGGTTAATCAATAATGTACTCCCACAATTCACTACAAGAAAATCAATAAATAGAAACCAATTTTAGAGAAAAAAAAAATAATTAGTAACTATATTGACTAAATATATACTATTTTACAGACTAAAAAAATTATTTGTATCTACATTAATTTCTATTATTGATAAATAGTTTCTAAATTGTTATCTAATTAGCTACCAATTATTTAGATTCTAAAGTTGGTAGCTAAAACCTTGATAGTTAATTAGATAACAATTTAGAAATGATTATTTTTGGTCAATATAGTATATAATTTAGTCAATATAGCAATTAATTATTTTTAATCATTAAAAACTTTATTCAAAGTTAAAATTCCTTATACACATAAATTTAACTACAAAGTTTATCCTCTCAATGATACAATATCCAAAACTTCTAAACACCATAGGAATGGACAAGTTGATTTTATATCAGTTTTAATGCTAGCAGAATTGACAAGTGCCTTGTTTTTATCCATACGAACCTTATTCATGGGATCTCCAATCACAAAAGATTGTGTTATCATTACTTGTTTGTTTGCAAGTGGCTTAATTCTCATTTTCCTTTATGTTTCTAAAATCAAATTTCTCAATAGAGGTTTCGTTACAGGACTTGCTAGATTTTGTTATAACTTAACATGATCAATGGAATTGTTTCACTCTTTAGTAGCTATTTTATCAAATTATGTCTCTATTGTATATGTTTGTTCTTTCCATTATTAGTTTTGTTTTTAGCTATTGTTGATTGGCAATCACAATGCATTGGTATAGATGTGGTTGGTTTCATTCCTAATGAAATATTTGCTAAGAAGTTTTTCAACCACTCAACTTCACTTTAAGCCATTTTAAGAGCAAGAAACTCTAATTTCATTTTTTATCTTGCAATAATCATGTGCTTTAATGATCTTCTTGTAATCACACCACCCCAACTGTAAACACATAACCACTTATGGATTTTGTCTCATATGAATCAATGATCCAGTTAACATCATTATACCTTTTAGAACAATAGAAAATCCTCTATATTCAATGACATAATCCATTGTACCTCTTAAGTTGCAAGTACATCCTAATGATCTTGATTAGGAAATTGAGTGTACCTACTCAATTTACCTAATGCATAAATAATGTCTAGTCTAGAAAAAACTTTTAAAATGCAATACTCAACTATTTGGTCATATTTAGGTTGAGAAATAGATTTTGTTGTAGATGACATCAATTGTCTCATGGGATAGGTTAAGTGCGCTAAGTCACGATCAAATCTCAATGCTTGGGTTGTTGTGCTATTAAGTAGAAAAAGTTGCACCTTGACTCAGCTATAACTTTTGGTCTAGTGCTAAGTGCTCGATCCAACAATTAACATCAGAGTTAAGATCACGAGGCAATTGTTTAAGGAGAGATTGTTACAGGTAGCACAATTATGTTGTGGCATAGACCAGATGAGTCGAACAAGCGAAGAATTTGATTCATAGTGGAACAATTGTTAAGAAGAAGATTGTTGTAAGTGACATTGATGGTCCCGTGACGAAGGTCAGGTGGGCAAAGGTCACAATTGAATCATGGCACTTGACTACTATGATCTTAAGTAAAAAGAGTTGCACCATGAGTATCATCTATAACTTTTGGTGTAGTGGTAAACTCTCCACCCAATAGATTCTCCTCTATTTTTATTTAATTTAGAGTCAGCATCATAAGGGTTGCTTACTGGTTTAAAGTCATAATAGCCAAAATTCCTAAGAAGTTTCTCGATATATTGTTCTTGAGATATCTTTCTTCCTTATGACTTTAACTCCTAAAATTACATTTGTTTCATCCATGTCTTTCATTTCAAACTTAGATCCCTTAAATAATTTTTTTCTCTGGAAACTATATCATTGCATGTACCAAAAATTAACATGTCATCCACATATAAGCATATAATGAAAATTCACTTTTTCAAATTTAGTGTACACACATTTATTAGCGTCATTAGTAGAAAATCCATCACAAAGTAAAGCATTATTATAAATTTTTAATTCTATTGTTTTGGTGCATGTTTTAGCCTATATAACAATTTTAAAATTTGTATACTTTATTCTCTTGTCCAGGAACTACACACCCTTTAGGTTGAGTCATATAAATTTCTTCATCTAGTTCACCATTCAAAATTGTTGTCTTAACATCCATTTGGTGAATAACTAACTTATGGATTGATTCTAGAGCTAGCAACACTCGGATAGAGTGAATCTTAGTAATTAGGGCAAATGTGTCAAAGTAATTTATGCTAGGATTTTGAGTAAAACCTTTTGCTAATAATCTTGCCTTATATTTTTCTCTGAATAAATCAAGATGGTAATTTTTCTTAAAGATCCACTTACAAACAATGAGGTTTTCTTCTCTAGACAAATCTACTGAAGTCAAAGTATTAGTTTTCTTAATTGAATCAATTTTAAGTCCTAATGGCTTTATCCCAATGTTTTGTATAGGAAATATTAGTAGCTTCTAAAAAACTTAATTGATCATTTTCATGTAGGTAAGTGTAAAAGTAATCTTCAAAAGAATTTTATTTTCTTTGTCTTTTAGTTCTCCACAAATCCTCACACATAACATCATCACTAGTAATATCTATAAGTTCTTCAAATGTATCATTAACCTTTAAAGGAAAAACATGTTCAAAGAACTCAACATCTTTTTGTCTCAACTATAGTATTATGTTCAAATACATAACTTTTAAGAACAAGAAACCTATAGGTAGCACTATGTTTCGCATAACCTAAAAACATACAATCAAAATTTAGAATCTATTTTACTTTTCTTAGGATCATATAACATCGCTTTAGCTAGACATCCCCACACTCTTAGGTATTTAAGATTAGGTTGGTAACATTTCCTCAACTCATAGGATATTTTTATCAATTTTCTTATGTGGTATCCTATTTTTGTAAAAAATATGTTCTAAGAAGGGCTTGTCCCCCAAGATTATCAGGGGCACTAGAATTAATAAGCATAAAATTCATCATTTCAGTCATATTTTTTTCTCTCAACTACTCCATTATATTCAAGTGAATATGGTGGTGTTACTTCATGAATAATATTTTTTTAATAAAGTAATCATTAAACCAAACATATTCATCATCTTTATCTGATCTAATCCTTTTAATTTTCCTATTTAATGGATTTTCTACTTTCATTTTATAAGTGAGTACTGATTAAACTAGTAGACACATGCTTTACTGGTGAGTTTCAAGTTGAATAAAATTGACGCATGTTCAATCTGGTTTAACTCTGTTTGAGGATTGAGAAAGGAATAATCTTTAGAGAACTTATGAGGAATTCATTGGTGGAAGAACTTGGGAGTTAACCTGCATTTGTTACTGTTTTAAATCATCATTTATATTTTCTTGCTTAACAATCACAAGCCCTTTTACTTTACTATTATTGCTAATTTTCATTGCTAGCATATAGGTTTTGAATTATGTTCACTGGACTCACTGTTGGGTTAGTTGAGAGACGACTTGTGGTCATTTGACCACAATTATACTATCATCTCTTTAGCGTTAGACAAATCTACGATGTAATCGTTTTAATTTGACAACAAAATGATAGCTATCAATATCACATTTCCAATTTTGTTTGTCGTGCATATTAATTAATCCTAATTGTTGATATTTAATAACATACAAAGAATTTACATGTCCTAATTTAGCATGCCAAACGTCATAAGAATCAACAATATAACTAAATATCATATTCAAAATTCATTAATAACTTCATAAATGTTAAGTACAAAGAAACCTTGATCACAATATCCCTTCCCTCACAAAAATATTATTCTTTGTCATAAAATTTTGTTATCCCAAGTAATACTTTAACCCCAACCTTTCCCAACATTGCCATAAAGATTGAATTAACTCTAATAGATGGAAAATGTACCGCATCACTTAAAGCCAAAGTCTTTCCAAATGTGAGTTTTAGAAGAACTTTTCCTTTTTCTAAAATCGAAGTTGTTCTGGACTATGTAGCACATACACTGACACAGACACTGATACAACACGGAAATGGACACGAACACGGAGATACGTATAATTTCTAAAATGTAGGACATGAAGACACGAATCTATATATTATATGATTATGAATTATGTAAATTGATAATAAAGATTTATGTATGCAAGTATGTTTTTGTCTTTTTTTAAGCTAAAAGATGTTTTTCATGGCTGGTTTAAGAGGATTTGTTCCTTATTTTTATAATCATAATAAAAATCTATACAATAAGTTTGAGTTTTAAGAAAATTAATGTATTTCTCCTTATTAAAATTGTGTTAGAACTCTGCTAGAATTGTGCTAGAATTGTTAGAAATCCAACAAATATTTTTTGAATTGGATCCTTCACTGATACATGTCCTACGAGTGTCGGTGTCGGATACGTGTGTTTGAGACGAACACGCCATTTAAGAGGAGTGTCCGAGCCTCGTACTGGAGTCACTGAGATCTACTTGTTCTTTTCCATCTCCCACAATAAAGTAAAAGGAAAACACATTTATGTTTACAGAGATGTGTCTGATAGTCCTAGAGTCTACCACTCATTTTCTCACATTGGTCACAATGTTCACTTGTGAAATGACCGCAACAATTATGTCTTCCCCTTCGACTATATTTTCCTTGGATGATTTTCGTTCTTGACTTTATGTGTGTACGGATGTGATGGCATAGCCTTTGATGGACAAAACAAGGTACATTCTTCTTGAAGGTGGGGTTAGATCCAATGGAATGTGAAAATTTAAATTTACATTTCTTTGTGATAAGGTTTTATCTCGTACTTTTTTTAAACTAGTTTATCTTCTACCACATTTGCCTTAGTAGATAGTGCCTTAGCCCTTACAAAAACATATTCCTTTTTGTTGATATCTTTGATGATGATGATGATGAGTGATAAAGTTAGATAGTGATATCTATTTGTGCTCGTGCTTCAATTGTTGTTTGTAGTTAGTTAGGATTGTAAAAGTTTTTTATCAGTAATTCTAAAATGAATTCATCAGGTAGGACTATATTTTTTGCTTTAATATCTTCAAGAAACTTGTGGTATTTATTGATTTATATCTTGATGTTCCTATCTTTGATCATCTCCCAACAACAGTAATTTCCAATAACAAACCTTTTTTTGGTGACATCTTCAACGGTGTATTTGAGAATAAGAGAATCCTAAATATCTTTGACTTCTTTATAGAAGCAATACATATTGAAAAAATTGTTAGATAATGTCTTTCATGTGTTTTCTAAATGTACTTTGGAAGTCATAAGAGCAAAAACAACTTCATACATGTATAACACATTATACACATGTTCCTACCAGTGTTGGAAGTTTTGACCAATGAAAACTTCAATATTTGAAATATTCGAGAATGGTTTCGCGAAGAGGATTGTGTTATAACAACAATGTTTTACTTTTTATGGTGTAGAGTTGGTGTCGATATCCATGCCGTTAGTAATAAATCCTTAAGAATCTATTAACGACCGATAGAAAACATGAACAAGATGGTGATAATAAATTCTTCGTTCGTACCAAGGATCATAAAACTAGCAAGTAAGGTGATGATTACTTTAGGACAAGTGTACCATGTTAGAAGTAATAAGTTGTCCCTAAGGACGGACATTGAACCCACAAGGAACAATTGAATTATCAAGTATAAGATTCACTAAATAGAAAACAAAATAATAAATTTTGTTAGAAGTTTGTTGTGTATGATTGCAAGAATTATAAAGAAAGAAAAGTAAAGAGTTTGTTGGTTCAATTGGAAAATTGGGATTGGTGTTCATCATTCTTACTTTTTTGTATTTTGAAAAGCATAATAATATTCTATCCTTTGTTTGATGTTGATGTCCATATAAAATTCATTTATACTGATTTCTAGCATATAAAATTATTTAGAGAGTCTCCTAAATATTGATTCCTCGCATATTTATAAAAACTCTTTATCATTACGATTAGATGTTGATAGCAATTATCATTTCAAATTTATTCCTAGCATTCAATTTTTTTTCCTAGCAATTATCATTTAGGTCATAAACTTATAAGTACTTTTCAGTCAAATCTAAGGTTCAAAATCATGGTAAACAAGCCTTGTGAATAAAATGACAATACCAATCATCAATCAAGAACAAAATATTATATTTAAATATCACCTCAATACATAAGAGTTTGAACCGATTAGTTCCAATCCCAAAGGGTAGAATTAGTCACTCATATTGGCCATTACAAGCATGGAAAGCAAGAAAATAAGATCCAGGATGTTTTTCCTTGATGAATACCTCCTCTAGGATTTTCTATCACCTTTTATTCTCTCAATGATGTCCAGGATTGTGCCACACACCTCATGTTTAACCTAATTGGGTTTGGGCTAAGTGACTTTTTGTCTTACGTGATCGGACTCGCCTGGACGAGTTGGACGAAAACAGGCCCCACATCTCTGGAGTGATCTCACCTAGGCACAATTGAGCTTGCTTGGGCGAGATCCTCTAGAAGCTTCTGGCTTATGCAAGCTTGGGCGAGTGTTGGAGCGTTCCGGCTTTCCCTTTTTATCTTTGTATATGTTGAACAAGATGCTTTGATGCCTCCAAATCTATGTAGAAAGCTTGATGACCCTGCTGCTATGTGTGTGTGTTGTCTAGTAGTTTTTGACTTTTTAATTCACTCCTCGTTTTGATCCAAGCTCACTTGATTCTTTATCTCTTTGAAAATAAGTGTTTTCTAAAAAACTGTAAAAATTTCAACTTGTTGAATTGTCGAAACAACCTATTGTTTGACACTTAGTGGTTTTTAAAATGATTTGAAAAAGCTTTTCTTTGTTTTGTCTTTTCTGCTGGTATAAACAATTGGTTATTTCAATGAAACAACCTGTTATTTTTATGAAATCCTTAACAAAAAATGTATTTCAATATGTTGTTTTGGAAAACAATCTGTTGTTTTTATAACAAAATTCTGTTAAGAGTTTGAAACCTTTTTTAAATTATTCCAACTGCTTTTAATTAATTATATAACAGCTTTGACCACTTGTTTGAGTTTATATAAAGGTTGTTTGATATTCTTTTAAAAAAAAAGAAGATTATTAAAAACGTTTTTCAAGAGTTCAAGAACTTTGGATCATCACTTGTGTGTGGAATAGGACTGGTTGTTTGTATACTTTTGTTCTTCTACTTTGTAAAGTCGAGGTGCATTATTTTCCTTCACTTTGAACACTGTAATTCTGTGTATTTGGTGTAAGGCAGTTTCAAAAAAGTGTTTTTGAAAATTGTGGTATTGCCACAAAATAGTGCGTGTTCTTGAGGGGTTCAAGATCATCACTCCTTGTTTTTTTAACATCACTCCTTGTGTGTGTTTTGTAATCTATGTTTGATTACATAGTGAATTCTCATTGGCTAGCTGAGGGCTGGATGTAGCTTTTGGTTAAGAGTGAACCAGTATAAACTTTTTTGTATGATTCTCTCTATCCCTCCTCTTATACATTACTTTTAACATTATTCTATATTCTACTGCTATAAACAACCTGATGTTTTGATAAAGATCTAAAAACAAATTTTATCCAGTTGAACAAAAAATCAATTGGTTAACATCACTCTATTTCCAAACTTTGCGAAAATTTTGTGAAAAAAATCCACTCCCCCTCTTGTTTAGGCCACTAATTCTAAGAGTATATTCTCCTTTTTCCCTTTCATCTCCATTTCTTCCTAGAATCCTAAAATTAACATAAATTTGGGAATAAATAATTTTTATTAATATTATAATCACAAATATGTAAAAAAGTTTAAATTCATAAATTATGGGTTATATTATAGTTATTTCATCAATTAATATCCACAAGTGCCTGTATATATTTTAATATGAAATATGATACTTATCACAAGGTCCTAAGAACGAAGAACAAGATAAGAGAAGGAAGGAGAAGAGATGAGAGTGAGTGAATGTTTGTTTTGGATGAGAGGAAAGACATCTATTTATAGGGAGACTTGACCTACATGGTCACAAGGTCCCACATTACGAAAAACAATGTGAGCATTGTGGAAAGCATGTAACATGTTGTGGAGAAATGGGTGACAATATGCATGAAATTTTGTGGCCAAGGATCCCATAAATCCTAGTTTCCAACGTTCACAAGCAAAATAAATAAGGAAATTTAGATAAACTTAGGGTTTATATTAGCTAAAGGCAAAAATTAAACAAAATTAACAAACCAAGTGATAAAAAGAACCTAAATCTCCTTATCGCACACATGAGAGAATCAACAAGATTTGAACTAAATTGTGCATAGAAGGTCCAAATGAGGTCCACAATTTCATGCACAATAGACTTACCTCTTTTACTACCTACTTTGAAAGTGGAAGGAGTGTCTTCATACAAACCACTTAAAAATATCCGGTCCATGTAATGTAGCACTTTATATGCATTTTGGAAATACTCAAAATTCACAATTTAGTGGTTAGAAAGACTCTTCAACCAATGAATATGATATAATTAATGGATAATAATATTTTTTATAACTTTAATGTGTTTTTATTTCTTATAAAGGGCTTGATTTTGGTTATCATTTTTTTTATTTCTATTAATTTTTAAATTTAAATTTTATTAAAATATAAAAATTTTACTTTAAAGGTATCTAAATAAAATTTCTTTTAGAAATCTAGAATATTTTTTAATATCATATGTTGACATTTACTGAATACACTAATGAGTGTTATATGCGATCTTTTGCTAGACATATAACCCACTAACTATAGTATTATTAATAGTATGAATAGAAAACAAGATTTCAACTTTTGAGATATTAAAACAATGAATTCTTTTAATGGGCTAAAAACAAAATTCATTTGCAAATAGAAACAAATTGAAGCCTATCTTTCAACTGTGTTTAGAGATTTGATTTTTACTCTCCATATCAACAATATATATGTATAACTACATTTATTTAGGAATATCTCTAGTGTGTATGAAATGTATCAGTGACAAAAAACAAATTGTAATTGATTCATTGGACTTCTACATTAAATTACTTTAGCACAGTCAAGAGAAGAATATAGCATGTGGGTGTTCAACAAAATCACATGATTAGAGAGAAAAGAATAATACCCATATAATAACAGACAATGAACATGAAGGTCTTAAATTAAGGAAGCTGTTGTCACTAAACGAATGTCAATTCCCTGTATGACAGCTGATCCAATAAAGCTTGAGCTGTCTGATTCCTATTGGTTGTGAAGGAAAAACATGTTACAGAATGCAGCCATAAATTGTAAGTAAAAAATGAAATCCTTATAAAGAAATATACCTGATTGAAGCCACAACATATTCCTAATGATAAAAAGTAGGTTACTTTTAGTGTTATAATAATAAACCTTAACTGATACCTGCCAATGTGAGGTGTGCCTTAGTCCTAAGGAAATGTATTTAGTGAAGTGCATGCATTTTAATAATTTCTATCTGTCAGTGTTCTATCTCAGATTTACTGTCTGAAGGATCTATATGAAGGGTACATTTCTAAAGAAGGAAATCTTCACTCAAAAGAAATTTCCAACTTGTTTGCAAGAAATGGCAACAGGATCAAAGTTTTTGGACACTGCAATAATGGTAGGAGGTTCTCACTCTCTCACTGCCTATCTTCATGTGTTAAGAAGTGGGGCAACCTCATCAATAACATCATCTCAACAACTTCTTTCATGTTCAAATTCTACCTCAATGAAAGAAGAGGCACCTTTAGCCACATGGATTAGTCATATCCCTGCAAAGTTCAATGGCCCTCAAGACATAAAAAATGTCATAGAGAAAAACCAATCCAATTCTATCTTCCCAGCCTCAGATACAAAAAACAGCTCCATTCCTCTAAATCTTTTGGAAACTCTCCCACCATTAACTATGGCACCATGCTTTGATGAGCCAGTTGCTTCTTCAGCCTCTTCTTCTGCCCCACCCAATTTTCCAAACTTGACTTTGGTTTTGCAGGAACCCTCCATGGTGTACTCATCAAATATGAAAGGTGGTGAAGTCATGTCTGTAACTTCAGATCCCACCTATCAAGTGCCTCACTTTGGGCAAAACCAGCATCAAGCAGGTAGTGATGCATACAAAATGGACAAGATCAACCTAACAAATTCTCGGTCCAAGTCTTTCAATGAGAATTGGTTGAGTACCACCAGGACTCAGCCTATGAAGTATGGTGGAAGAGGCAAGCTGTTTAAAGGGGTGAGGCAGAGACACTGGGGGAAATGGGTGGCAGAGATTAGATTACCAAGAAACAGGACAAGGGTTTGGCTAGGGACTTTTGACACAGCTGAAGATGCTGCCATTGCATATGACACAGCAGCATACATACTGAGAGGAGAATATGCTCAGTTGAACTTCCCAGATCTCAAGCATGTAATCCAGGCCAATTCTCTGAATGGAACCACTGCTGCACTTGTGGAGGCAAAACTACAAGCAATTTCTCAAGGTGTTTCTTCTCAAAGGAAGCCCACTGACTCACCAGCAGGGTCAAGCAATAAGCACAGTGATGAGAATGGAAAATTGAAAAGTACAAATGCCAAGGATTCAACCATGAAGGAGTGGCAGTTTGATACAGATAGAAGCAAAAGTACACACCATGAGATATCAGATGTGGAAACTGTTCAGTTAAGTAGAATGCCCTCCTTAGACATGGACATCATTTGGGATGAACTTTTAGTCTCTAATTCATGACCAGTTTTTCTTTTTTCTACTTTGAAAGCATACATATAATAGCCCTTGTTTTATCTCAATTATATTTCTCATTGGGACCACAACTTCTGCGTGAACCTCATTACTTCATTCTACATGATGCAGTTCTAATGCCACACTGGTTAAATTTTCCTATAATGATTTATTGAAAACTAGTATCCTTCTTGATACCCTTTGTTCAGGGCCAAATACAGATAGAATTTTAAGTTATACTAAAGGTTGTTAACATTGAGAACGGTACCACAGAATGTAATTTTGAAGAAATACTCTTGCATAGATGTATAGGCAAAAGAATAACACAGAAGCTAATAGTATAACCTTATTCTTTTGTGCTTCAAAGCTTGAATAGAAGACAAAATATAACAAAACTTTGTCTCCTTAACATGATTCTACTGCCATATTGATATGTACAACCGCTGTAACACCAAGATTGGCGAATATGGATTCATTACACTTCTGCTTTTGTAATAATAGTACTCTGAATCCTTGATATTTGGGTGGGTATAGGGTCTTCTACCTGATATTCAAATGTGACTTTCCTTCCCCAATTCCTAAACCTGTTTGTCATTATTTTTAATATTCAATTTTTTAAATTTAAATTAGATAAAGAAAGAAGGACGAATATGTATATATTTACTCGTTTTCATTATCTATCCCGTTTTATATTATTAAAATATTTTTTAATTTATTACGTAAAAGATTTATATTTAACTTTTTTTAGTTTTTAATTTTATAACTTGACATACATTTTATATGTTATCATATTTTTTTATGAGATTCATCTAATTGTTATTTAATATTCTAATTTGATATTTATGCAATTATATTTTTTAATATTTGATATTAAAAAAAATATCTTTCTTACATTAAATTTTTATAATATCAGTCTTTTCTTTTGTGTTATTTTTATTTTGTTATAAAAAAACATTAATTTTTGGTTCAAATGCGAAAATGTAAAAGTAAACCAACATAATATCTTATAGTACTTATATTATACTAATTAGGAATTTATTTATATGCTCTTAAATAAATAATTTAAAAAACAAAATTCTAAATATTTTACTTTTACGCTTTACGTTGTCTCTCTGATATCTTCTCTCACCTTACGGTATCTCCACATCCTCCTTCATTCCGACGCACCTCTAAAACTATTTGTGATGGTTCTTCGTATTTTTTTGAAAGCTTTTCATTTGTGATTTTGTGGCTGTAGAGATGAGTATTTGGATTTTTTGGAGTATTTTATGGCAGTTCGGTAATATTTGGTTGCTGTTTTTTTTTATTCAGAATTCTCAATTTACGTAAACCAGAAGGATAAAATGGGAGCAGATTTGAAACTAGATTACATAATCCACAATATTGAAATCTGAAAAACATGTACATGATTCCATAATTTAGAAGATATCTTCATGATTAAATAATCCACAAGTCATTTGATAACTAAAAAATACTTTATAAATTAAGTAATCCATAAGTCATTTAATAACTCAAAAAATACTTTTCGAATTGAGTAATCTATAAGTCATTTGATAACTTCAAAAATACCTTCTGGATTTTGTAATTCAAAAATACCACGGAAAATAAGCCGAAGTGCTATTATGGATTCGAGAATGAGTTCTGTATTACCCAATCTGAAACACAAAAAAATCACAATATCTCTGCAACGCAACCATGGGTAAGGAAGCTAAAAACTCATCTGAAAATGTCACCATCACCACAAATCACCGCCAACTGCCATCAACACAACCCACCACCACCACTTTCAACCCACGCACTATCTTCACTCACCAACCAACTGTGAAACACCGACAATACCTTCTATTTTAAACTTTTTAAGACAGGAATTTTTTTATTTTTATTTTTTAAATTTACAGGGTGCTTTAAGAAGTCATGGGGATGCAGGAAGAAGCAACCTTCATTTGTCTTTATTAAGAAATTGACTTTAAATTTAACTCAACCTTATAAGGGAGGTTTTCACCCACTTATATAATAAGAAATGTCTTTATCTCTATTAAATGTGAAATCTGCAACACACCCTTTCACGTTGAGACATGTTAACTTGTATGTGAGATTATATATTATGTACAGTTCGATAATAGTCCAATAACGAGTGACCTTGTAAATCCAACAAACTCTTGTTGGGATAAACAATTTATATACTATGAAAGTCTTGCATACTATAATAGCAAGTAACACATCATTATGAGTTCAACCATTCTTTATATAACACATAATTAAATGTAAGTAATTTTTTTAATTCTTAAATCTCAATTATAGATTGTGTAAGAATGAAGGAGAGGATAGGTATCTCACGATAAATTATGTAATATTTTTTTTCCTGAAAGAGTAGTTTTGTTGTCGTTGAGATCTGAAAAGTAAAGTGGAAATTACGAAATATTATTACTAAAATTATGCCTTAACTAAATTACATCGTATTTTATTTATTAATGGACTATTGGGTTTGAAGAACAGGGACAGAAATTCTTACCAAGGAAAAAAAAATCTAATCTTGAAGAAGAGGTAACATTTTCTGAATTTATAAATCTAGCAAGAAAGATTTTCTATTTTAATTTCTCTTAGCCAAATATGATTTCCGGTCATACATATATTTAATACTCTTTTAATCAGTTCACATGAACTAACACAGAAAAAAAGAAGTTCACAGGAATTAAAGGATTTAGTTAATATGATTAGATTTATCAATAGTTTGTATGAATTTCTGTATTACTTTTCATTATGTAATTTCTTTTCATCTAAATTAATCAATACATTTCCCTCCAATAAAAATAATATTTTAGTATATACATTTGAGACATTATATTCACATAATTTAATAATCTACTACTTGTATAGTACTTTCCATTATATTATTTATGTTGTTTTGTTACTTTTTCCATTATCTTATCTCTAAAAGAAAATTAACGAATTTTAAGGTATAAAGAAGATTTTTCTTTTGTAATTTCTTCCTGCATTTACATCTTTTTCTTACATCTTTGCTCTTTCCTTTATTTTATTTCATTGATACTCCTCTTTCTCTCTTTTTGGATTCTAAAATTTCAAATTATAACATTCATAATAAATTTTATAACAAATTCTAAAGTTTGAAATTGTATTTTTGAATTGCATTATGAATTTTAGAGTTCAAAATACATTTTCAAACTCAAAATTTAGAATACAATTTTGTATTCTAAATTTTAGAATTCATAATTTTTTTCAAACCCAAAAAATATCTTCAAACTTTAAAATTAAGTATTTCGAATTCTAAAATTTAGAAGATCTACAAATTATACAATTAAGAAAAAAACAAATCCTACACCTTTTGTCTAAAGGTGTAGGATAATTTTGGAATTGAAAGATTTGTGGACTTGCAAGAAAATATGGAAGTAGAGGAAGAAATTGCATTTCTCTTTTTGTTCTACGTAGTAGGTACGTTGCATGTTGGGCCCAGTTTACATTTGTTTTCTTTCTCTTTTAGATTAAATTACATTTATGCCACTTTTAATAATGTAAAAACATATCCTTCTTGACACTAAGCACTACTAAGCAAGAAAGTATGTTTGAATAAAAAATAATTACAACTCATATTGAGGAGTATAGAAGTAGAATGGTAAACATTATTCCTATTTTATTATTGAGGAGTATTAGTATAGTAATATATTTTTTAATACACTTTTATAATTGTATCTGTATGGATGATGGACGTAGGTAATATTTGTTTATTGGTACACAATTCACTGACATGTTGGTAGTCTCCTAATTTCTTGAAGATCTTTCTCTCGTTGTATGTGTTCCGCCATTCGGGAGTACCTGCGATTGCACTCCGATGCTCAAGTCAGTGATGGTACTTTTTGTGTGTTCTCCTAGGATATGAAAAACGTACATTTTCCCCCTTCAGAAGTTCCATTTATAGGTTGACTTAGGCCCTCACCTGTGTGGGTTGGATAAACGGTCCATCAGGACGTGTGTAGTGGCTCCTTGAAGTCATGAGAGTGTCTCTTTCAGTTTATCGTTACATTGAGATATTTGCCCCAATATTTCAGAACGTGCCTTTGACTCATTCAACTCTAGTTGTAACTGCCTTTTTATTACGTATTTATTATGCGATAACCATTTATTTAACCAGGTCATCGGTCGTCCGGGGTCTGACCGGTACAATTGCCCCCAGGCTCGAAGAGATGCCTCATAATAAAAGTTGTTGGAGTCTGTCATGAAAGTTGTTTTCTCTTTATCACGTTGGTGCATCTGAATTTGATTGTACCCTGAGCACGCATCAAGAAAACTGAGATATGATGCCCAGCCGCTCCGTCGACCAGTCTATTGATAGTCAGTAGAGGATAAAATTCCTTTGGGCATGCTTTGTTGAGGTCCGTGTAGTCCACGCACATCCGACATTTACCGTTAGACTTTTTAACCATCACCACATTAGCCAACCATGTGGTATAATGAGCTTTTTGAATGAAACCGGCTTTACAAACTTGTCAAATTCTTCTCGGACAGCTTTGCGTCTTTCTTCACCCAATTTACTTTTGTTCTGGGCTACTGGTTTATCCTCCTTATATACAGACAAACGATGAGTAATAACGTTAGGGTTTACCCCGGGCATGTCCGCGACGATCCAAGCAAAAAGGTCTGCATTCTTGACTAACGTTGTGCTTATCACCTTTCGATCGTCTGACTTTAGTGATGTTCCCATGTATGTCTTACGGTCGTTGTCACGAAGAAATGTGGGTTGAAGGTCTTCACCGACCTCCATCCAAGGGTCATCTAGTCGCGGATCTAGGTCTACAAGGGCAACCAAGTGCCTTCTGAAGTTTCGACCCCTAGAATGCCTCTCTGGTGACCGCCCTCTTTTGCTGGGAGATCGGTCGTTCGACGTTGTAGTGTACAACCGTCTGGTCGGTTCAACCTTTAAGCTAGCTACATAGCATTCTCGCGCAGTTTTTTGATCTACATGTACAGTTGCAATGTCTCCGATAACGGAAGGAAACTTCATGGCCAAATGTGGGGTAAAAACAATGGCTTTTAACCTGTTGATAGAAGGACGTTCGAGCAGTATGTTGTAAGAAGTATTGGCATTAACCAACAAGTACCGGACGTTGATTGTCTTACTGAGAGAGTCATCACCGAAAGTGGTGAATAGATCGATGTAACCCTTGGTGTCCACTCGTTCTCCTAAGAATCCAAATATCTGTTCATCATAAGGTTGTACTTTTGTTTCAGGAATTCGCATCTTCTTAAAGGTTTCCCAATACAGAATGTCAATCGAACTACCATGGTCCACCAGAACTTTAGCAATTGCAAATTTGTCTATATCCACCATGATGACCATGGGGTCATCTTGGGCTGGATCGATTGCGGTGAAATCGTCATTAGTAAACGTGATTGGAGGTATGTGTGGACGCTTATGTGTCGAAGTAGAATGAACGGATTGAATTGCACTTAAATGTTTCTTTCTTGCGGAGTTAGAGCATCCCCCACCTGCAAAGCTACCTGCGATATAATTAATTTCTTGATCTGGTGCACCGAGCAAAACTAGGCCAACAATAGTGTTAATAACTTCCCAAACTTTTTGTTTGGTTCGGCTTCCTTGTTAAGGGCTTTCACTTCGGAGACGGGTCCTTCTGATCGGACTTTCTCTTTGTTTTCGTCGTGCTGTACTGCGATAATCATCAAGACTTCGGGTGTCTCTTCGTTCGGAGCGTTCCATGTCTTTAGAAAAATAATTTGTGTCACACTGGGGTGATCGTGGGGTGGCGGTAGACGTTTTAACAAATTTACAGAGATGGCCATCTTGGACGAGTTCTTCGATTTTATCTTTCAATGTTTGGCAGCCTTCGATCGTGTGGCCATATTTACGGTGGTATTGGCAGTGTTTAGCTGTGTCAGCATTTCGTGGTGTCTGTGTGTTCCTGGGTATCGCGATAAGCTCAACTTCCAAAGCTTCATCTAGAAGTTTTCCTCTAGGTACTGTCAGAGGGGTGTAGTTATGGAAACGAGGACCCCAGTTCGACCGATATCCCCGCCATGGGGGAACAGAGGCCTTTGTTTTTCTCCTTTTCTTTTTCTTAGGCTTTGGTCTGCGTCTTCCTTTGATAATCAATGTGTTCTTCTATCTGCATGAACTTGGTAGCTCTCGTCCTCAATTCATCCATATCGTGTGGTGGCCGTTTTATAAGGCTTTCAGTGAATCGGCCTGGGAGTATGGCCGAGACTAAATGATGCATCGCTATCTCTGGATTCAGGTTCCAGATCCCAATGCAAACTTTTTTGAACCTGTCCATGAAGGTTCTCAATGACTCTCCTTTTTCTTGTTTTACGTTGAGGAGAGACATGGATGAAGTACGGTGGGGTCTGCTCGTGGCATACTGGGTGGTGAATTTCGTTTCCAAGACCTTGAAATTCGTCACAGAATTAGTAGGAAGTCCAGTAAACCATCCTAACGGGCCTTCCCGAAGAGACGTCGGGAAGACTTTGCACCATATCGTCTGGTCGATCGTGTACAAAGTCATTTGGGTTCTAAAGATGTTCAAGTGTTCGTCTGGGTCAGAAGAACCATCATAAAGGGTCATAGTTAAGCCTCTACATTTATCAAGAAGTGGTGTAGCAATTATGTCGTCCGTGAAATGGTGGCCTTTCAGATTTTCTTCATTGTCGAGAGTAATATTTTTGGAACTTTTGTGGGTTGGATGTGTAAGAAAGGTATGATGTGTCTGATGTGTCTGATGGGTTTGATGAGTTTGATGAGTTGGTGGCATTGATGTGTGGGACTATTCCTCCCTTACGGATTCTCCGAGTCGCTGCAACAGCCTTCTATTTTGTTCTTTTAGATAAGTCACCTCATCTGCTTGTCGATGCCATTCTTCTTCTTGCTTACGCCGGTCTTCTTCATGACGTAGTTGATCCGTAATTCCCTTTTGCCATAGTTCCTCCATCTGAGCTTGGAGGGCTTGGATCATCAAGATTTGTTCTTCCGCCATACTATCGTTGTTCGTGTTGTTCCTTGTAGATACCTAGGTAATATCTGTCCACTGGTATACAATTCACTGACGTGTGGATAGTCTCCTAATTTCTTGAAGATCTTCCTCTCGTTGTATGTGCTCCGCCGGTCGGGGTTACCTACGATTACACTCCGACGCTTAAGTCAGTGCTGATATTTTTTGTGTGTTCTTCTAGGATATGAAAAGCGTACCTTTTCCCCCTTCAAAAGTTCCATTTATAGGTTGACTTAGGCCCTCACCTGTGTGGGCTGGATAAACGGTCCATCAGGACATGTGTAGTGGCTCCGTGAAGTCATGGAAGTGTCTCTTTCAGTTTATCGTTACCTTGAGATATTTACCCTAGTATTTCGGAACGTGCCTTTGACTCATTCAACTCCAGTTGTAACTGCCTCTTTATTACGTATTTATTATGCCATAACCGTTTATTTAACTAGGTCATCGATTGTCTGGGGTCCGACCGGTACAATAATAATTTTTTAGTTAAACATTATTAAAATTTACAAAATGGTAAATGAAATTTATTAAATAACAATCACTATTTCAAAACAAACAATTATTTTTATGATAACTTATTCAAAATGGTTTCTGATTTTAATTTTTTTTCCACTTCTAATGCTATTTTTAAGAACGAAAACAAATGCCTGAAAAACTAAAGTAGTGTTTTTTAAAAGAAAAATTACTTCCTTAAAAAAGCTGTAACGAATCAGTGTCAAAATACGGTTCCAATCATGATTTTATCATCCAAACATGCTTTTTCAAAGCATACATACATATTTTGAGCAAATATGTCTAATTTTAAATCTGTCACACTAAATTAATGCAAACTACAAAATAGGGTAACACAGAAACTAAACTCTTCAGCTTTAGAATTTGCTTCTTCAATCATGCTCATGGAAAAAAAGAAGAGATAAGGTCCTTATGAGAAAAAAGTGTTACATCATAATATTGTTTTGCTGATTGTTTTGCATAAACAACCTTATTGTTACATAATGAAAGATAACCATAACTAAGATTTCTGAGCATAGAACACATTATGCAGGCTGAAGTGATTTAACCCTGATACCACATGCATCTAAAGTGCAAAGGATGTGCCATCTTACATTATCTAGATAGAAATAATTTACTTTTTGCACATCACACCATGCAGTTCAACATCATGCTCAAAAAGCCTTAGCTTGCTCAAGTCTAGAACTCACTGCATCCCAGGAAACAAGCTTATCCATGAACACTGATATATAATCAGGGCGCCGGTTCTGGAAACATAACAAAGAATCATTATTAAATTTATCTGTTCAACACATTTCTCACTAATAATTGTATGAAAAGTGCTACCAACTCTCTGTTACACTCTTTTTTGTTGGAAACAGAATGTTGGTAGTTTTTCTCTTAGCTATATGTATAATGGTTTGAGCAACATAGCACCTGAAAGTCAAGGTAGTAAGCATGCTGCAAAAAAATGGAAAAAAAATTACATAGTTAGCAATTTGTTATCGATGACTGTTACAAAGCTTGTGTGTGCAAGTTGTTTCATCAGTAACAAACAGAATGCTAATTTGCTTAATATATACCTCCCAAACATCAATGGTAAGAAGTGGCTGCAAGAATTAAGATGAAATTACATTAGAGTTTATCAGGGAAATGAACCTCATCAAACCCAACTATCATTCATATTTTAAGATAAATAATGAACATTAACATTAACTAGTTCTTACTACTTACATAATAACTTCCCCAGACAAGGGGGTTCACAGCATTGGGACTCTTGATCACCACTAGCTTGTTGTCCTCGTGGGTTGAAGGAGGATTTTCTGCATTTTCCCCACCAAGTTTGCTTGCTCTATCTATATTTCATCAACAAAAATGAATGAACAAGAAGGGCATGTAATGTAACTTGCTTATGTTATGTGGATAAATTTCTTAGTAAACACTAACCCAAGAAGAAAATCAGAAAGTAATGCGAAATAAGCCTTTTGATTAGTTAAAATTAACTATAAAAAACTAAGTTTTCAGAAATGATCTCATTTAACTTTTCTAAAGAGAGGACTTTAACTCACATGCAAGCCAGGCCCAGCCAGAACCGAATTGTGTTGCAGCAGCAGCCTTAAACTCATCAAGGAATTTTTCAAATGAACCAAAGTCTCTTTCAATGAGTTCTAGAAGTTCCCCAGATGGTTTTCCACCTCCACCTGGTTTCATGCACTCCCAGAAGAAGTCATGGTTCCATACCTGCAGTATGCATTACAAGATTAATTGCCAACAAAGCCATGGTTTTCAAACATGAATGAGACTAGATTCTGGTTACAAGCATGCATGCATACCTGTGCTGCATTGTTGAAAGCCGGAAGAATGTCACCCTTGTTGTATGAAGTGACTATAATCTCTTCCAGTGACTTCCCATCAAGCTCTGTCCCAACAACTTGTTTTTTCAGATTTTCCACATAAGTTTTGTGGTGTTTCCCCCAATGAAACTCAAGTGTCTGCTGGCTCATCACAGGCTCCAAACCATTCTGAAAGATTTCATCATCACAATATTTTTAGAACTTCCTGCTTCTGGTCTTCTCTTTATTGGTAAAATTGGTTTTACAAAATAGGATCAAGTGGTAACTAATTTTTCCCAGTAGAAGAACCTTGTGTGTTTTGAGAATCATCATCATCATCATATATATATATATAGATAGATACTGTGTGTGAATGCTTGCATTTTTAAGTTTCTTTACTAAATAAGAGTAACCAAAGTTTGAATAGAATATAATATATGAAATCTATAATAGCCAAGTATTCTCTCTTCAATGTGAAATTCTAACTTGAAAATCACAATCTATTATAATTTGTAAAAGCATGTAAACTTTAGGTATTTTTACCAGCGGATATGGTGGCGGCTTCAGCTCAAACTTTGCATTGACTTTTGGACCCTGCAGTGTACAACATGCTTTCTTAAACAAAAGGACATGAAAACAATATGTCTCAACATGTGAAGAACACACAGACATGGAGGAAAGATAAAGTTAATGGGCCAATATACTAGGCCAGCTCACACCAGACTTTCTTGGGTCTGTTAAAATTGGGGTTTTTCCTTCTTTAAATCTAGAATTCAAAAATACATTATAGAAAAGAAAATTCAGAGTTGATTTTTAGGAAATAAAATTTTAAAATAGAATTCAAAAATCAATATCTTATTTTTGAAAGCCAAATCCAGAACACAAATAATATATTTTGGAAAAGAAATTCTGAAAAAACAAAATCTGAAAACATATTATGAAAAAAAAAATTCTGAATTTTTTTTTGAAAAACATATAGGATGCAAATTGGTGGTAATCCAAGGAGGATTCATTTTTGGGATCCAGTGGTGGAAAAAATTAAAGCCAGGCTTAGTGCGTGGAAAGGAAAATGTCTATCGTTTGCTGGTAGGCTATGTCTGATTAAGTCGGTTTTAACTTCTATACCTTTATTTTATTTGTCGTTCTATAAAGCACCAATTGCAGTTTGTGATAAGATTTCCAGTATTCAGAGGAGGTTTCTTTGGGGGTGGGGCAAAGATAGCAAATACATTGCCTGGGTTCGGTGGGAAAATGTGTGCAAATCAAAGGAGGAAGGGGGATTGGGGGTCAAGGATATTAAGAAGTTTAATCGGGCTTTGCTTGCAAAATGGAAGTGGAGAATGATGAGTGAAGAAGAAGGGAAATGGAAGGAGATCTTGGTATCTAAGTACTATAATGGTTCGGTTAATTTTCAAGGGTGTGGTAAAAATTATTCTTGGTGGTGGAATGATCTCGGAAAGGTATGTGAAGAAGGAGAAGGTGAGGGTTGGTTCCGTAACCATGTTTCATGGAAAGTGGGAAACGGGGACAAAATCAGGTTTTGGGAAGATACTTGGTTGGGCAATAATAAGCTCAAATTTCTGTTTCCTAGACTATATACCATATCCCTAGACCAAGGAAAATTGGTGGGTGAGGTAGGCACGTGGGGGGAGTTAGGTTGGTCATGGAGGTTAGGTTGGAGAAGGACTAGATTTGAGTGGGAAACTAGTGTAGAGGAAGAAATGATGAACCTTATTACAAGAACAACTCTGAACAGGGATTCTGAGGACTTTATTGAATGGGGGGGGGGGGGGGGATCCCAAAGTGTGTTCTCTGTCCGATCTGCATATCTAACTCTGTGTAACTATCCCAATGACAGCCCGACAAATGTTTTCTCGTTGTTGTGGCAAGCCAAAGCGTTACCCAAGGATGTGTGCACAACATGGAGGGTACTAGTTGGGAGGTTACCAACGAATGATAATCTTATAAGGAGAGGTCTTGCAATCAACCCCTCTGTGTGTGTTTTCTGTAAGGCTTCTGAAGAATCAGCTCAACATATTTTTTTGATGTGTTTGTGTGCACAAAAGATCTGGGTTCTTTGCCTGCGATGGATGGGTATAGTGTCTGTGCAGCACAAGGATCTCCCAGTGCATTTTGAGAGTTTTCATCTCCCTCACTTAAACAATCAGCAGAATCAAGTCTGCAGGGGTCTGTGGATTGCAATCATTAGGAGCATATGGGATCAGAGAAATCTGATTGTGTTCAAACAGGGGATTCCGGATGCTGAAGAAATTTTCCATTCAGCTCAATTGGCCACGTGGCTATGTCTGAAATTTGGTACGGCTCCTTTTAGGTTTTCTTTCTCAGATTGGATTCTTAATCCACTAATTTGTATAAAGGATTTCTGATATGAGGGTAGAAGCTGTGTTGGGGGTAGTTTATGCAGACTTGTAACAACAGAGGCTAGATCATTGGGCACTTCCTAGGTGGTGGAACCGCTGCACTGTTGTCTTATAAACTAAGAGAAACCCAACAGTTTTCTTCAACAACTTGTGACACATTTGGTCCAGCTGCCTGCATGACGTTGGAGTTAGCTGAATTCGGAATATCCTTTATCACTTTTATAGTCAAAGGTTTCTGACATAATGCCTGCATTGTCAGCTTCTTCTGTCCATGTCTTCTTTTCTGAGCAATTGCAGGACATGCAGTAAAGAGTTGCACCGAGGTTCCAGGCTGCATGTTGAAGTTGGTTTTTGACCACAGAGAGGAAAAGGCTAGCAGTGTAGGACTTCAAAGAAAGAGATGTTGGTTCTGATTCTGCTGATTGGGGCTGTTGGGGTATGAAGAGGTCTTGTTAAGGGATCTAAAGATGTGGAGGGGCCTAGAGTTGATGATGGTGGAGCGCTGGGAAAGTTGTGAGGCAGAGCTTTTTTACAGCTGGGATGCTATGATGTGCTTCATACGGAGGTGCATCTCCTATGAAGTTTGATTTGGAGAAGAGCTCCACTGGAAAATCAGCGTTGCAGAGTTTTCTTTCCACCTGGTGGTTGTGCCTGAACCATCTGTGGAAGAAACCATTGAATTTTGAAAGGGTTGAGTATTGTGGTAAGAATATGAGGCCTTGTTGCTGCTCCTGCCTTTTCAAAGATGCACATCAGGTTTAGCTCCATAGTCTTTAAGCTATCTGTTGACAAAGGCTGTGTGAGTGCCTCGTTGGATGTGGAGGAGTTGGCATGAGCTCAGCAGATACATGTGGTATGGAAGCACGTGCAGACCGGATCATGGAGTCCTAGTAGTCGGGCATAGCAGGGGAGATGCTGGTGATAGTCACGGTTAAACCATGGAGAGGCGCAACTGGTAAGCTGCTGGGCATGGTTTTGGGGCACTTACACTGGTGTTGTGTTGAAAAAGTGCTATCTTGATTACTGTTATGTTGCTCATTCTTGTTATTATACGCTACATGCTTAGCAGGTTCAGGGTGATCTAAATAGGTTAGGTGAACATTCGATGTTTTTTCCCTTTTTCGTCCTGTTTACAACACCTTTGGATGTATACGGGTTGGGACACCCCTGAAGTGTCCCATGTTTATATTTATTAATTCTTTGCTGATAAAAAAAAAAATAGGATGCAAAAGAAGACATTTTTGTCCTTTTATATTAGTGATGGAATGCATGTTCAAATTTATTCCACTCTTGTTTAAAAGCAAAAGAGGACATTTTTGTTATTTCATATTAGTGATAGAATGCATGTTGAAATTTATTGAGTCCATAAATGAAAAGCCTAAAATTGGATGTGAATTTATTTACATTCATTTCTTCTCTTTCTACTTCCCTTATTTTTTTTATTTTATTTTTAAAATAGGTGATGATATTTTGACACCTCCTCCATTTTACACCAACAACAAAATATTAATATTTATAATAAAAATAAAAGAAAAATGCAAAATATTAAAATAATTTTCAAAATTAAAAAAAAAAAAACCATTTTCCTTTTAAAATACTAAAAATACTTTTTTTCCTTTTCCCTTCCCCTTTTCTTCTCTTTCCAACAACCCTCTTCTCTTCCAACAATCTCAACATCTTTTCTACAACCTTCTTCACATGTCTTTGTACCATTTCCACTACTTCCTTTGCCACTCTCCCTCTCATTTTCTCCCCCACAAATTTCTCAAAATATATCAAATGCATTTCTTAAAAAATTATTTAAATTATTTTGGAATAAACTTTTTATATATTGATAATAAGCTCACAATCAGATTACTGAGAAATCTTTTAATGCTATACATGGAAGAAGTATGCAAGTGTTCAATTTTAATCAATTTTAAAACTATATGATCTATGGTTGAATGTTTTCATTCTAAAAATAAGTCAACAGTAAAATTACCTAAAAATGTCAAAATTCAAAATCAATTATGAATATCAGAACTAACTTTTCAGTATATAGTAAACAACATTAGTTTCTTTTTTTTTTATCGGCACATTAGTTAATAGTTCTACTTGATTCAAGTTCATCTGACTTAAATCGAAACCTACACAAAGAAAATCATTTAAGGTAAATTTGTGAATCTTACAATAAGTAAAACACTCATTAAATAATTAACAACAGCAAAAGTTTTTGTTTTTTCAGAAATTGAACACATGATAATAAATTGACTATAACTTTAACATCTTGTTGAAGTAACCTTAATAATATAGAGTAAATGCATTTCGAAATAATTTTGGTGATGAGAAGAATTAATACCTCTTTGAAAAGCAGATTGATTCCAGTGACATTTTGTAACCCTGGAAAGCAAACACGAATTAACAGATGAAAAGGGAGAAATTAAGATTGAAGATAGAAGAAGAAAAGGATGGATGGAGTTTGTGAAAGGTACCACCCAATGAGGCCATGGCTTGTGAGGCGTGTGGCAAGAGTGAGGCTTTAGAGCAATGGTCAAACTTTTCCTAGCAATATAGCTAACAAAAACATGTGTTAGTACAATTCCAATGTTGTAGTACACAACGTACCACCACCAGAATGCCCCTGTACTACAAACTTTATCCATGATTATCTATTATAAAAAAAATATCTATTACTATTACTTACAAAGAAAAAAGTTAATAGTAAATTAGTAATTTTAACAATTGGGATTCTCTCTTTCTCATTATGTTTTTGGACATAATTAACACATATTTAATCAATACAAAATATTGGTATAGCATTTTAGATTGAAAATCACTTCTAATATACACTACAATAAAATTATTAAATATAAACTAATTTTAAAGATAACAAATAATTAAGTACTGACTAAATTAAATATTATTTTATAGATTAAAATAATTATTGATATATAGAATATTTTCTATCATTAAATTTATAAATTAATTTATAAATTATTATCTAATTAGTTACTAAAGTTTTAATTACCAACTATTTTAGATTTTAAATTTAATAGTTAAAACCTTAGTAGTTAATTAAATATCAATTAATTAAGTATTAGTTTGAAAATTAGTTTATAAATAACATAAAATAAAATGTACCAATAATTTTTTAATTTATAAAATAATATCTAATTTAATTAATATTAGTTTTTTTTTAAAATTAATTTTTTAATTTTTAAAATAATATATAATCTGACTTCTTTCATTTATTCCGTTTCTATTTTAAATCTATTTTTTATAGATAATTTTTCCCGTGTTTATCTTATTTTTACTTTTGTATGTGTGACTTATTTTAAATAATATTATTTGTCTTAGAATCATTTTAATATAATTTATATTTTTGTAGCTAGATACTTTCATCTTTTGTCTACGTTATTTCTTAAGAATAAGGCTTTCAAAAAGTTTGGATATGATGTTATTATTTTTTTTTAATCTTAATCTTAATTATATGTGTCTTTAAGTCTTTTCTATTTAAAAGGGTGCTATATATGTAATTATACTTACTGACTAATCCATATTGAACTATATTAATTAACCTTAAATTTTATAGCATTATTTATATTAATTACTAATCTTATTTTCAAATTAAATTCATTAAGACAATAAATGAATAAATTTTATGTTAAAACTAATTATATTAAAAATATTAAATTCAATACTTATTTTACTATTTCTACATGGATATTTCTAATCATGAAAGTTTGATAATTTAAAATCACTCATTATTTCTTATTATATAATATTTATTTAATGAAATACATTGTAAAATTGTGATGTATAATCGATTTATATAAATTTACATAAAAAAATATATAAATATTAAAATAATAGAAAAGAGAGTGTAAAAATAATATCATAACAAATATTTTGTGATGACTCATAAGGCTTAGATAAATAATATCACAAAAAGATAATATAGATTACCCTTTTTTTCCTTCATGGTTTTCAAATCCTAACCATAACATTTTCATGAGGGATGAAAATGGTAGTGTTGTTAAGCAGAAAACAACAACATGAATGTGTATGTGTTCAACAGTCATGTACAAAGTATGCTGTATATATGAGTGAATCTTTCAAACCAAGCAAAACTGTTTTCTTCTTCAATCAATATCACAGAAGTTTTAGTCACAGTCCTTACATTATTATCAGATATGTAGCAACCATAACAAAAGATATAAGTGCATTCCTTGCACAATAATTGACAGTTCCAGCTGAAAGATGTGTGCTCTTCTTTGATGAAGGAGAGTGTGAAAGTGTGGCAGTGTTTTCATCTGATCCAGCCACAGCCTTAGGTGCTATAGTTGGAGCAAGTGATTTGTCATCACCTTCAACATGAACATGAAGTTTCATCCCTCCAAGACAATACAACTTGTTTCCACTTACAAAATACCTATCTCCACCTCTTGTTAATGGCACTGTTGTGTTCCCATTCCCATATGTTGCCAAAACATTGGTGATGTTACATGTGTCATAGTTTTCTTTTGTAACCTCTTCTACACTTTGGCCTGATGAATATTGGAAAACTGCAAAAATCAAATAAAATTATCAACATGATGAATATCAGCATATAAGTTGAATAACCTGCATGAGAATATGTAGCCATTATTAGATGTATTTGTCTGAATAATTCAAATGAACATGCTTTGATTATAAGAATTATGGAAAATTATGTTTTTAAGAAAATAATCAGTTAAAAATAAATTGTCTTGATAAGTTAGAAAGGTTTATGAGTTATTGTTATGAATTTAACAAGGTCTTCATAAACTCTTTCTGGTTTCCTTTGAGTTGAAAGAAGTATTAAGTACTTACCAAGGGCATCTCCTACTTTGAACATCTTATCAGCAATCCATGTATCAAGATTTGTGCTAATGTCCCAGCCAGAACTATCTCCAACAGTGTAAGTAGTAGCTGAGCATGTGAAGGTGATAGTTGCCAAGCAAAAGAGAAGAGAATAATAAATGAAGAGTAACTTTTCCATGTTGATAGAGAGTTTTAACAATTTGAACACTATAGGATCCTTCTTATATACTTGGGGTTTGATAACCTACCCAACAAAAATATAAGAAAAATATTTTAAAAAATGGAATAAGAAGAAATAATAGTTTCTTTTATATTGCAACTTTGGAATATGCATTTCATCAAGTTGGTGTATTGAGACGGGGTTGTGTGTTAGCTGGCAGTGGTTAAACCACATTGAACTGCCATCAAGCTTTGGTTATGTTTTTCTACCTTTATTCTTTTTAATTCACCAACCTTAATGTTTTTAAAAGTGAAGAAAATAAGTTAAAAGAGAAAAATTCAAATGCGCGTATATATATATATATATATATTTATAAGTAAGAAAAAAAAAAAATATATATATATATATATATATTTATTTATTTATTTATTTTTGTTTACACTAGTTATCTTAATTTGATTTGTCTGAATAATTCTGATGTGTTTGTTAATCGAAAATACTAAAAAAAAAATATTATTAGGAAAGTTGTTGTATTCCTGTTTACCCGAGTGACAAAGTAACAGTACGCTGATTATAGGTGCAACCATTGCACCACTTTGAGAGTATTTGTTTTTCATGGTGAAGGTTTTCTTCTCAATAACATAATTTATTTTTCATAAATAATACTTTCACAATCCTGGTCGTTGTATATAATTTTTATATGACAATTTTAACAAAAATAAATATAATAAAAAAAATTATAATTAAATGATATAAAAAATTACTAAAATGAAAATATTGTAAGTGGTATATGAGTGTAAAAAGAAATGTTTTTTCAAAAATAAATTGTAATTTATTGTGACATGTGATGAATGATGAATGAAAAATAAATATAGAAAATATTATTTTATGAATTGTTCCATGGATAACATTCGTCACAGATAAATTTTCTTCTGAAATAGTTAGAGTTTTTGTCCCTTATATTTTTTTATGACTTTGACCTTTTAAACTATAAAATATACTTTTTTTTTATTTATTTCGAATTCTAATTACATGAAAAAATTGAGGTAAATTTTTCCCATAATTCTACGGTTTCTGTTGGAGATCCCATATCGACTAGAGATTAGAGCCTTTTATTCTATATAAGTGGGTGCAACCCTCAACCCTATGAGCCGGTTTTATGGGATTGAGTTAGGCTTAAAGTCCACTCTTTCGTAATAGTTTCTTCTAGCATTCCATATTTTCAAAAATATTAAAATAGTCTATTTTGAATTAATTCAAAATATAAAATTTGCATAGAATATAAATTTGTATCTTTACAATTCAGAATATAAATCCTAGTTGTATTTTAAACTCTAAAATTTAGAATAGTATTTCAAATTCTACAATTTGGTAATAAAAAAAAAACATTGTAAACGGTGACGATGATTTTCGTATAAACTGATGTTTATAAACGCCACAATATACGTGAGTGGTGTTTTTCAAACCGTCGTAGAACTGACCGTCACAAAGTTTAATGTGACGGTCTTAAGCTACCCGCCGCAACACTCGTCATTTTAACGCTTTGTTTAAAGTGACGATTTTTATATGTAACTAGTTTCAGTCATAATTGTCGCACTTTAATTAATTTTTTTTTATCGGCAATAAAAAATAAATAAATAGGAACCACTTCAGGGGTGGTTCAACCCTTATACACGTGCCGGCCTAGAACCTTCAAACTTACAAAACAAGCCTAACTCAGGAGATTAACCTCATGCAAACCAAAGGTTCTAAACACCAGTCAGAAAAGGAAAACGAGGCTGATCTACAGTTAATAGAAACCCACAACCAGACCTTTACTTGTACCAAAGAAAAAACTTCAGAAGCATCCCCCACTCCTCTATTAAAAATAATGTTATTCCTGTGCTTCCACAACTCGTTCACCACCCCAACCCAAATTGTGGACCAGACGTTATTAACCGTTTCTGAGGCACTGCTCAACCTGAAATTATCAAAATTACACTTTGGCTGAATATGAGACGCCACCGAAACCCCAAGCCACCTATGGCACAACCCCCACACCCGCCTAGCAAAACTGCAATCGAAGAACAAATGACAACAAGACTCTTCCACCAACCCGCACAAACCACACGTTGAGCTAACCACCAAAACCCCTCTTCTACTCAAATTTACCCTGGTAGCAAGCTTGTTTTCCAACAGCCTCCAAGCCATAAGAGTTGCAGAGGGAATTGCCTTGCTCTTCCATAGCTTACTGAAAATTGGCGAAAGCGAAGTCTCTTTATCCTTTCTAACAAGATTATAGGCAGAATTAACCGAATAAGATTGGGAATCCCCTCCCTTCCAGATCCAACCATCCATCTCACCCGAAACAACTCGAGCCTCTAACAGAAGCTGACCCAACTGCTCAGCCAACGACTTCTCCCACTCAAAAAACGGTCTTCTCCAAGACAACTGCCAAACCCACTCACCATTCGACCAAAAGCCAACCTCAAACACCTTAGCGTTCTTGGAAGAGCTAATAGAAAACAACCTTGGAAATGAACTCTTCAGTGACTCACCGTTCAGCCACCTGTCTTCCCAAAAAAGTATATCCTTCCCTTCCCCTATTTTCCACTTGAAACCATCTGCAAAACTTCTCCCCCAACCCTTCGAGAACCATACCTCTTTCAAATCTTTCCACCATAGAGAACACCTTCTACCTCTTCCTTCCTCTCCCAGGCTTCTCCACCCTCCATATTTAGACTCGAGGATCTCCTTCCAAAGGCCTCTCTCGGTAGACCCCATCTTCCAAATCCACTTCCCCAATAAAGCCAGATTGAACAGTCTTACATCAATTACCCCCAACCCCCCAAACTTACGTGGCTTGCATACCTGACTCCAAGAGGCCTAAGCCATCTTCCTTCCTTCTGCACCCCATCCCCAAAGGAAGTTTCTTTGCAACCTAATCAGCTTTCCAGCCACCCCCGAGGGCAATTTAAATAAAGACATATAGAATAACGGAATAGAGGATAGCACCGACTTGATCAAACAAACCCTCCCAGCCATCGACAAACATCTTCCCTTCCATCTGCTTAATCTAGTCTGAACCTTCTCGATCACCCCATTCCAAAAATCTCCTCTTTTATGACTCCCTCCGACAGGCATACCCAAGTATATAAAAGGAACAACCATCGTTTCACAATTGAGAATAGCTGCAAACCGCTGGAGCATTCCCTGGTCCAAACCCGTCCCACCAATCCTACTTTTCCCGAAGTTAACCCTTAACCCGGAAGAAAGTTCGAAACAATGCAAAATCGCCTTAATATTAAACACGCTTTTGACATTTGCTTCACAGAAAAACAAAGTATCATCTGCATATTGTAACATATTGACCTTTACTTTATCCTTCCCAACCTCCAAACTATCAACCAACTTCTTTCCTCCGCTACCCTTGCCACCTCAGCCAAACCTTCTGCTACAATGAGGAATAGAAAAGGAGCTAACGGATCTCCCTGACGAAGACCCCTTCTATGAAGGAACTCCCTAGTTGGGCTCCCATTTACAAGGACAGAGACCGAAGCCGACTTTAAACAACCCTTGATCCACTGAATCCAACGATCACAAAAACCCAACCTCCTTAACATATAGTAGGTTGAAAATGATTTCAATACAAATGTATAATGTGACGTTTTTAATTGTCAATATTATAATAAAATTGTAAAAATAATATGTCGGTTTCAACTGACGTAATTTTAAGTCTAAATAAATGGAATTTAGCCACCATTTTTTTATAATCTGATTTACATAATTAAATTAAACATAATATATTTTCATAATAAAAAAATAAAAAAATGAAATAATATGTAAAGTTATAAGCATCCATTCATTGCATTGAAAATTAAAACACACATACTTGTTCAAAAGTTTATACATAATTGAAAATTAAAACACAAATAATTGTTCAAAAGTTTATGCATAATTTAAAACTAAAACACACATAATTGTTCAAAAGTTCATACATAATTTAAAATTAAAACACACATTGTTCATCCCTAATCAGTTTTGTTTCCAACACTTGATCCGATTTTTTGATTAGGTGATGGAGCACCACTTCCAATATCTGATGCCTGAAATAAATAATTTTAAGTTAATGATTTTCAATGTTTATAATTATAAAATAAAAGACACCAATAAACACTTATATATATTAATACCTCATTGATGGATGCATGGACCAAATTAATTGTCATTGTAGCAAGATGTTATGGAACATATTTTCTCGAAGCAATATATGCAAGCAAAGTGTTCATTTGAATTTTTCACAGTTACAAGCTCAATTTCCATTTAAACCACCTTGTCCTCCACATTTGATGAAGTTGAACTAGAGGAAGTATAGTTCATACCACTTAGCATTATTGTGGATCTTTTGAAAGCAAGACTGAGACAAACTCCATATGATAGCTCTCTAACTCGACTCGAATGCTCCTTACCAAATATGACACCAATTGAGTCTTCTGGAGATATATCTGAAGCAGTTTTTGGATTTGTCAACATTAACTCATCAATTTTCTCTTGGATAAAATTGAAAATAATCAAAAGAACATATACTTGTTAGAATATATTAAGACAGAGCAGTTCCAAAAAATTGTTATGAATCAACACCATCAAACATACAAGATATTCACCATCAACCTTATCAGACCAGCAATTCAACAATTTCAGATCATCAATTAAATTATAATATTAGACCAGCAATGAACATCCAATTTTAGACCTAATTAAAATGTGTTCTGAAAACTAATTAAAATGTTTAGTGTATGAATGACAGTGAAACCGCTAAAAATGTTCTCGTTAATTTTTGGGTTGCCATTTTCACTCTGGTGTAGCATGTGCAGGTATTTTATGACCTATCATCACTCATTGATGCTTAAAGACAACGACGTAGCATATTTATTTCTCACACTAAATAGTTCACATATATGGTTTCATCACCATGTGCTAGGTAGTTGTACCATGCGTTTTTTTTTTTTTTTATGTCCATTGGGATTTTGCCTTAAAAACATGTAAAGTGAACAATATTTGAAATCATAGGACAATTGGACAGGGAAAAATGCAAGGCAAACTAAAAATAGTTAACACAGATTGCATGCAATTTTAGATAAACTTTATCCAGATTCCAATATTGGATTCATATGCATGTCAGATAAACTAATGAAGGCTTGCATCTTTTTCTTCTCCAATATACTATCTAACAATGTTAGTCAATCTTTTTTAAAAATCATACTAAGAAATAATTTTGTTAGTCAATCTTTTTTAAAAATCATACTAAGAAATAATTTTCATCTCAAGAAGTCAATAATACTCAAAATCAAGAAAAACTCAAAATTAAAAAAACTAAACTCAAAAAATTTGGAATTGTCACATGACAGAAGATTATCCAAAAATTATGATAAATAAAAAATTAAAGACTATCAAGAAATCACAGCTGGCCCAAAATAGCTGGGCCCAATTACACCTCTACACCAATTTTCATAATGTATTTTTACCATTTATCAATTTCTCGTCCACTGTTTCTTTAATTGCAAAACAATAGAACAATTTATTTTCGGAAGAAAAGCAAATCACGTCAATTCTTGTTGTTACCTGAGAGAGGTAATGATATATTAACGATCCATATTTTTTATACAATTAATTATAACTCCCAATTTTATTATTTTAATATTTTATTATATTATTTAATATTAAATTTATATTTTTTTATATATATTTACTTTTAAACTTATTATATCAAGAATTGTATATAATTCTAAAAGTTGTGAAACTATATTTTTCAACGTGCCACTGTTTCAATTCATCAACGAGCATTATTCAACAAGCCATGGACCCCACTATAAACCAAATGCTTGTGTCAATTTCACCAATGAAATACTCAAGAAAAATTTGATTCATTCCAATCAAAGCACCGTTCTAAATTGCTAATCTTCAATTGCTGAATTTTTTTTCACCTCAATCACGCTGCATTACTGTAACAGCATGTATCAAACTTGAATGAATCAAATTTAAATTTACGAAATTTCTAGCAATCACCAAATCTGCATCAAGACTTGCACCAGTAAAATTCTGGCTTCAGAAAAATTGAACCAATTTAGTTGCCGCACCGAGACCAAAAATTGAACCAATTCCGCATCAAAACAAGTATTACATTGCACTTCATAAAACTAGTTTTAGATTTCCACTGCTGGAATATAAAAATTCTGCACCACACTCCTCAAGCTAGCTACTACAATTCTGAAAATAACTACAAGTTGCTCAATTACAGTGCAAATTTAACCAAATTAAGAATCATATGTTTGCACGCCAGGTGTTTGAAGAAATGTTTAAACCAATTTCTAGTTACAGAATAAGCACAGGAAATATTCAATTACTTCCTCCAACAAACTCAGTACCATTTTTATTTTCCACCACAGATTAATAATTTCTAAAACAAACCTGCAGGACTTTCTGTTCCTCCGTAGAATCCAAATTCACTTCTGTCACAATTTACTTTGATCAAATGAATCAGTTTTTCACCACATCAATTTTCCCCAAATTTACTTCACTGAAACTCTTTGACCAATGCATTTACCTCTGTTACTGCAGAAACCTGAGCATTAGATTTTTGGCAAGTGAAGGATCACCCATTAACACAGGAAAACTAAGAACCAACACAAGGCAAATTAAGAACCAGTACAGAATAAAGACAATCAACTATTAACACAATCAGCATAATCATACACAATAGATTTCACAAATTAAGAACCACAATAGATTTCACATATTAAGAACAATCCAACAATAGATTTCGAACTTGAACAAATGATGGCGAACAAAAGTTTGAAATCCTTGAGAGGAGACGGTGATGGTGGAAAGAAGAAACGATGACAAATCCTCATGGAGATTTGATGTTTCAAATCCTCATGGAGCCTGAAGCTGTGTTGTGTTTTAGGTTTGGGTTTAGTTAAGGGGTTTAGAATCTTTGTAAGATCAGTCTTGATTTTCAAACAAAGCTCATTTCAATCTGTTTTAAAGATTAAAGTGTTTTTCCATGCAAAGGGAAAACAACCGATTAAAGTTTCGAGACAATCGGTTGTTTGTCACTTAGCTGACAAAAGAGTTTTTGAAACTGTTTTTTGAATCAGTTGTATAACTGCTGAAACCATTCAACTGGTTAAATCGCGATTTCAACCGATTAAATGTAAGTTTTCTTAACAGCTTTTTGAAAACTTGTTTTAACTGTTTCAGTTTTTTGAATATGCCTTAAACGGTAGTTTTTCAAAGGTTATAAATATAGTCTTCCTTCAAATGTTTGATATGAGAAAAATAGGGAAAGTTTTACACTCTGATTTGAGAGATTATCAACTGTTTGTGAAAAGGTGTTTTTCCAAGTTTAGCAAGATTGCCTTTGGGCTTTGCTATGATTCAAGAACTGATCAATAGGGTTTCTGGTGTACTGTAATTCCAGGTGTTTTCTACCCTTGCTTAGTTTCTTGTAATTGTTCATATTACACTCTGTAAAACTGTTTGTAAAATCCTGTAAAGTCAGTGTGATTTTGGCTTGAGGTGTTTGTTGTGTGCAAAGAGGGCGAGTAGGCTTTGTAGGATTCAAAGTCACCTCTTTTTGGTGTGTGTGTTTGTAATCTGTGATTGGTTACTTAGTGGAATACTCAGTGATTTGACTGAGGACTGGATGTAGCTCAGGGATTGAGTGAGCCAGTATAAACCTTGTGTGTAAATCTCTCTCTCTTCTCTCCATAACTGTTTGATATTTTTGTTGTCATAAACAACCGGTTAAATCGTGCTTTTAATCGATTGAATTTCTGATATCAGTTTCTGTTTGACTATTTGATTGGCTTTCTGAATTGCTTATCTGAATTGATTGTTAAAGATTCATTATAAGGAAAGTATTTGTGAAAATCTTTTATAAACAATTCACCCCCCCCACTCATGTTCTAGCCATCAATCCTAACAATTGGCATCAAGAGCTAGGTTCTTGAAAGTTACTCAAGTCTTTGTTTTCTAAAAATATTTTGATGGTTGATAAAATGCCCTTTGGGGAAGGTGCTTCTATAAACAGGCCACCACTGTTTTGTGGAGTTAATTACCAATTTTGGAAAGTGAGAATGAAATTTTTATACACTCAACTGATAAAGGCATTTGGGAGTCAATTGAAAATGGTCCTTTTGTACCCCAAGATAAGAAAAATGATGTTTTAGTTGATAAACCTTCATCCGAGTGGACTGAGGCAGAAAGTAAGAAAGTTAAATTTGATTGGATAGCCAAAAATATTATATCATCTGCTCTAAGCTGTGATGAGTTTTTCAGAGTTTCACAATGTAGCTCGGCCAAAGAAATGTGGGACATCTTGGAGGTCTCACATGAAGGTGTTGAACCAAGTGGTGTTCAAGCTTTGAAGAATCCAAATCCTTTGAAGGATGTTGAAGCCTCTGCTGTGCTTGATGTTGCTATGCTGGTTTAGCTTAGTTCTGAGGTAGTTTATATGTTGTAATCCACCCTTTGATTAAATCTAAAGCATTAGCATTCTCAATCTTTGTGAAAGTAAAATGTTTTCAAACTAAGTTAAAACAACCGATTGTTTTGTCGAAACAACCGATTGTTTATACTTAGGTGTTTTGAGAAAAAGATTGAAAACTGTTTTTAAAATGGTTGAACTGTTAAGTACCAAAACAATCGATTGATTCGAGGAAACAACCAATTGTTTGTTTTGGGACCATAACAGAAAAACTGTTTTCTGTTTGATTGAGCTTTAAATGATTTAACTGCTTACGCTCTAGTCATTAAATGCTTTGACCAATCTTTTAATGCAATTTAAGAGTTTGTTAAGATTTGGTAACAAACTACATCTTTGAATATATTCAGAAAAACAGATTTGCAAATTAAGAATCTTTGACAAGTTTTTGCTAAGAGTTTTTTGAGTTTTTCAAAGAGCTGAGATTGCTAAGAGTTTGTGATTGATCAAAGTGTATGGAATAGGATTATGCTTGTATTGATTTCATATTATCTTCTGTAACAAGTGTAATCCTTGTACTCTGTTGAACAAGTATTCGTTTCTGTGTTTTGCTGAGATTGGCTGTGTGTTCTTGAGTGGATCAAGATCAGCAATCTTAGTGTTGGTGTGTTGACCAAGGAGAGTGTGTTTCTTGAGGTGTTCAAGGTGTGATTGCTTAGTGGATTTCCTTAGGGTTTCTGAGAAGACTGGATGTAGCTCTGGGTTTGGAGTGAACCAGTAGAAACAACTATGTACAATCTCTCTATCTCTAACTCTTTAAATTCAGTTTATTTGTTGTTTGCTGGTATAAACAACCGATTGTTTCTGCGAAACAACCGATTGTTTTTGCGAAACAACCGATTGTTTTTCTGGTACTACAACTTTTGCTTGCTGTTTTGGCGAACTGAATTTCTGAATCAATTGTTTCCTGAGATAAATTCATTCTTGTTTTAAAAGTTTGCGAAAACCCTCTTTAAACAATTCACCCCCCTCTAGTTTAAAGCCATATTTTCTAACAATTGGCATCAAGAGCTTGGTTCTTGAAAGTTATTCAAGTTGATCCTAAAAATCTTTTTTAATGGCTGATAGACTACCTTTTGGGGAAGGTGCTTCAATTAACAGACAACCTTTGTTTTGTGATTTGAACTACCAGTTTTGGAAAGTAAGAATGAAAATATTTATGGAATCTCTTGACAAAGGAATTTGGGATGCAATTGAAAATGGTCCTTTTATCCCAAAGTTTGAAAAGGATGGATCTGTCATTGAGAAACCATGGTCTCAATGGACTAATGCAGAAATCAAAAAGGCCAAATTCGATTGCATTGCCAAAAATATTATAACCTCTGCTTTAAATTCTGATGAGTTTTTCAGGGTCTCGCAATGCAAATCATCAAAAGAAATGTGGAACACTTTGGAAGTCACTCATGAAGGAACAAATGAGGAGAAAAGAGCTAGAAAGCATGCTCTTATCCAAGAGTATGAGATGTTTAGAATGCTTAAAAGAGAAACAATTGCTGAGGTGCAAAAAAGATTTACGCACATCATCAATCACCTTATGAGCCTTGACAAGACCTTTGATAAAGAAGAGCTGAACATCAAGATCTTGAAATGTCTTGATACAGCATGGCAAACAAAGGTAACTGCTATTTTCGAATCTAAAGATCTAACATCATTAAGTGTTGCTTCTTTGTTTGGAAAGCTTAGGGAACATGAGCTAGAGATGAATAGACTCAATGTTCAAGAGAGTGAAGATAAGCACACAAGGAGCATAGCCTTGAAAGCTTCCAAGCACAAGGGAAAGCAAGATTTTCCAGTGATGATAGTGATGAGGAAAACCTTAGCTTGCTGTCAAGAAAATTCAGTAAATTCCTAAAGAGAAACCGCAACAAAGACAACAACAAGGATAGGTATGGAAACAAGAAACCCAATGATTTCAATTCAAATAACTATACTTATTTTGGTTGTGGTGAGCAAGGTCATATAAAGGCAGATTGTCCAAACAAGAGCAAAGAGAAAAATACTAGCTACAAGGAGAATAAAGGCAAGACAAAAATAGCCTACATAGCTTGGGATGAAAATGAGGTGTCATCATCAAGTGAAGATGAAAAAGCAAACATATGTTTGGTAGCTGAAAATGATGATGAATCTTGCAGCTCAAGTGAGGTAAGTTCATGTGCTTCCTTAAATGAACAAAATTATAGTGAATTACTTGAAGCTTTTCAAGAAACACATGATGAAGCTAATAGATTGGTTCTTTCAAACAACCGATTGAAAGATCTTAACAGTTGGCTTGAAAAGAGAGTTAAATCACTTGAAGAGGATCTGGAAAAAGCAAAAAGTGATTTTGAAAAATTGGAAAATCATTTCAAAAATGCCTTTTGCAAGTGTGATACTCTCATTTCAGAAAATTGTGAAAATCTTGAGAAAAAGGTTCACTATCTTGTTGAAACTGTGGACAAGCTTTCAAAGGGGAAATCAAACTTTGAGAATGTCTTGGCATCTCAAAGCTGTGTTTTTGGAAAGGCTGGTTTAGGCTTTAATCCACAGAACAATCAAGATAAGTTTTCAAAAAGTTTTTCAAGAAAATCAGAAAAACAACCGATTGTTAAGACGAAACAACCGGTTGTTACATGCTTTTACTGCATGAAGAAAGGCCACTCTGTTAGGTTCTGTAAAATAAGGAAATATTCTGTTCCAAGAGGTTTTATGAAATGGATTCCTAAGGGATGTGATGTTTCTAATTGCAAAGAAAAGTCAAACGGACCCAAATTTGTAAGGGGACCAAATCTTGCTGCTTGAAATCTTTTATGCAGGAAAACTAAAGAAAAAGGAGGAACTCAGTCATCTGATCAAGCTTTTGAAGAAAAAGAAAGTCTTTGAAGCTGAATCAATGCCGTGTAAAAGACCTCAACAGTGAAAAGAGACTTCTTGATCATAAAGCACATGGCTCATTGAAGAATTAACATAAGGATAAGACTTTCCTTTATTTGTTCTAAATTTCTATTTCAAAGTTCTTTCTTATGGTTAAACAATCTTTTTATAATCAATGTCATCTGCTTTGAACTCCTTCTGCTCATGGTTAAAATTCAAAAACAAGTTTTTAACTGCTGCAGAAAAACAACCGATTGTTTCTTCGAAACAACCGATTGTTTTGGGTCTGACAGCACTATGTAGAAATTGTTTTAATTGCTATTTTGAATTTCTATCCGTTGCAGATCAATTCAAAAGAGAGAATCTTTGTCAAAGAATCTATGTTGAAAGCTGATTATGTTCAGAGAGAAGTTACAACAGTCATAAAGGAAAATATTCCAAAATCTTGGAAATTCAAGAGCCTTAATGACTAGTCAAAGATCACATATGAAGACCATGTGATTCTCAGCTTTTTCTGACATTTTTTGTGCAGAGCAGAGTCAACTCCTCTCTCTCTGAAAATCAGGTACCCATTGAATGAAATTAAATTCAAATTGATTCTTTTACTACTATAAAATCTGGTGCAAATTTCTTCCACAAGAACAACCAATTGCAACATCTCTTGCAATATCTCTTGCAACATCTCTTGAAAAAATATATGAAGTGAGTTCTCCTCTGTTTTCGTCTCTGCCATCATGGAATTAACTCCTCCCACCTCAAAGAAAGTCAAAACCAGGGCTGTAAGGTCTGGAGGAAGGCTAGAAGGCTGGTTTTCTGGAGACAATGATCTCATTAAGAAGTATAGGTATGAAACAAGTATCAAGAAGATAAACAACCCCAAGGTTGTATGCTTTGATTGGCTGAAAAGTCAAAAGCTTGATAATGTGAGAAGGCTGCTCAAGGATCAATCTCTCAGAAAGTTCTTGGAGATGAAGGGAAACATATATCCAGATTTGGTGAGGGTGTTCTACACAAACCTAAAGTTTGAGGGAAACAATCTAGTTTCTCATGTGAAGGGTGTAGAAATGGAGATAACTCATGAAGTATGGACTGCTGTTGCTGGTCTCAAGTTCTTTGGTCTTAGAATCAACAAGGGAAACCTTGGAGTGGTGGAGGATTTTAACAAAATCCAATTCTACAAAAGATGCTTGAAGAATAAACATGCTCAAGTTAGTACATGCTCGGTTGAAGGTTTGAAGCTTGATGAGAGATTGCTTGCTCTCATTGTAACTTGGATTCTAACTCTAAGGGGGAGTAATCATTTTGTGCTAACTTAAGAAGATCTGGTTTATATCTTCTGCATCACCAAGAAAATCAAGATCAGTTGGATCCATATCATCAAAGAACACATGCAAAAAGCCATGAGGTTAGGTGATTATCATTATCCATATGCTGTTTTGATATCTAAATTTCTACTCTATTTTGAAGATGAAACTTCTGAGTTGGTCAAGTCAACTCAAGAGTTGAACAATGGATCACTCAGCAAGATGGGTTTTACAAAAGTAGGTGGAAAATGGATAAACAAGGATGGTGATCATGGTGCGTCATCTAGTGGTGCTGCTAATCTTGAACAAGATGAACCTGCTGATATGGATGTTCAAAATGAAGATCAACCTGAAGATTATCAAGATGCTGGACCTAGTTCTGGTGCTAGAGACCAGGAAGATGGAATGCCAACCATGTCTTCTTTTGAAAGATACATGATCAATATGCTTGATACTTTTGGGGAGAATAAAAGGAATCTTCATGATTTGTGTGTTAGCAACTTCCAGAACATTGATAACAGATTCAACAACATGGATGCAAGATTCATGACTCTAGATGAACAGATTGAAGCTATTAAGAATCAAATTTTTGATCTTCAGTTTGTTGATGAAGAAGAGTGACGGAAAAACAACCGATTGGTTATCGGAACAATCGATTGTTTTCTTGCTGTTATATCTGGTTTTTAAATTTCTTTCTTTCTGCTGTTGCTGCTTTAATTATGATGTAATCCAAACAATATCTTGTTTTATCTTTTACCTTTGTCTATTTGTGAAGAAAAATAGGGGGAGATATATGCTGTGTTTAAGTTTCTGTTTTTATTTTTTAAAACAGTTTGGGATATGTAATATTTTTTCTGATATTTAGCTCTGAAGTTTATTACTGTTTATCTGTGCCTAACAAAATATCAGAAGTTTATGCTTTGTTCAAAGTTCTATTACAGGAACTGCTTCAGATTTAATCAGGTACAACACAAGCATCAGGGATTTGTCTTCATCAAATAGGGAGAGATTGTTGAACCAAGTGGTGTTCAAGCTTTGAAGAATCCGAATCCTTTGAAAGATGTTGAAGCCTCTGTTGTGCTTGATGTTGCTGTGCTGGTTTAGCTTAGTTCTGGGGCAGTTTATATGTTGTAATCCACCCTTTGAATAAATCTAAAGCATTAGCATTCTTAATCTTTGTGAAAGTAAAATGTTTTCAAACTAAGTTAAAACAACTGATTGTTTTGTCGAAACAACCGATTGTTTGTACTTAGGTGTTTTGAGAAAAAGATTGAAAACTGTTTTTAAAATGGTTGAACTGTTAAGTACCAAAACAACCGATTGATTCGAGGAAACAACCGATTGTTTGTTTTGGGACCATAACAGAAAAACTGTTTTCTGTTTGACTGAGCTTTAAATGATTGAACTGCTTACGCTCCAGTCATTAAATGCTTTGACCAATCTTTTAATGCAATTTAAGAGTTTGTTAAGATTTGATAACAAACTACATCTTTGAATATATTCAGAAAAACAGATTTACAAATTAAGAATCTTTGACAAGTTTTTGCTAAGAGTTTTTTGAGTTTTTCAAAGAGCTGAGATTGCTAAGAGTTTGTGATTGATCAAAGTGTATGGACTAGGATTCTGCTTGTATTGATTTCAGATTATCTTCTGTAACAAGTGTAGTCCTTGTACTCTGTTGAACAATTATTCGTTTCTGTGTTTTGCTGAGATTAGTTGTGTGTTCTTGGGGGGATCAAGATCAGCAATCTTAGTGTTGGTGTGTTGACTAAGGAGAGTGTGTTTCTTGAGGTGTTCAAGGTCATTCTCTTGGTTGTTGTGTAAGTGATCAGGGTGTGGTTGCTTAGTGGATTTCCTCAGGGTGTTTGAGAAGACTGGATGTAGCTCTGGGTTTGGAGTGAACCAGTATAAACAACTATGTACAAGCTCTCTATCTCTAACTCTTTAAATTCAGTTTATTTGTTGTTTGTTGGTATAAACAACCGATTGTTTTTCTGGTACTATTTGCTTGCTGTTTTGACGAACTGAATTTCTGAATCAATTGTTTCCTGAGATAAATTCATTCTTGTTTTAAAAGTTTGCGAAAACCCTCTTTAAACAATTCACCCCCCTCTAGTTTAAAGCCATCTTTTCTAACAGAAGGCACAATTGATGTGAAGAGAGCTAGGAAGCATGCTTTGATTCAAGAGTATGAACTCATCAGAATGCAAAAGCGAGAATCCATATGTGATGTGCAGAAGAGGTTTTCTCAATTGTGAATCATCTTATGAGTCTTGGTAAGAAGTTTGATGAAGAAGAGCTTAACATCAAGGTACTAAAATGTCTTGATAGAATATGGCAGCCAAAGGTTAATGTCATCTCTGAATCAAAGGATCTCACCTCAATGACTGTGGCATCTCTTTTCGATAAACTAAGAGAGCATGAAATTGAGATTCAAAGGCTTGATGTCCAAGAAAGTGAAGACAAGCATAACACTCAAAGCTAGCAAACAACAACCAGATTCCAGTGAAAGTGAAGAAGAGAACATAAGTTTGCTATCAAGAAAATTCACCAAATTCTGGAGAAAGAGACAAGCTTCTAAAAGGTATGAGTCAAAGAAACCTAGTGAATTTAATTCTAATAAGTATACTTGCTATTGTTGAACATAATGTTTTGATGACCTCAAATCTATAAAGAAGCTTGGATGTTGTGTTGCTGCTGGTTGGGTTTAGTTTTTAATGTTTAGATTTTGTGTTATATCATTCTTGAAAAACTTAGCATAGCTAAAGCAATCTTGTTTGAATAAGAAAATGATTTTTTCAAAGCTAAGTGATAAACAACCGATTGATTTCACGGTTTAATCGGTTATTTGACATATAGCATGTTTGAGAGTTTTTTAACTAAACTTTGACTTGGTTGACCAACAAACTTACCATTCAACCAGTTATTTTGAGATTTCAACCGGTTGATTGTTGTATCTTTAACAGCTTTTCAAAAATCAATTTAACCTGTTTCTGTTGGCTTTTCAAACTGTTTTTGGCTCGTGATTACCTTGTTGAACCAAGTGGTGTTCAAGCTTTGAAGAATCCAAAACCCTTTGAAGGATGTTGAAAGCTGTGCTTGATGTTGCTGAGTTGTCTTAGATAGGATCTGGGGTAGATTGAGTATTGTAATCCACTCTTGATTGAATCCAAAGCATAGGCATTCTCAATCTTTTTAAAAGAAAAGTGTTTTTCAATCTAAGTGAAAAACAACCGATTGTTTTGTCGAAACAACCGATTGTTTTATACTTAGGTGTTTTTAGAAAAGGTTGAAAACTGTTTTTCAAATGGTTGAGCTGTCAAAACCAAAACTACCGATCGATTCGTGGAAACAACCCATTGTTTGTTTTGGTACCATAACAGAAAAACTGTTTTGTGCTTTGACTGAGTATTAATTGATTTTCTAACTGTTTACGCTCCAGTTTTTAATGCTTTAACCAATCTTTAAAGGCAATTAATAGTTTGTTAAGATTTGATAACAAACAACAAACTCTGATATATACAGAAAAATAGATTTAAGTTTTTCACTGATTTTGAGTTTTTGAAAAGTTGAGATTGCTTAGAGATTGAGATTGATCAAAGAGTGTGAGCTAGGATTTTCTCTTGTATTGATTTCAGATTTGCTTCTGTAACAAGTGTAATCCTTGTATCTGTTGAACAAAACCTTTGTGTGTTTGTTGAGAAGTGTTGTGTGTTCTTAAGGGGATCAAGATCAACATTCTTAGTGTTGGTGTGTTGACCAAGAGAAGTGTGTGTCTTGAAGGGATCAAGGTCACTTTCTTGGTTGTGCTATAAGTGATCGAGGTTTGATTGCTTAGTGGAATTCCTCAGTGGTTTCTGAGAAGACTGGATCTAACTCTGGGTTTAGAGTGAACCAGTATAAATCTATGTGTGCTTTTTCTCTATCCCTTAACTTTTTAATTTCAGTTTTAATATTTGCTGCTGGTATAAACAACCGATTGTTTCTGTGAAACAACCGATTGTTTTTCTGGTACTATGCTTTTTACTTTGTGTTTTGAAAAACTGATTTCTTTATCAAGATATTCTTGAAGTAATTTCATTCAAGGCTTAAAAGTTTTCGAAAAACATCTTTAAACCATTCATCCCCCCTCTAGTTTAAAGCCATACATTCTAATAATTGGCATCAAGAGGTTGGTTCTTGAAAGTTATTCAAGTTGATCCAAAAATCTTTTTTCTATGGCTGGAAAACAATCTTTTGAGGAAGGTGCTTCAATCTACAAACCACCTTTATTCTGTGGATTGAATTACAAGTATTGGGAAGCCAGAATGAAAATCTTTGTGGAATCTATTGATAAAGGAATTTGGGATTCAATTGAGAATGGTCCTTACATTCCAAAAATTAAAAAGAATGGTTCTTTTATTGCAAAACCTTGGTCTCAATGGACCAATGGTGAATGTAAAATGGCCAAGCTTGATTGTACTGCTCAAAACATAATAGCTTCGGCACTAGATACTAATGAGTTTTTTAGGGTATCAAAATGCAAAACTGCTAAAGAGATATGGGACACACTCAAGGCTGCTCATGGAAACAATGAACCAAAGGAGGCAAGGTCAAAGAGTCAAGCAAGAAGGAAAAGAAGGCAAAACAAGAAAAGCCTCAACCTCTACTTCATGGCCAAAAAGGAGGATGACTCAAGTAGTGTAAGTTCATCTAACTCCTCAAACTCTGAAAATTATAGTCAATTACTTCAAACCTTTCAAAAAACGCATGAAGAAGCCAACCGATTGGCCCTCTTGAACAATCGGTTAAAGGGAATGAATAACTGGCTTGAAAATAGAGTAAAATCACTGGAAGAGGAATTAGAAATTTCAAAAAAAATTTTTGAAAACCTTAAAATATTTTACAAAAACTCCTCTTGCAAGTGTGATACTCTTGTTTGTGAAAATTGCGAAAATCTTGAAAAGAAGGTCCACTATCTTATTAAAACTGTGGATAAGCTTTCTAAAGGTCAATCCAACTTTGAGAATGTCTTGGAATCTCAAAACTGTGTTTTTGGAAAAGCTGGATTGGGTTTTAACCCACAAAACAAACAAGATAGATTTTCAAAATCATTTTCGAAAAGGCCAGAAAAACAACCGATTGGACCATCGAAACAACCGATTGTTACATGCTTCTATTGCATGAAAAGAGCCATTCTGTGAGGTTCTGTAAAATCAGAAAATATGTTGTTCCTAAGAGCTTTATGAAGTGGATTCCTAAGTTCAATAAAGATTCAATTGATGAATGTAAACCAAATGGACCCACATTCATAAGGGGACCAAGTCTTTGTACTTGAAAATCTCGGAGGAGAGTAAGCAACAATGGTACTTGGACAATGGATGTTCCAAGCACATGACAGGGGACAAATCAAAGTTCCTGAGCATCTCCTTTAAGCAAGAAGGGCATGTCACCTATGGGGACAACAACAAAGGAAAGATTTTTTGGAGAGGATCCATAGGAGACAAAGACATCTTGGTCATCCATGATGTGCTCTATGTAGAAGGTCTAAAGCACAATCTGCTGAGCATTAGCCAACTATGTGACAAGGGATATCAAGTGATGTTCAAGTCAAACACATGTGAAATTTGTCAACCCAACACCAAAGAGGTAATGTTGGTAGGTAAGAGAGACAATAATGTGTATCTTCTAGATATCTCTTCACCATGTTCAATTGGTTGTCTTCTATCCAAGCAAGATGAGTCTTGGCTTTGGCATAAAAGAATTGCTCATATTCACATGAATCACTTGAACAAGTTAATTTCAAGGGATCTTGTGATTGGGCTACCAAAGCTCAAGTTTGAGAAGGACCATATTTGTGAAGCTTGTCAAAAAGGGAAACAAGTGAAAAGTTCTTTTAAAATAAAAAATGTTGTTTCTTCTTTAAAACCCCTTGAGCTTCTTCACATGGATCTTTTTGGACCATCAAGAACTATGAGCCTTGGTGGAAATTATTATGCTCTTGTTATTGTTGATGACTTTTCTAGGTTCACTTGGACTCTTTTCTTGGAATCAAAGAGTGATGCCTTTTCTGCATTCAAGAAGCTAGCAAGAAGGTTGCAAAATACAAAGAACTGCAACATAGGCTCTATTAGAAGTGATCATGGAGGAGAATTCCAAAATGAGAAGTTCAACAAGTTCTATGAGAAGATGGGGATTCTGCACACCTTCTCTGCTCTAAGAACTCCACAATAGAAAGGAGAGGTTGAGAGAAAGAACAGGTCTCTTGAAGAGCTAGCGAGGACAATGCTTAGTGAATCATCTCTTCCTAAGTACTTTTGGGCGGATGCAGTGAGCACTTCTTGTTATGTGATGAATAGAGTGCTCATTAGGCCTATTCTGAAGAAGACTCCATATGAACTCTTCAATGGAAGGAAGCCTAACATCAACCATCTCAGAGTTTTTGGGTGCAGTTGTTTCGTTCTCAACAATGGAAAGGAAAACTTGGGGAAGTTTGATCAGAAAGTGGATCTTGGCATCTTCATAGGGTATTCTCTCACAAGTCATGCATATAGAATCTACAATAAGAGGTTGATGACTGTAGAAGAATCAGTTCATGTTGTCTTTGATGAGGTAGATCACAAAAACAATCAAATCCCGAAGACCAGAGCTAAAGAGGATGAACAGAGCATCAGTTTGGAGAAGTTGGAAATCTGTGCAGAAAAACAACCGATTGATTCGCAGAAACAACCGATTGAAAATTTGCAACAGAGTGAGCTGCCCAAAGAGTGGAGGATTCCTAGAGATCTGTCAGTGGAAAACATCATAGGGCAGATAAAGGAAGGTGTCTCCACATGAAGCTCCATCTCAAACTTCTGCAGGCACACAACTTTCGTCTCACAAATTGAACCAAAGTCAATTGATGAAGCTCTCAAGGATGAGAAGTGGGTTGAAGCTGTGCTTGAAGAGTTGAATCAGTTTGCAAGGAATGAGGTATGGTTTCTTATCCCTAGAACAGATGAGATGAACATTATAGGTTCGAAGTGGGTTTTCAGGAACAAGTTGGATGAAGATGGTGTGATCACAAGAAACAAAGCAAGGCTAGTTGCCAAAGGCTACAATCAAGAGGAGGGCATAGATTATGGTGAAACCTTTGCCCCTGTTGCAAGGTTAGAGGCTGTGAGGCTGCTGCTGGCTTTTGCTTGTATGAGTGGTTTCAAACTATTCCAAATGGATGTCAAGAGTGCCTTCTTGAATGGCTAGATCAATGAGGAAGTTTATGTAGATCCACCATCGGGTTTTGAAGATCATAAGCATCCCAACCATGTCTTCGAGTTGAAGAAAGCTTTGTATGGATTGAAGCTAGCTCCAAGGCAGTGGTATGAGAGGCTTAGCAACTTTCTGCTATCTCATGGTTATGAAAGGGGAATGGTAGACAAGACTCTCTTCATCAAAAAGTCAAATTCAGAAATAACTCTTGTGCAAATCTATGTTGATGACATCATCTTTGGTGCTACACAAGATAGTTTGTGTGAAGAATTTGTGGCTGCAATGAAAGGTTGCAAGCTAGATAGAAAGAGCACAAGTGGCACTTGCCACCTTCTTGGCTCAAGCCTAATCTCATGGCATAGCAAGAAGCAAGCTTGTGTTGCTCTCTCTACTGGTGAGGTTGAGTATATTGCTGCTGGAAGCTGTTATGCACAGATTCTGTGGCTCAGACAACAACTTGTAGACTTTGGATTGAAGATCAACAAAGTCCCTTTGATGTGTGATAACACAAGTGCCATCAATCTTACCAAAAATCAGATTCAACACTCAAGGACCAAACATATTGAGATAAGGCATCATTTCATCAGGGATCATGTAAACAATGGGAATTGTGAAGTGAAGTTTGTGGAGACCAAACTGCAGTTAGCTGACATCTTCACGAAACCACTACCAAAAGAGAGGTTTTTCTTCCTAAGAAATGAGTTAGGTATCCTTGATCTTAATAATCTCTCATAAATCTGTTTTGATACATGTTAAAGTCTATTTGTGAAGACAAATAGGGGGAGAATAATTTGGTCTTGTGTATCCTTATCTGAAACTGTTTAATTCTGTTAAAATCTCTAATATAAAACTGTTTTCTGCTGCTGCTGATAGAAACAAACAATTGTTTATCAGTGCTTTCAATGTGTGAAAATCTAACTTGCTGCTGTAAGAAGCATTGGATGGTATATATGTTTTTTTTGCAGGTACTGCTTCAGATTCAATCAGATCAAACACAAGCACCAGGGATTTGTCTTCATCAAATAGGGGGAGATTGTTGAACCAAGCGGTGTTCAAGCTTTGAAGAATCCAAAACCCTTTGAAGGATATTGAAGGTTGTGCTTGATGTTGCTGAGTTGTCTTAAATAGGATCTGGGGTAGATTGAGTATTGTAATCCACTCTTGATTGAATCCAAAGCATAGGCATTCTCAATCTTTTTAAAAGAAAAGTGTTTTTCAATCTAAGTGAAAAATAACCGTTGTTTTCTCGAAACAACCGATTGTTTTATACTTAGGTGTTTTTAGAAAAGGTTGAAAACTGTTTTTCAAATGGTTGAGCTGTCAAAACCAAAACAACCGATTGATTCGTGGAAACAACCAATTGTTTGTTTTGGTACCATAACAAAAAAACTGTTTTGTGCTTTGACTGAGCATTAAATGATTTTTTAACTGTTTACGCTCCAGTTTTTAATGGTTTGACCAATCTTTAAAGGCAATTAATAGTTTGTTAAGAATTGATAACAAACAAAAAACTTTGATATATACAGAAAAAAATTTGAGATTTTCACTGATTTTGAGTTTTTGAAAAGTTGAGATTGCTTAGAGATTGAGATTCATCAAAGAGTGTGAGCTAGTGTACTGTCCCATCCCCGGGCGTTGACCAAAGGGCACGGTCAACGCATGGTGGGACCCCTCAAGGGACCCCAGGGAAGAGAAGTCAACAGGTTGGCCGCTCGAGTCATTGCCTCGCTGAGGCATCGCCCAAGAAAGGCGTCGCCAATGAGAGGCGTCGCCCAAGAGGGGCCTCGCCTAATGAGAAACATTGCCGAGCAAAGACATCGCCCGATAGGCCTCGAGCCTTGACCATACAGAACAATAGTAAGGAGAAGAGAAAGGTGGCTTTAAGGCCATAAGTCTAGCACCAGAAGGGGATATCCTGACTCGTGAAGTACCCCTGCAACCACTGGGAGACTCTGGAACAGATACGGCCCATGAGAGGGCCATAACCAGGGGAGAACCACGTGCATGGTACGAGGGAAAGGTAGACCCACCCCCAGGGCAAGCAGCTAATGATTGGGGCGCATGAGTTGGTGCCCAGAAAGTTAACTCACGTACCAAAAGCACTTCGCAGGAAAGAGGGCTCACACGAGGGAATAACCCTAAGTTGGGTTGCGGCGTTGTGGGACCCTCTACTCAGAACAACAATCAAGTCAGAAGGGCACGTGCTCATTAAAGGTTTCAGTGAAAGTTTGCCAAGGTACGCGTTAATTCAGTTAAGATTCGAATGTTCCAAGGAATGTTTTTATACGCTTTCAATGCGCTTTGACGCGCTTTAAAGATGAGAAGGGTATAAAAAGGGACCTTGGGAGCATTTGAAAGTGATCAGAATTTTAACCTAATACACACAGAGACACAGAGCAAACCCTAATTGTCTTCGCGGCGCACTTACAGTGAGCACAAGGCAATTAGGGTAACACAGTTCTAGATACACAGTTTTAGTCATTCAGTACAGTTTCTTCGACCACCTCTTAAGGGTGTGTCCCCAGTTTTTGATGTTTTTCGTTAGCTGACTTGATTGTCGGAGTGCAAACGGCCGCGAGGGCGCCCCTTTGTTCACTTCTTTCAGGTACCCACGGACGGAGCAAGACGAAGGTGCCCTAGCTCGCAGGAAGAAGCCACGTACAATGACCATCCCGGTCAACCGGCGACAACATTTGGCGCCCACCATGGGGCTCGATCTAAAACGTTAGTCCCACCACGCAAGTTTCTCAGTTCCAGTTCTTAAAACCTAGATAAATTGAGAGAGTTTCCAGAAAGCCATGGCCACGAGACCAGCACGCGCTAGGAATGAAGAGATGACCATGCAACAACTCATGGGCATGATGCAAGGGCTGCAGGACGCAATGGCCGCCTCGAAAGCGGAGCAAGAGCGCATGCAGGCGAATCTTGCAGCTTCTCAGGCGAGAAACTATGAGCTCCACCGAGCCAATGAGGAGTTATGTCGCGGATGGCGCGATGTGGACGAGCCTGAGACCGCCTCCCCACCTAGGGAATTCACAACACCGTTCTCAAGGGCGATCTTAGAGACAGTAATCCCCAACACATTCACAGGGCCCAAAGTAACCTTCACAGGGATGGAGGATCCCGAGGCGCACCTCACGACATTCCACACACAAATGATGTTGGTTGGCGGCTCTGATGCCGTAAAATGCAAGCTCTTCATGAGCACTTTGACTGGGATGGCCCTGGATTGGTTCATCAGCCTCCCAGAGGGTCACATCACGTCCTTCGCATAGCTCTCACGACTATTTAGAGAGCAGTATTTAGCCAACAAGGCCCAACCCCAGTCTCGTACGACCTTTTTGACGTGAAACAATTCCAAGGGGAGACCCTGAAGGAATACATAAGTCGCTTCGGAGCGCAGGTCGTAAAGGTAGGTACCACAGAAGAACCCATGATCGTGTACGCATTCAGGAAGGGGATGTGTCCTGGATCCTTTAGCAAATCGCTCAACCGTAGTCGCCGCAGATCTTTTGCTAAAGTGAGGCGTCGAGCGATAGAGCACTTTGCCTCGGAGGGCGAGGCGTACGAGAAGTGCACGATTGCTACACCCGGGCGACCAAGGGCGCAGATACGCACACAGCCTGCTAGGGTCCATGAAGCTGCCACAGAGAGAAGGAACTCGGACAGGAAGCGCACTTACGAGACAAGGAGGGTCCCGCCAAGGGGTCGAGCCGAAGGAAGGAGAGAGGGGAGTAGGCCACTGAGGCACAACTTTGTGGTGGAACTCAAAGACCTCATCGTTGTGCCCAACATAGCTGACAGGTTGAGGCCACCAGTGAAGTCTGACAAAATTCTGGGGCCTCACAAGGAATCATGGTGCGAATTCCACGAGGCGTTTGGGCACCATATTAACAACTGCTTGGCACTGGGCTATCAGTTGGATAAGCTTGTGAAGAATGGTTTCTTGAAAGATTATCTCGCTGGGTCCACCACGACCACAGAGGAAGGTCAAGCGCATGAAGTCCCAACTCACGGAGAAGTGCACACCAACTCTGGCAGTTTTTCTGGAGGAGGGCCCACTGCCTCTCAACGGAAGAAATATGTGAGGTCAGTGAATACAGTTGCAGAGGAATTTCCAGACGACCCATGGGAGTCAGATCTCGTTTTCACAAGGGATGACCTGCGGGACATGGTCCCTCACGATAATGACCCAGTGGTCATTTCAGTAGTCATGGCAGGAAGGAGGGTGCATAGGGTGCTCGTCGACCAGGGGAGTTCTGCAGATGTAATTTTTTGGTCCACTTTCAACAAGCTACAGTTGTCCCCCGATGTTTGTATGGGTTTGCAGATAATCCAGTAGAGGTACAAGGCTACTTGGAGCTGAGGACAACGTTCACTGATGGAGTAGCATCACGCACCGAGAACATCTGGTACTTGGTGGTCAACGCCAACTCAGCCTACAACATTTTGCTAGGCAGACCAGCTTTGAACAGATTGAGGGCGGTGTCCTCCACGCGCCACATGAAGATGAAGCTACCAGATCTTAGTGGTAAGGTAATTGTGGTCAAGTCGGATCAAGAAGAAGCCCGTAAGTGCTATGAAAATAGTCTGAAGACAAAGAGGGGCGTGGTCATGGTGATTGAACGACCATTCGTTTCAAATTCGCAAATAGAGTTAGAACTGTTGGAAGAGGCGACGCCCGCGAAGCCCACACCGGTCGAAGCTACCTCAGGGGCGACGCCTATAGAAGAAGCGCCTACAGGAGGAAGAAACGACGATGCCTCGACAAAGGAAGGAGTACACGAAGAGGCCTCGCCCACAGAAGGAGAGCCAGAGGAGGCGATGCCCGATGCACCCGTTGGGGGGACGCCTATGGAAGAGGACTCCACGAACGAGCCTCTTACAGAGAATGTACAGAATGAGCAACCCCGACCAGAAGATAACACAGTAGAAAGACAAATAGGGGGTAAGGTGTTCAAATTAGGACGCTTGTTGAGCCAAGAAGAACAAGAAGAGGTAGCTGCAGTAATCTCACGCCACCTAGATGCTTTCGCGTGGACTGCGGCGGATATGCTAGGGATAGACCCAGATTTTTTGTGCCACCATCTCACCATGGATGTAAAGGTTCGCCTGTGAGACAGAGAAGGAGGAAGTTCAACGAAGAGCGATGCCTCGTCGAGAAGGAGGAAACACGGAAGCTGCTCAGCGCTGGGCACATAAGGGAGATACAATATCCTGAGTGGCTAGCTAACATGGTTCTAGTAAAAAAGGCAAACGGGAAATGGAGGATGTGCGTTGACTTCACAGATCTGAACAAGGCGTGCCCAAAGGATTCGTATCCGCTGCCTAACATCGACGCATTAGTGGACAGCGCCTTGGGCTGCAAGATGCTGAGTTTCTTGGATGCGTTCTCAGGCTACAATCAGATCAAGATGCATCCCAGGGATGAGAGCAAAACGACGTTCATGACGGAGACATGCAACTACTGCTATAAGGTGATCCCGTTTGGTTTGAAAAATGTAGGCGCCACCTACTAGAGGCTGATGGACAAGGTCCTTGCACCCATGCTGGGAAGAAACGTACAGGCCTACGTGGACGACATGGTGGTAACTTCGCATGAGAGAGGGCGGCACGCAGCTGATCTAGAAGAGTTGTTCACTACCATATCAAAGTACCACCTCAAGTTAAACCCAGAAAAGTGCGTCTTCGTCTTAGGGTTCATCCTCATAGAGAGGGGGATTGAGGCGAACCCTGACAAGTGTGCAACCATCATCGCCATGAGGAGCCCAACCTCAGTAAAAGAAGTTCAACAACTGACAGAGCGAATGGCAGCGTTATCGAGATTCGTATCAGCTGGAGGAGAGAAGGGCCACCCTTACTCCCAATGCCTCAAAAGGAATAGTCGTTTTGCGTGGACAGACGAGTGTGAAGCAGCGTTTCTCAAGATGAAAGAGTACTTGGCGATGCCACCTGTGCTCTCCAAGCCACAAGTAGGCGTCCCCCTCCGCTTGTACTTTGCGGTGACTGAGTGGGCCATTAGCTCTGTGCTGGTCCAGGAACAAAACCAGGTACAGAAGCTCATTTACTTCGTAAGCAAGGCCTTGCAAGGCCCAGAATTGAGATACCAATCACTAGAGAAGGCAGCGCTAGCAGTAGTATTCTCAGCACGAAGGCTCCGCCATTACTTCCACAGTTTCACAGTGGTGGTAATGACAAATCTCCCCATCCAGAAGGTGCTCCAAAAGCCAGATCTAGCGGGGAGAATGGTTTGCTGGGCGGTCAAGTTGCCAGAGTTCGATATCCAATATGAGCCCAGGGGGTCCATCAAAGGGCAAGTCTATGCCGACTTCATGGCAGAACTCTCACCAGGAGGAAACTCTCAAGAAGTAGAAGTAGGGGCACATTGGACGCTCTCGGTGGATGGCTTTTCCAACCAGCAAGGGAGTGGGGCTGGAATTATCTTGGAAGGGCCCAATGGAGTATTGATCGAGCAGGCTTTACACTTCGCTTTTAAGGCAAGCAACAACCAGGCAGAGTACGAAGCACTGATTGCTGGGATGCTCTTGGCTAAAGAAATGGGTGCTCAGAGCCTCTTGGCAAAGAGTGACTCACAATTGGTGACAAGTCAAGTAACGGGAGAATATCAAGCGAAGGATCCACAGATGGCCGCGTACTTAAGGTATGTCGAGATGTTGAAGAGAGCCTTCGCTGCATTTGAGCTGGTGCACGTCCCCAGGGAGCAGAATGCCAGAGCTGACCTGCTTGCCAAGCTGGCCAGCTCAGACAAGGGGGGAAGGCAAAGGACTGTCCTCCAAGAGACCCTCAAAACGCCGCGAAAGTTTGTTGCAAACAACAGGGTAGATGTTCTTCATGTCAGCACAGCAAGAGGAAACCCACGTAATCATCTCTCCCTGAGTCAAGACACGGCGAGGGCACCCTGCATCAGTACTTACACAGCCTCGCCAGATGGAGAAAGGGGCGTACAGGTATGCACTTTGGAGGAAGGCGACACTTGGATGACCCCTTACAAGCGATACCTAGCGGATGGAATCCTCCCAGCGTAGCCAGAGGAGGGCAAAAAGATCAAGAGGAACGCCGCCAGGTACACCTTAGTAGATGGGATATTGTTCAGGCATGGGTTTACGCACCCTATCTTAACGTGCGTAAGCGGCGACGAGTGCACCAGGATAATGGCCGAGCTTCACGAAGGTATTTGTGGGAGCCATGTGGGAGGAAGGTCCTTGGCGTCCAAGGTGATACGTGCAGGGTTTTTCTGGCCAATAGTAAGAGAGGATTGCGTGCGATACACCCAGCGCTGCAAGCAGTATCAGATGCACGCTGATTGGCACAAGGCGCCGCCAGAGGAATTGAGATCCATATACAGCCCATGGCCTTTCCATACTTGGGGGATTGACATCCTAGGTCCATTCCCATTGGCGATAAGACATATGAAGTACTTGATCGTTGCCATCGAATACTTCACCAAGTGGATAGAGGCCGAACCAGTAGCACAGATCACCGCGCACAAGGTACAACACTTTGTTTGGAAGAACATCGTGTGTCGCTTCGGGGTACCAAGGCGTCTTATTTCAGACAACGACACCCAGTTCGCAAGCCAACAATTGGGGAAGCTGTGCACGGAAGTAGGAATCAAGTAGGTGTTTGCGTCAGTCGAACACCCTCAGACGAATGGGCAGGTCGAGTTAGCAAACAGAGTTTTGTTGAGAGGTTTGAAGCGCAGGCTAGAGAAGGCTAAAGGGGCGTGGACTGAGGAGGTGCCAAGGATCGTATAGGCTTACCACACCACGCCTCAATCCTCCACCATGGAGACACCTTTCAGCTTAGTGTATGGATCGGACGCCATGATCCCGGTGGAAATCCACGAGAGCTCGCCCCGCTTCCTAGGCTTTGTAGCAGAAGAATCCAACGAGGAAAGGAGGGTGAACTTTGACCTAATAGATGAAGCTAGAGAAGAGGCGAAAATCAAGGCAGAGGCAGTGAAGAGAAGAGTGGAGCGGCAGTATAGCTCCAAGGTGAAGCTGCGACAATTCCAGGTTGGTGATTTGGTCATGAGAAAGGCTCACCCTTACGAGCTCGAAAATAAGTTGTCTCCCAAGTGGACCGAACAGTTCAGATTAACCAAAGCCAAAGGGAATGGTTCGTATAAACTAGAAACTTTAGAAGGGGGGCCCATCCCATGTAGTTGGAATGCGGCAAATTTAAAATTTTATTTCAGTTGATGTTGTTTCAAGTGAAGTTTGTAAAGGGGACACTCTTTTTCCCTCCCAGGGGTTTTTTAATGAGGTCACCCAAATAAAGAAAAGAAAAGTTAAAATATTTTTGCTCTAGTTTTTCTATCATTCGAATGTAAGATCAAAGGTTAAAGAAACAAAGACAAAGACAAGGCGTCGCCAAGATGAGGCGCCGCCAGAACCTGTCGTCGCCAAGATGAGGCGTCGCCAAGATAAGGTGTTACAAGAACAGGGCGTCGCCAGCACAAGACGTCGCCACCAGATAATCAAGCAGAAGCCAAGCTCAGAGCAAGATAACATGTATGTCTACTATGAGTTAAAATCCGGGAGCCTAGTCCTTGATCAGGGGTTAAGGGATTCCTTCGGGACACCCTCTCCTCAAGTATGAACAACTAGCCCCGGTGCCAGATGTCAATATAAGTTAAAATCTGGGAGCCTAGTCCTTGATCAGGGGTTAAGGGATTACTTCGGGGCACCCCCTCCTCAAGTATGAACAACTAGCCCTGGTGCTAGATGTGAGTATAAGTTAAAATCCGGGAGCCTAGTCCTTGATCAGGGGTTAAGGGATTCCTTCGGGACACCCCCTCCTCAAGTATGAACAACTTGCCCCATTACCAGATATCAGTATGAATTAAAATCCGGAAGCCTAGTCCTTGAGCAGGGGCCTAGGGATTCCTTCGGGACGCCCCCTCCTCAGGTATGAACAGCTGGCCCCGGTGTCGGATGTTAGACATAAGTTAAAAACCCGGGCGCTTAGTCCTTGGGTAGGGCTTAAGGGATTCCTTCAGGACGCCCCCTCCTCAGGTATGAATAGCTGGCCCCGGTATCAGGCGATAGATGCAAGCTAAAATCTGGGTGCCTAGTCCTTGATCAGGGGTTAAGGGATTCCTTCGGGACGCCCCCTCCTCAAGTATAAACAGCTAGCCCCAGCGTCTGATGTTTAGAACGTTACACCTTGGTGTTTTTAGACACTCCATCGATGATACGGTACTATTGTTTAGACCTCCCCATGGACGTGGGCACAAGAGTTCAACTTTTGTCCCAAAGTATTTAGACACGCTGAGGACACCCAGAGCAGGTCTCTCCTCAAGCGTAGACACCCAGCACAGGTAGGATAAGTCCTTCGCGCCTTCGAGCGATGTCGAGGCCACAGAAGAACAGCTAAGTCCTCCTCGCCCTTGAGCGATGTCGAGGCCAAAGAAGAAGAGACTCCTCTTTTCATCCTAAATCGATGAGAAAGTCAGTACTGCCTTCGGCTACGAGTGCCTTGGGCCCCAGAAAGGTAAGTAGGAAGCAGGTCGAAGATTTCACAAGATCAAAGGAAAAAAGAAATTCGAAGATTAAGAAGAAGAAGCGTAGAAGCGTGAATCATCAAAGGGTGTGCCTCACGCCTTAAGAAGAAAGAATAAGAGGGAGAGACACGCGCTACCTACAGAGTAAAGGCGAAGCAACCAAGAAATACGTTGAAGGCAAGTACCAATTGGGCCGGGGCGATATTAATCTCCGTCAACAACTCCCTCTCAAATCGGGAGAATGGAAGGCGCATCCCAATACGCTTGAAGACGACTTGGTAGAAGTAGAAGAAGGGGACCCCGTTATTTGCCCGCTTGTCCCCGCATACGGGCTCCCCTAGTGTGCAAGGGAGCACCACAATGTCGTCATCATGCCTTTTCCCGAAGGCACGATGGTCGTAAGTAATTGTCTCCCCTACGTGGTCCCTAAAAGCTTTGGTGGACACCAGGCTCGAGCACTCGTCGAGCAGTTCGACCGGAGCCCATGAGTATAGGTCTCTATAGTTAACATTGAGGGGAGGGGGATTGGCCGTCATTTTTGTGCGTGCCATTGACGAAGCTGAAGAAGGAAGAAGAGACAAGGGTTCAGCAAGCAAGGTCAGGAAGAAAAGGGGGGGAAAACCCTACGAAAAGCCCTACCCACTCGAGAAGTTCAAAAGGGGGGTGGGGAGATAGAGAAATGAGAAAGGGAATACAAGGAGTACAGGGAAAATAAACAGTCCCAGGCAGTTGTAGCAATATGAAAGTTAAAGAGAGAGCCAGTAAAGGAGAAAGGTCATACCTTTTTTAGTATCGGGAGATCCGAAGACCGAAAGCGCGAGAGAGAAAACAAGGGATGCAGAGAGAGCTTGGGAAGATGAACAGTGGAGAGAATGCGAAGAGTGAATGAAACAGTAGCTTGGAGCGCGCGTTTTTGAAAGATGTAACGTTAACTCGAGGAGCGCGAGAAGTGCTAAGTAACGGCCGTGCGATCAAGCCACGTGTCAAGAGATTAGACCATAACTTAAAACGTCAAGCGCAGAGAACGTCGCATCAAATGTTCTGAAAGTGTAAAGTCAAACTGAAACAAAGGAATGCCATGTCAGCAAGAAATGCCATGTGGACGATGGGGGCGAGGCCTTAGTCTTTTCGCTGAAACAAGTGTTAGCTCAGGATCGAGGGGAATATGTACCGTCCCATCCTCGGGCGTTGACCAAAGGTCAGAGTCAACGCGTGGTGGGGCTCTCAAGGGACCCAAGGAAGAGAAGGCAACAGGTTGACCGCCCGAGTCATCGCCTCATTGAGGCATCGCCCAAGAGGGGTATCGCCCAAGAGGGGCATCGCCCAAGAGGAGCATCGCCCAAAAAGACACATCGCCGATTTTACTAGTAAACCCAGATTGAAGCCGTTGGAGGTTTAGGCGAGGAAGCTCAAACGTATGAACAGACGTAAGCATGCAGAGATAAAGCTCAAGCGAGGCTATGAGTAAAGGGACCAGGAGAAGAGTATGCATCGCAACTTGAAAAGAAAGAATGGAGAATAGGAGAGAAGAGCACGTGCTACCTAAAGAGTTAAGGTCAAACACAATAGAGGTGGGTGCTGAAGGTAACGCACGCAGTATGACAAAGAAAGCGGAAGCAGATGTAAGCATGCAAAGATAAAGCGGGTGGCATTTAAACATAAATCTAAGCGTAAATCAAGAGTTACAATTACAGATAAAGTCCATGATAGTTGCAAACTAGACAAAAGGCAATCATGTACACGTTTAATGTTCATACGAAAAGCAAAATTAGGCCACTCTTCAGTGGCCCCCGGAGTTTGAGCAAGGTGATGATGAAGCCCCATTCTCGGACCTCAACGCCTGGGCCAGCAGCGACCGTTGTTGCCTGTTTATCTTTGAACCTGCGCAAACAGGGGGTAAGCATGGTAAAAGGCGGGCACAAAATAAGGCACTCCAAAATAAAATCATGCAAGAACTCAGCAAAAGCGAGGGATAGGAAGGTCATGAGGGGAATTTTTCGTACATATGTATTTTTCCAAGGCCTCGGCATTGTATTCCAGGCTTATCAAGGCAGCAGCACCAAAGCCCCCTGCACCCGCCAAAATCCGGGAAGCCACCTGATCACTTGAAGGCAACCTCTTAAGGGGCTTGGACTTCAGGGCTCTGGCCTCCTTCACCCAGTACAGGCGAAAGCCGTCAAGACCGAAGGGTACAAGGTCGGAACAACAAACCTTGAAGAACTTACATTTCCACCCCGTGAAGGAGTGCTGGAAAGGGGTTAAAAGGACCCTACTGGGAACGTTGTTGAGAGTCACCCAGAGGTTGTTTCTTTGCCATTTCACTTCGAAGAAGTGAAGAAAGATGTCAACAGAAGGTGCACACCCTAGGAAACCAAACAATATGTCAAAGGCTTTGACAAAGGCCCAACTGTTAGGGTACAGCTGGGCTGGGGCGGCATTGATCTTCGTTAGCAGTTCCTTTTCGAACCTAGAGAAAGGCAGGCGCACACCGACGCACTTTAAGACCACCTGATAAAAGTAGAAGAAGGGGACCCCGTTGTTGGCCCGCTCGTCCCCAGATACGGGCTCCCCCAGAGCACAAGGGAGCACTGCAACGTCGTCATCATGCCTTTTCCCGAAGGCACGATGGTCATAAGTAATTGGCTCCCCTATGTGGTCCCTCAAAGCATTGGTGGACACTACGCTCGAGCACTCGTCAAGGAGTTCGCCCGAAGCCCACACATAGAGATCCCTATGGTTAACTCTGGAAGAAGGAGGGTTAGCAGACATGTTGGCACGAACTGTCAATAAAAGAACCAAAAGATCAAAGAAGACAAACTGTCAATGAAAGAACCAAAAGATCAAAGAAGATGAATTGTCAATGAAAGAACCAAAAGAGCAAAGAAGATGAGCTGTCAATGAAGGAACTAAAAAGATCAAAGAAGAAAGGTTCAGCAGTAGTACAGAAGGGAAGAGTCGACGAGGAAGGAACGCAGGGAGAACTCTTGGAAGAAAGATGAACAGTACGGAGAAGATACGAAAAGATAGAAACAATGAGTTCAAGTGCAGGATTTCAAAGACTCAAGCGTTACAGTTGAGGCACCAAAGGATGCAAAAAGAGCACCGTGCGATTGGGCCACGTGTCACGAGATTAAGGCACGACCTGAAGAGTCACTTTTCTTGCTCAGAGAATATCACATCGTCAGAGTCTCGAGGGTGCGCTACGCCGGCGGTGCAGAAAGTGTCACGTCAACCGATCAGGAAGTGACACGTTATCAAAATACCCTAAGGACAATGGGGGCGAGGCCTTAGCCTTAGTCTTTTCGCTGAAACCAGTGTCAACTCAAGACTGGGGGGCTTGTGTACCGTCCCGTCCCCGGGCGTTGACCAAAGGTCAGGGTCAACGCATGGTGGGACCCCTCAAGGGACCCTAGGGAAGAGAAGTCAACAGGTTGGCCGCTCGAGTCATTGCCTCGCTGAGGCATCACCCAAGAAAGGCGTCGCCAAAGAGAGGCATCGCTCAAGAGGGGCCTCGCCTAAAGAGAAACATCGTCGAGCAAAGACATCGCCCGATAGGCCTCGAGCCTCGACCATACAGAACAATAGTAAGGAGAAGAGAAAGGTGGCTTCAAGGCCGTAAGTCTAGCACCAGAAGGGGATATCCTGACTCGTGAAGTACCCCTGCCACCACTGGGAGACTCTGGAACAGATACGGCCCATGAGAGGGCCATAACCAGGGGAGAACCACGTGCATGGTATGAGGGAAAGGTAGACCCACCCCCAGGGCAAGCAGCTAATGATTGGGGCGCATGAGTTGGCAACCAGAAAGTCAACCCACGTGCCAAAAGCACTTCGCAGGAAATAGGGCTCACACGAGGGAATAACCCTAAGTTGGGTTGCGGCGCTGTGGGACCCTCTACTCAGAACAACGATCAAGTCAGAAGGGCATGTGGCAAGGCACACGTGCTCATTAAAGGTTTCAGTGAAAGTTTGCCAAGGTACGCGTTAATTCAGTTAAGATTCGAATGTTCCAAGGAATGTTTTTATACGCTTTCAATGCGCTTTGAAGAACTTTAAAGATGAGAAGGGTATAAAAAGGGACCTTGGGAGCATTTGAAAGTGATCAGAATTTTAACCTAATACACACAGAGACACAGAGCAAACCCTAATTGTCTTCGCGGCGCACTTACAGTGAGCACAAGGCAATTAGGGCAACACAGTTCTAGATACACAGTTTCAGTCATTCAGTACAGTTTCTTCGACCACCTCTTAAGGGTGTGTCCCCAGTTTTTGATGTTTTTCGCTAGCTGACTTGATCGTCGGAGTGCAAACGGCCGCGAGGGCACCCCTTTGTTCACTTCTTTCAGGTACCCACGGACGGAGTAAGACGAAGGTGCCCTAGCTCGCAGGGACAAGCCACGTACGAAGACCATCCCGGTCAACCCGCGACAACAGCTAGGATTTTCTCTTGCATTGATTTCAGATTTGCTTCTGTAACAAGTGTAATCCTTGTATCTGTTGAACAAAACCTTTGTGTGTTTGCTGAGAAGTGTTGTGTGTTCTTGAAGGGATCAAGATCAGCATACTTAGTGTTAGTGTGTTGACCAAGAGAAGAGTGTGTCTTGAAGGCATCAATGTCACTTTCTTGGTTGTGCTATAAGTGATCTAGGTTTAATTGCTTAGTGGAATTTCTCAGTGGTTTCTGAGAAGACTGGATGTAGCTCTGGGTTTAGAGTGAACTAGTATAAATCTCTGTGTGCTTTTTCTCTATCCCTTAACTCTTTAAATTCAGTTTTAATATTTGTTGTTGGTATAAACAACCGATTGTTTCTACGAAACAACCGATTGTTTTTCTGGTACTATGCTTTTTGCTTTGTCTTTTGAAAAACTAATTTCTTTATCAAGATATTCTTGAAGTAATTTCATTTAAGGCTTAAAAGTTTTCGAAAAACATCTTTAAACCATTCACCCCGCCTCTAGTTTAAAGCCATACATTCTAACATACCTGACTATAAAGGTCATATCTAAGAGCTATAAAATGTGTTCTCCCTCATCCTTTTAAGCAATGATCGAGAAAGATTTAAAATTTGATTTGAGAGAGAAGTTTTTAAAGAGTTTTTCCAAGATTGCTTAGAGGCTTTGCAAATGTTCAAGAAGTGATTCTAGGAACCCTGTGATTTCCTTAAGTCAGGTGTAATTTGCTCTTACTTAGTTTCTTGTTATTGAATTCTAATATTGTAAAAGTGTATGTAAAATCCTGTAAAGTCAGTGTGATTCTGGCTTGAGGTGTGTGTTGGTGCAAAGAGGTTGAGTAGGCTTTGTGGGATTCAAAGTCACCTCTTTGTGGATGTGTAAGTTGTATTCTGTGATTGGTTACATAGTGAAATACTCAGTGGTTTGACTGAGGACTGGATGTAGCTCTGGGATCGAGTGAACCAGTATAAACCTTGTGTGTAAATCTCTCTATCTCTATCTCTTTAATAACTTTTTGATATTTGCTTTACTGTCATAAACAACCGGTCATTTCTTTATTTCAACCGGTTGATATTCTTGCTTTGCAAACTATTATACTTGCTTTTATCTTCGTGCTAGAAACAACCGGTTATATCGAAATATTAATCGATTGTTTTTCTATTAACTATTTTAATTGCTCTTTTTTGTTAGCTGTTCTGATCTTCCTTTATGTAATTCATTAAAGGCTCATTCTTAATCAATCCTTTGAGAAAATCTTTCACTAAGCAATTGACCCCACCTCTTGTTCAAACCTATATTTTTAACAATTGGCATGAAGAGCAAGGTTCTTGAAAGTTATTCAAGTTTTGATCCTAAATCTTTTATGACTAAAATGTTTTCTTTTAGGGAAGGTGCCTGTTTAAACAAACCACCTTTGTTCTATGGTATGAACTATGAACTGTGGTGCATAAGAATGAAATTCTTTGTTGAATCTATAGATAAGAAAATCTGGAATATGATTACAAATAGCTATCTCATGCCTATATCTGAAACTTTTTTCTTTTGAAAGAGAACATCTTGATTGTGTAGCTATGAACATCATTGTATCTACACTTGACTGTAATGAATTGCTCAAGGTTTCAAAATGCAGTTCTGCCAAAGAAATGTGGAATACCCTTGAAGAGTGCCTTGATGGACAAAGGAGAATCTATTGCTGAATCTTTCTCTTCAGAATCCAGAAAGGAGGTTTGTATTATGAAAAAAGGAGAATGAGAATTGAGTCAAGTAAGTACAACCTCTTCTAATAAGTGTGAAATTATTTTCAATTGCTTGATGCTTTCCAAGAAATTCATGAAGAAGCTAAGAGGTTAACTTTTTCAAATAACCGATTGAAATGTGAAAACAACAAGTTGAAAATGAAAATCACAGTTTTGGAAAATGATTTGAGTAATACAAATGTTGATTTTGAAAATCTTGAACTGATTTATAAAAACTCTTCTCGTAATTGTGATTCAAGTTGCTGTAAAAATTGTAAAACCTTTCAAGAAAAAGTTTTATACCTTGTGAAAACTATCGATATCATTTCGAAAGGAAAATCAAATTTTGAAGATGTGTTGGCATCTCAACAGTGTGTTTTTGGGAAATCAGGTTTGGGTTTTAATCCACAAAGCAAAAACTTTTGCTTTTCAGAAACTTTTTCAAACCTCACGAAAAATCAATCGGTGAAAAGTACGAAACAACCGGTTGTTTGTTGTTTCTATTGCATGAAAAAGGGACACTATGTTAGATTCTGTAAAATAAGAAATTTTTATGTTCCCAAAGGTATTTTAAAATGGGTGCCTAAGATTTTGAAGGTTCCTAAGGTTGCTACTAACACTTATGGACCCAAATTCATAAGGGGACCAAATCTTGCTTATTAATCTTTTCTTGTAGGTATCCTTAACAGCCATGAATTATCCTTTTGTGCTTGAAGAATGACTGCTAAAAGGAGAAACAACAAGAGACTTTGTTTTCATAATGAAGAATATGTTGAAACTGGTTTTCATGGATGCAGGTTCTTATGTTAGAGCTGGTGTTATGGATTGTAGAACTATTTGTCAAATCTGCACATATGTTCTTAAACAAGATATGTTCTTATCTTTCTTCTTTGCTTGGACAATTTGTCTTGAGTTCAATTTTGTGTGTCCATAAAGTTTTTCTGGTTAATATCTGCTCTATTATTATTCAAATGACGTGTACCGTAACCTGTATATGTGTTTTTTGGGCTTTGGTGAAGGATTTGGATTTCACTTATTCAGAATCCCTGTCACAGAAAATCAACCGGTTGATTATGCGAAACAACCGATTGTTTTAGTCCTGACAGTACTGCTGTACTTTCTGTTTTTGATTCTCTGTGATTTGTTTTCATTTTTTGATCTGACCCAGTATCGTTTGTGGTCAATAATGCATTTATTACAATGTTGAACATCGTTTCTCTGTGTAGTTACAACTTTGTAAAGAATATATTCTTCCATGTATTGGAAATCAAAATTCTTTAATGCTTGGTCAAGGGTTGCATGTGTTTTCTGTACCTTATGGTAAGGGTTTTCTACACCAATTTACAATTCAATGGTGATATACTTGTGTCTCATGTGAAGGGAGTAGAATTGGAAATCACAAATGAAGTCTGGACAGCCGTAACTGGCCTGAAGTTCTCTAGGCTTAGGATTAACAGAGGTAACACTTGAGTTGTTGATGAATTCAACAAAATGAAATTTTACAAAAACTGTCTCAAAGATCCACAAGCTAGAGTAACAAAGTTTGGTGTTAGAGGCTTAAAATTGAATGAAAGGTTGATAGCTTTCATTGTCTCATGGATCCTAACTCCTAGGGGCAACAATCATTCAACATTATCAGAGGAAGACTTGGTTCTTATCTACTGCATTATGAACAAAATTAAACTCAACTGGATCCACATTATCAAAGATCACATGCAGAAAGCAATAAGGTTATGTGATTTTCGTTATCCTTATGCCATTTTAATTACTAAATTTCTTCAGTATTTTGAAGTGGATAGAAGAAGAGCTGGCTGAAGTGGTGAAGTCCTCAAGTGAGGCAAACAATGACTCTTTAAGAAAGTGAAGATGAAGATGCTGCAGAAAATGCTGGACCAAGTGCTGATATTGGAGAGGAAAGGATTACTTCAATGACATCTTTGAGAGGCTTGTAATCAACAAAATGGATAGCCTTGCTGAAAACCAGAACAATCTTTATGAACTGTGTCAAACCAGGTTTCAGCAATTTGATGAGAGATTCTAGGGTATGGATGCACGTTTCTTGAACCTGGATGAGCAAATTGAAGTTGTACAGAATCAGCTTTCTGAGCTACAATATGGGAAAAAAGACTAAGGCTAGAGAATTTTCTTTTAAATGGTTTTCTTTTTCTATGACCAATTTATCTTTTCTTTATCTTGTTTTTAATCCTTCCTTGGGTCTATTTGTGAAGACAAATAGGGGGAGAATTAGCTTGTATGCTTTTGGGTTGTAATCTTCTATTATTTGCATACTTATTTTGCTTTCATCACTGCATTTGATAAAAGTTACTTTTGTTGCTCTAATAGTTTTAACCGGTTAATCCTGCGGTTTAACTGATTGTTCTTTTGCTGCTGCACCTATGCTTTGGTTTTCACTCTGATTTGGTTGTGAAAACTGTTTAATGGTGCTTTGTTTTTTTTCTGGAAACAAATACTCTGTGCTTTTCAAACATCCCAAAGCAACCAGGGATTTGTCTTCATCAAATAGGGGGAGAATGTTGAACATAAGGCTTTGATGACCCCAAATCTATGAAGAAGCTTGGATGTTGTGTTACTGCTGGTTGGGTTTAGTTTTTAGTGTTTAGATTTTGTGTTATATCATTCTTGAAAAACTTAGCTTAGCTAGAGCAATCTTGTTTGAATAAGAAAATGAGTTTTTCAAAGCTAAGTTATAAACAACCGATTGATTTCACGGTTTAATCGGCTATTTGACATATAGCATGTTTGAGAGTTTTTTAACTAAACTTTGACTTGGTTGACCAACATACTTACCATTCAACCGGTTATTTCGAGATTTCAACCGGTTGATTGTTGTATCTTTAACAACTTTTCAAAAATCAGTTTAACCTGTTTCTTTTGGATTTTCAAACTATTTTTGGCTCGTGATTACCTGACTATAACGTTCAGATCTAAGAGTTATAAAATGTGTTCTCCCTCATCCTTTTAAGCAATGATTGAGAAAGATTTAAAATCTGATTTGAGAGAGAAGTTTTTAAAGAGTTTTTGCAAGATTGCTTAGAGGCTTTGCAAGTGTTCAAGAAGTGATTCGAGGAGCCCTATGATTTCCTGAAGTCAAGTTTAATATGCTCTTACTTAGTTTCTTGTTATTGAATTATGATATTGTAAAAGTGTATGTAAAATCCTGTAAAGTCACTGTGATTCTGGCTTGAGGTGTGTTTTGGTGCAAAGAGGGTGAGTAGGCTTTGTGGGATTCAAAGTCACCTTTTTGTGGTTGTGTAAGTTGTAATCTGTGATTGGTTACAAAGTGAAATACTCAGTGGTTTGACTGAGGACCGGATGTAGCTCTGGAATTGAGTGAACCAGTATAAACCTTGTGTGTAAATCTATCTATCTCTTTAATAACTGTTTGATATTTGCTTTACTGTCATAAACAACCGGTTATTTCTTTATTCCAATCGGTTGATATTCTTGCTTTGCAAACTGTTATACTTGCTTTTATCTTCGTGCTAGAAACAACCGGTTATATCGAAATATTAATCAATTGTTTTTCTATTAACTGTTTTAATTGCTCTTTTTTGTTGGTTGTTATGATCTTCCTTTCTATAATTCATTAAAGGCTCATTCTTAATCAATCCTTTGAGTAAATCATTCACTAAACAATTCACCCCCCTTGTTCAACCCTATATTTCTAACAGCTATGGCTGTGGTGAACAAGGTCATATGAAGTCTAAATGTCCAAACAATGAAATTAAAGAAAAGGGAGACTTCAAATGGGAGAAAAGGGGAAAAGCTAAGAAAGCATATATAGCATGGGATGACAATGATGTCTCATCCTCAAGTTCTTCAGATGATGAGGAAGTTAATCTTTGCCTTCTAGCATTAGTAACAAGTAGCATGCATTCTACTTCAACAAGTAAAGGTACCACCTATGATCAATTGCTTAATGCTTTTTATGAAACTCATGATGAAGCCAAGCGATTGGCACTTTCTCTCAACCGGTTGAAAAGATTAAATAGCTGGTTAGAAAATAAAGTTAAGAATATAGAGGAAGATCTAAGCAAAACAAAAGAAGATTTAGAAAATCAGGATTTAATCTACAAAAATTCTTCTTGCAGTTGTGAGATAAAAGCTTGTGAAAATTGTGAACTTCTTGAAAATAAGATTTGCTATCTTTTGAAAACTTTAGACAAACTTACAACTGGAAAGTCCAATTTTGAAGATGTTTTAGCTTCACAGAAATGTGTATTTGGAAAATTAGGTTTGGGGTTTTACCCTCAAAGCAAAGAAAAGAAGATTACAAAACCTTTTAAAATTTTCCTGAAAAACAATCAGTTAATATATCGTTTCAACCGGTTGTTACATGCTTCTATTGCATGAAGAAAGGCCATTCTGTCAGGTATTGCAGGTTTCGTAAAAATCTGATACCTAAGGGCATCTATAAGTGGATCCCTAGATGTATTGCTAATTTAAAAGATAAATCTAACACTAAAGGTCCCAAATTCTTCAAGGGATCAAATCTTGAGATTTGAGAAAGTTCAGTTTTGCAGATTTTTTATTTCTCTTGAAAGGTTTAGCAAGGACAAAATATTTTGTACATACCAACATATCAAAGTCTAGTGTTGGTTTCTTGAACTTTCTGTAATTATAGAATTTGTAATTTGAGAATAAAATTCTCATTCTTTGTTGAGAACTATTGGTTCTTAAAATTCAATTCAATATGTTACTCTATGTTTCAATATGTAATTCCTACGTGCCCCATCTATTCTTCATACATTTAATAGCTTGCAAACATGTTAAAACATAATGATTATAAACAACATGTGTTTTGGAATTTTTTTCCTCAGAACAGAAATGTAATCGATTGTTTCCTCGAAACAACCGATTATTTTGTATCTGATAAGCCCTGGACAAATCTGTTTTTGATTTTAAATTCTGGTTTGTGATTTTGTTAAAACCAGTGACGTGTATGGTCAAAAGTATATTAATTGAATGTTTGAATACAATTTAACTATTACATTTGCTTTTAATAGATCAGATTTCTCCATATCTTGAAAATAAAAAATGTCTTTAATGCTTGGTCAAATATCACATCTGAATCTGTACCTTTCTGATTTGACTAACTATGTCATCTTTATGGTACAGATTTGATTCGTTTTCTATGTTGAATACAACCAGCTTTGACCAGGTTTTCTCTTCTATAAAACCCAGTGCATTTAGCTGCAGCTTCACACACAAATAACTAGTTAATATAAAACTGTTATTTCTACCTTTTTCTAAAATCTTTCTTTGCAGAAACTTTTTCTGAATTAAGCAATGCCTGGAACTACTCCCTCTGCAAAAAGGATGAAATCAAGGGGTGTCAAAAGCTCTGGAAAACTTGAAGGATGGTTTGCAGGTGATACCAATCTCATCAACAAGTATCTACTTGAGACAAGTACAAAGAATGTGAATACACCAAAAGTTGTTTCCTTCACATGGATGAAACAACAGAAGTTGGATTCTGTGAGGAATATTCTCAAAGAACAAAAGTTGAAGAGATTCCTAGAACTTACAGGGAATATCTATCATGATCTTGTAAAGGTATTTTACACTAATCTTCATCTTGATGGTGACGCACTTGTTTCACATGTCAAAGGTGTAGATATGATCATCTCAAGTGAGGTATGGTCTACTGTGACCGGGCTGGAGTCTTTTGGACTAAGAATTAATAGGGGAAACCTTGGAGTAGTGGAAGATTTCAACAAAATCCAGTTTTACAAAGGTTGTCTCAAGAATACTCAGTAGTTTGACTGAGGATTGGATGTAGCTCAAGGATTGACTGAACCAGTATAAACCTTGTGTGTAAATCTCTCTATCTCTTCTCTCCATAACTGTTTGATATTTTAGCAGTCTTAAACAACTGGTTAAATTGTGCTTTTAACCGATTGAATTTCTTATATTAGTTTCTGTTTGACTATTTGATCGACTTTCTGAATTGCTTATCTGAATTGATTGTTAAAGATTCATTCTAAGGAAAGTATTTGTGAAAATCTTTTATAAACAATTCACCCCCCTCTTGTTCTAGCCATCAATCCTAACAAAGACGCGTGAAGGTGAGAGTGAAGTACTAACTTAGGTTTCACGAAGAGAGTGAGGGCGAGACTGAAAAAAGGGTTTCGTGAGTGTTTAGTGAAGAGAGGTTTTCAAAAACAAATTAGGAATAATGAGGAATAGTATGGAGGGAAGGAAAATGCGGGGCTTTTATTTCGAAGGAGAATTATGATAGTCAAAATGACTCATTCTGAAGGATAATTGTGGCGTCCTTCTCTGGCGGACAAGTCAGACCTGTGGGTCCACGGTGAGGTGATGACACAGGAAATCGAGGTCAATGCCAAGCATGTTTGAGGCTGACCATGCGAAAGCATCCATGTGTCGTGCTATGACCTCGACAATCTGGTCCCGTGTCTCTTGGCCTAAGGACTTGTCAAGCTTGAACTTCCTACCCTCGATCTCCCTCTCCAACACTTCTTTCGCAGGCTCGGGTCGCCTCTCCCGGGCGATCTCGACGCGGGTGACCCCTTCTTTCCTCAGAGGTTGGGTGGTGACTGCACACATTCCTCTCTAGGTCTTGAGGATGTTCTTGTAGCACCTTTTAGCCTCATTTTGATCAGACTTCATTGTGATCACTGCTCCTTCAAGGGAAGGCAACATCATCTTCATATGCCTCGAAGAGGCTACCGCTCCAATCCTGTTCAAAGCAGGCCTGCCCAAAAGGATGTTATAAGCTGAGGGAGCATTGACAACAAAATACCTGATGTTAGCAGTGTGGGACGCTATGCCGTCAGTGAAGGTTGTCCTCAACTTTATGTGCCCCTGCACTTCTACCTGGTCTCCCGCCAAACCATATAGCCAGTTGTCGTAAGGCATCAATTGGTCAGGAGAAGGTCGACCAGAACATCATGTCGGCCGAGCTTCCCTGGTCAACAAGGACGCGGTGTACCTTTCTGCCCACTGTCACGACTGAGATCACCACGGGATCATTGTTGAGTGGGACCACTTCCTATAGGTCAGTCTTGGTGAAGACAAGGTCGGGCTCAGGCGTCGGGTTCGACTTCTGCACTTCTACTGTCATCACTCCCCTGACATATTTCTTACGTTGGGAGGCGGTACACCTTCCTTCTGAGAATCCTCTAGAGATGGTGCTAATCTCTCCATGAATGGGCACCTCGTGCCCCTGATCTCTTGTTGGGGCCGCTGACATCAGGGCCCCCTGCGGCTCTTGCTAGGTAGTCTTTTAAGAAACCGCTCCTTACCAGTTCATCTAACTTGAATCCCAATGCTAGACAATTGCACAAGATGTGGCCAAAGGTTTGATGGAACTCGCACTAGGTGTTTTTGCTGGGCCCTAGCCTCTTATCGGTCTTCGATGGAGACTTTAATCTATCGGTCACGTCGGGGATGGCGATTAGCTCCTTAAGGTCCACCCGAAAACTGTGTCTGGTGAGAGTGTTTTCTCTCGTGCGTGCCCTGCTATGGGGCTTTCTTGCTTCGTATAGTGGCTGTGATCTCGGGGCTTTCTTCTCCGTCGTGGCCTCATGTACCCTCATAGGCTGATCAGTTACCAGAGGTCGGACAGGGCGATCGCTACCGTGCTTTTCTGTGACTTCTTCTTCTGCAACAATGTGGGTCACTACTCAACTTCTGATCTCGCAAAACGTCCTTGGGCGACATCTTATCAGTGAATCACTGAAGGGTCCTGGCAGCACTCCTTTCCTGAAGGCATGCACCGTCATGTCTTCGTCCTTGGTGTGCAGCTTCACCACCTGTGCCCTGAATTTGTTTAAGAAATCTTTCAATGACTCTCCCTGGTATTGTTTTACATTAAAAAGATCGTAAGAGATTGGATGGAGCCTGGTTGATAATGTATTGTTCTTTGAACAGTGTTGAGAATTGATCGAACGATGTAATGTGTCCGTCGGGAAGATTGACGAACCAGTCCAACGTTGTGCCTGACAACGTACTCATAAACAGCTTGCAGTGCATGGCATCAGAGCTTACTGAAAGCATCATCTGGGTGTGGAAGGCTGTGATATGGGCCTCTGGGTCCTCTACACATGTGAAGGTGATCTTCAAGCCCATGAATGTGGCCGGTATCACAGTGTCCACGATCGCCTGAGAGAACGACATGGGGCGAGCCCTAACTAGCGTGAGTGGGGCTCGCTCATCCACTATACGTTCTCCCACATGCTGCAAACTCCTGTGCAGCTCTTCATTGCTTATAGGTCGACCTGGAAACGATCCTGATCAACTCTGGACACTGCTACTGCCTGCTGAAGGGTACATACGGTTTCCATGAGTTGTTGCATGGTGACGTTGTCCCCTCCTTCTGTCGCAGCTGATCCTTGCCTCGTATTTCTCATTGATCCTGCCTGTTGACCAAAACGTTGGAACTTGCCTCGTCAAACTTGGATCGACGTGTGCACCGCTTCACCCTCCGTCCTTCGTCACGATCCACCTCAAGAACCTGCAAAAGAACAGAGCGGCGCCGCTGCGGCCGATCGCACTCCAACGCCCAAGTCAGTGACTGAACCACCAAATACTTCAAGAGTAACACTCAAGAACTCTCAAGGAACCGTGAACCAGTTCTCTCTCACAGTATGCTCAAGAACTCGCAAGCGTAAAGAAGACAATCTGAACGTGCGTACCTCAGAAGTTCGTTGGGAAACCCTTATATACCTGGTCACTTTCTCTCTCCTGGCAGTTACACATCTGGACACGTGGCCCGCATCCAGTCGTACACGTGCCATCATCTGGAGCCTCCTTGACCTGGGGCGCTGCTTCTGACTCTCCTTTGGCTAAGTTACTTATGCATGATACTACTCAGTGCATAGCTAACTTGGAGCGCGATCTCTACTGGAATTGGCGAGTTAGGGTGCCTTCGTACACCTTCCCTGTGGTCTCGCCGGCCGCCTTCACAATTTGCACTACCTTCGTCTTCGGCGATGTGCTTGCCCCGACGATCTATAATCACTTGGTCGCCTGAGTTTACATCTGGCGACTTCATCTTTAACCCGGTGACCGCCGGTTCTGGTATGCTGGAGATTGGAGCACGCCAACTTAATAACTGGCGATTTCACGAGCCCCCCGACTTCCTTCCCTTCTGCCAACCTGACATCTCTTCAACACGCCTATATTGTAGCTTGATGCCACGTCATCACCTCCGACTACCAGGACGGTACACTCATGTTGCTGGATGGCTCTCAAAACGATTGTGAATGGGACCTAATTTTATCGGGCCCCACGGTGGGCACCAAATGTTCTCGCTAGTTGACTCAGCCGTCACTGACTTCAAAGGCAGATGGTGGCTCCTCCTATCTCCTGGTGGTTTCCGCTCTCTCTTTGGGTAGTTGAGAGTGGCTCCGTTGAAACAGAGGGGGTCCTACCTGTTGATTGCACTCCGACGATCAAGTCAGTACTGAGCTAAGAAACAATAAGTATGTAAAGTAGTTTCAGTCTTAGAAACGACGTACCTTTCTTGAGTTCTTACCACCCTTTATATAGGCTGTAATTAGGTCAACTTCCCTATCCCTCAAGGATCTTTCCTTAAGTGGAATTAGAGTTTACTGGTGAGGCATCTTGTGACGCGTTGCACAAGCTTAGCGCAACCGCAACCGCGTTGCCTGGAGTGCAATCTTTCTAACAACATGGCCGCCAGGGTACCAACTCATGTACCAACACTGCGGTGCCATCTGTTCTGTGGGTGCCCTAATTATTCACGTGCCATGCATGCAATATTTCCTTGGAAACCCTAACTCTTACGGGCCTTAGCGCTTCCAAGGAACACTTGTATGTTTCATACCCGAATGTACTATACACACCCCATGCATGATCCTCTCGTGATTTAGGTCTTTCTGGTATCTGGGTGTTAACTCAAACTGTTTGTGGGCTCAGCTTACGTGGCCCACCATTACTATCAGGCCACCGATGTTCGATGTCTGATGTCTTTCTCTGGCGCCGATGACCGAGGTCTGGCCAGTACATTACTCTTAGGACAACCAAATTAATAATAAATTGTGGAATAATGATAATTTACATTTTGCAGATTCTTACCTTCAGGCCCTACAACTAATGGGATTAGAGATATCCTCAAGAGTCATTATACCGATCCATGGCCATCGTGGAAGAAGATACCGATTAGAACAGGGGACTTGAGGTTTGGAGAGTTCTTGGTTGATTTCATAAAATTAACTTTTTTTAATTATCTAGTTTAATTTTATTATCTATGTTAGTCTTACATATTAACTTTGTTTCTTTATTAATGCAGAAGAAGTTTTTGATTTGTCCACTAGATCATAGGTGGGCAAGAAAGAATTTTGAAATGCGAGGTGCTGTAACCATGAAAAATAATCTAAATAAGGCTCCACAAAGAAAGATTAAGCCAAACAGGATTGGAGATAGTACATGGGATATATAATGTCAGCAATGGGCATCCGAAAAATTCCAAAAGAAAAGCACGATCGGGAAAATAAATAAAGTCTCTGGCTGTGGAGGTTTTGGAGGGTCTCGTCACACATGTGGCTCTATTAGCACATCTCAGCATAAATATAATATGGTAATTTGTTTTTCTAGCTATTTTCTTTTTATAACATCTCAATATATATATATATATATATATATATAATATGGAAAGTGTGTGAAATTTATTTTATTTTTTCAGACAAAGATGAATGGAATTCCTCCAACTATATTAGAATTATTTCTTCGCACGCACCAACGACGTAAGAACAACTCTTGGGTGGATAAAAAATCAGAACAAGTAAATGTAATGAATTATTACCTTTTATTTTAGTTGTTATATTATATTTTCTATTTTTTTCATTTTCAATGTTAAGGTTAGTTTATTATTATTGTGTGTTTAAATACAAACTGTAGATCTTTTCAATGTTAAGGTTATGTTTTAAATACAGTATGCAATAGTCTAGCTGGCGTTTATACACATTATGTATGTAGATATATAGTAACGCAATAGCTACAGAATTATTTTCTAGTTAAACTTCTCAACACAAAAAGCAAATTCAGTTGGCGTTTATACACATTAAGTAAATATTTTCCTAGACGCCTAGTGGTCCTCACTTCTGTATATGATTAAATGAAATAAATTTGACAAAAATGCATTATGAATAAGACAATGAAATAAACATACACAAGAGACATTATACAAAAAAAAAGCATAGCAATTGCCTTAATTTTAAAAGTAAATGTTCTGCACATGTATATAACATGTTGATACCTTTCAATAGTTAGTTATTATTAAAGGACATGGGCACTAGTTAAAGAATCACTATACAATATTTTTTTTTAATTAAAGATCACAATAAGATCATATTACAAAATACTCTTTATTCTTTATTTTTTAATCGGGTATTTGAGTGTCTATGATAGATTAACAGTTGAAGAAACACATGTTATATGTCTACCTGTCTGTGTGATTCGTCTCCAAACCAATTTCCTTATGGGCCTGGTTATAGTGGCAAGGCATTATCTTTTTGGAGGAACATTCTTGATGACCTTACACTATAATATGAAGCTACTTTGGGACAATTTTTTTATGTAGTTTATCATCATCCCTTTGTTGCTTGATAGTACTTTGAACATGTGTTAATAGGAACTATTTACATGCATATATTGTTTTAAGTTTTGACTCAAGAAAAAAATTACTTGGCTGTTTAGTTGTTAGTATTAGAGATTATAAGAGTTTCACTCAATAAAAATTGTGTAAGAATGTGAATTATTCATCATCATGGTATAATAATACCGAGAAGAAATCATTCATGAAATAATATATGTTTGTTTTCTTGATCAATATTCTATTGGTATGTATATTCTATTGATGCTAACAGACAGAATTTACACATAAATTTGAAGACTTAACACAAAGTGCATATGCACAAGGAATTCCCTCCCCCCAAAGGAGTTAGATGTTTGGTGTGATGTAGCTGGAACCAAGAATGGGAGGATATATGGTCTTGGAATGGAATCTACTGTTATTGGAGGTAGGTCTTACTTCTTTGGCTCATCTTCTTCCTCAAATGGGTGGATACAAAGTCAAGAGCTTGATGAACTTAAAAGAGATATGGAATTAGTTAAGAAAGAAAGAGATGAGCTTCAAATCAAAATTTTAAATATTGAGCAACTTTTTAAGAAAAACAATGCAATGATTCGACAATGGATGGATAACATTAATCGTCAATCAATGCCACCAAGTTTTGAGGAAACTCAAGATGAGGATGAAACACAACCACTCAATCAACCACTCAATCCTTATCAAGGTAATTTTCTTACACTATTCTATATATATTTTTAAATTTCAATCTTGCTAATAAATTTTATTTTATATTTTTTGACAGGTAGATGATTATTGTTATAGCTAGCATAAAAAACTCACATGGTACACCACTGAGCACTAACTTTTCATGGAATAAAGTTCACAAAAAAAAAACAAATAGATTAAGCTTTTTACTATTGTATGCCTAGTTGTTCCAAATAAATTCTCTTTTGTCTTTTTACGAGGTTGGTCAGTTTGAATCATAAGTTTTCAAGCGCCTTGTTGAGTATTCAAATAAAACCAGAAATCTTTCCAAATTATAGTAGTACTGCGATTGTTCCTTTTAATGATCCAATTTCCTTCATGTACATACTTATATTGAAACTAGTTTTAGACGCAGCAAGAGATCTTAAAATATTTCAAATGAATTTATTTTTATAATTATAATAAAATAAATAAAATAAAATAAAATATTTTATAATAAATTATATTATTTAGAGACGAATATAGTGACCATTTTTTGGTATTTATATATTTGGTTACTAAATGAGTTTTTATACATTTTGGTCACTAAATTGGTTTCAATGAAATTAGTCACTAAAATAGTTTCTAAATATTTGGTCACTAAATTGGTTTCAATGAAAGGTTGTTAATTTGTTTTTTATATAATTTTTCACTAAATTAGTTTCTATATATTTGGCAACTAGATTGGTTTTTATTTAATAGTAACTAAATTGGTTTCTAAATTAGAATATAAAATTAGCAACCATGATTTTAGCTACTTAATACTATTAGTTTCTAAATTAGACTCTAATTAAGTTAGTGACTAATTTTATCATTTTAGAAACAAAAAATTTAGTTTCTAAAAGCACTTTTTCTTGTAGTGACACTTGAGCCAACAACCACTAGACAGAACAATGGGAGGAAGAGGAGGAGATGCAGAGACCACCGCGAAGGAGAAGAGAAGCCATCTTGAACACGGAGGAGGAAGACCCTAGAAGACCACGAACAAGAAGGAGGAGCTCAGCTTGAGATGACTGCAGAGGACGACAAGGTTCCAACAGACCAAGACCAAGAGGAGGCGAATTACAGAGGTGGCGGTGGATGGCAGAGCACACATAGTAGAACGTAGCGCTAGGGTTGGGAATTCAAAAATTTGGGGAAAATGAAACGTGTAAGGGAGAAACGACGAAATATTAATGTTGTGTCAGCCAAGTTGACGCTAATATAATATCAATTTTGCATCGGCCAAGTCAATTAAAAAACTGACACTATACTATCCACGAATATATATATAAAAAAAATATTATTTCCTGTATCGCACAAACCAACACATTTTATTTTTTCCATTTTTTTTTCTTTTTTGATTAGCATCGGTTTAGTGTGGGCTTGACCCATAATACTTTTTTTTGTGTCTAGTTATTGTGGATTTGACCAACCACTACAAAAAAGTTTTATTATCGTGGGCCAAAAACGGAGGCTAAGTATGAAAAACCTACACAAAATGGTGATTATCGTCGACATAGCGTTAATAAGAATTTTGAAGCTAATATACTTGACGTATGGCAGGTGTGGGCGACACATGGCGGGTGTTTTTTGCGTAGGTGAAGCGTGGGCTTAGCCTACAAGGAGTTTAGAAATTTATAAAAAATTGTGAGTTCGACCCACGCTAAGCCCACATAAAATTATATTAGTGTGGACTAAGCCTTCAAAATGTCCAAGTAGTTATAAAAAATTGTGAGTTTGACCCACGCTAAGCCCACATAAAATTATATTAGCGTGGGCCAAGCCTTCAAAATGTCCAAGTAGTTATAAAAAATTTTGAGTTTGACCCATGTTAAGCCCATACAAAATTATATTAGCGTGGGTCAAGCCTTCAAAATTTCCAAGTAGAGTGAGTTTAGCTACGAGGGGCACACAATAAGCGTAGGCTAAGCCTTCATGTTGGCCACAAATTAGCGTGGGCTTAGCCTTCAAAATATTCAAAATATTTTTTATACTTTTTATTTGAAAAAGTGTAGGCTTAGCCTACAAGCACACAAAGAATTTCAGTTTGAAATATATTTTTATTGAAATAAATCAATTTTAAAAAGAAAAGTATTTTTTTATTAAAATAAATCAATTTTAAATTACTCTGCTTCTCTTTTTCTTATTGCATTTATCCTAATTTTTACCTATTTCATTTTTTTCAATATAATTATTCAAGATAAAATTATTTTAGGAAGCAATCTAATATGAAGAAATGTTTTTCTTACTAAAAAAAATTTATTTATAACTTTTTCTTTATACATTTTACTTGTCTTGAAAATTGAATATTGTTTTTAAAATGAGCAAGAAAAAATATTTTTTTAATAGGAACAAGGAAAAGAACAAGAAAAATTATTTTGTAATACAAGGCCCGCGATAATAAACTTGGAATTTTGTACAAAAATACAAAGGTAGAAACGTGATATTTGTGGTTTTTTATTGAAGATATTTTGATTGAAATTGAACTAAAGTTACTTTAATTAACTAAGGTTGAGCTGGTAGATACCAAGACAAGCTTACCTTCACACTCTTCAAAATACCAAGAAAAACAGAAAACACGCTTTAAAAAACAGAAGTTGAGCTATATAAGGTTCCAAGAAACTTCTACTTTCTGATCATGTCAACCTAGAGAAGTTAAATCTTAAACAGTTTGAAACCTTTCTTGTTTTAACATAACAAGAAAGAGCCTAAAACTAAAGAGATCATCTACATAACAGATGACTACAAACATTCCCAAAGAACAAGGACACACACTCAAACAAACTATGCTTACTAAACCTAAAAAAGGCTCCAAAAAGAACATCAAAAGCACTTTAACTGCAGCAAAAACAACATCAAAACAACACCAAACCAGCACCAAAACTGCAGCATAAACCAGCATTTGCACATCATAAAACCAGCACCAAAACTGCCACAAAAAACCAACATTTATACAACATAAAACCAGCAAAAAGCAATACCAAACATCGACCTCTACTCTTGCCAGAAACTGTAATTAATTTAGCTAAGTAAACAGAATTTTCCTCCTCACATAAGCATTTCTAAGAAAGTTTATGTTCCATCAGCCCCCAATAAACACTAGTTTCCTTACAGACATCACCAGTAAAAAATGTGGTCATGGGCAACACAACCACTCCCCCAACTTCTAAAGTTCACTTATAGAACTAGATTTATCTCCACTACATCTTGTAAATTTTCTTTTCATCTTTCCTACCAGTATTGCCCAACTGAAAACATAAAAATAGGTTGAAAGAGTTGCTTGTCAATTTTGACCTTTCCAAAGACATAATTTTGAACATAATTTTTATCATATCTTACCATTATTTGGTCCATGTTGAATATAGGAAAAGGTAACATAATTTAGTTATCTAATTATCTGAGGTGCACCAAACATTTGACTGGCTTAAGCTTATCATGCTTGGATTCTATCATATTCATATCGTAAGTTGTTTTTATCCCAGTATCATCCTATCATATCTTGAACACCAAACAAACCTTAATAGCACTATACCACATGTAGATAATTAATAATCCACAAAAAATATGTAACAGGAGACCAACAAAAAGTTACCTTGGAGAACAAGGTATCCCATGCTTTAGCAGACATTCGTTTCATTGAGTTAACCTTTTAAACTGGGACATTCCCATGTGAGCATTGGACAGACGAGTTGTCAAGAGGACTGCATATACCTTGCAAAGTAAGCCTCCTATAAAATACTAATACATCAATTAACCTGACTCTAATAATTGTTTGAAAGAAAAAGCACTAACACTGGAATAATGTTGTTAGCCCACTAGCGAAGCCATTCGCTAGAAATCCAATAAAATGGTTTTTCTAATGGTTGAACAGGAGCTTCAGCTAAAACAGATCGAACCTCCTGTCTCCTTCCAGTAATACGACCCAATTTCAACTCTTTCTTGTTATTGTACTCCTGACAAGCTTCATCATATGAGGCATTGAAATTTTGAATCTCATTACAAAGATGAGATGCAAGAGAAGCACCATTTTCCCAAGAAACTTCCACACCCTCTCTTTCATCATGCTTAGCACCACAAATTACACTCCCAGTTTCACCAACATTTTTTGTATGTTTAAGATGGTACATCAACATGTACGTATCACTAGACAAAAATGTCTCCACAAGTGAAGATTTTGAATGAGAGGCATGCAAACCATTTCCATTACTGTCAGCTACTATCGCTTGAGAACAATTAGAATGAATTGCATCAGTTTTGATGGATTTAGAGGTAGAATTTGAAGACCCTTTGCCAAATGGATGACAACCCAAATTAGTAACATGCTTATCATCAAATTCCCACCATTGCCCAGTGTTTACATCCTTAATATGAGCAATGTAATGACCACTATTAGCACCAGTTTCCTTGTGAATCATTACAGCTGACAAGTCATACACCAAGTCGAACTGAGACAGCTCAGATATTTTGTGCCGCATATCAAGTTCAGCACGAGACGAGAAAGCAAAAGAAATTTTCTTCTTTGTTGTAGTCTATCAACACAAATAATACACAAATACACTATCAGAACACAAATGAATGGTAAAGAAAATCAAACATTGCAGCATATATTGGGAAACACCATTAAAAAACCACTATTTGAAGAAAGAAACATGACAAATTATGCTCCATTTCTTGAGAGATGAAGATGTGTTATGCTTCATCCGAATGTAAATGGATCTCGTGGCAATTTTGAGCAACTATGAATGACCCTCCCAAGGATATATTTTTCTCTGAAAATATGCATGTGCCACTAAACTATTTTTATAATACCTTCAGCTTAAAAATTTCAGAAGATGAAATAAGCTTTGAACTATGAAGCAAAGACACCTCTCCTTCTTGAAGTGCCATATTGGCAAATACATTTTCAACAGTTACTCCTCGCTAGCACCTCCACTTTGAAGGTCATCAAACTACTAATGTCTTCTCTCCTCTTCTAGTAAAGGTCATTATCATATGAAAAAAATAGTTGATTTGGGAAGGTGAATATACCTTTTCTTCTAAGTTATAATTTCATCTTATTGAGATTCTTTTATAAAGAGACAGTTCTTTCATTGCAAAATAATGAGTACTCACTAATATTGTTTTGAGGCTTACTATTATAAAAAGATGAATATACAAGGAGTAAGTATTGATTATCACTTTAGATTCTATGTACATTATTCATTTCATTTGAGTTTATCTCTCTCTATATATATACATACATGGGGATATGTATACATATATATGCAGTGTCTCAATGTCATTTTATAAATTAGCCTTTTCAATGTGTCTGTCAAAGTCTGTTTTGTAGGTTTTGAAAATCCTTTAGGCTTTGGAACATGATCAAATTAAAATGGAAAGAGTGTAGCTCATCAAGGGATAAGGACGTATGATAGAACAAGACAACCTTCTATTAAATATGTGTAATGAATTGTTTGCTAAGTCTCCTTGAAGGATTAAGTCGTTCATATATCTATCTTCGATCCATTTTTCTGCATAGAATATATGTATATAGTAGTGATGAAATTATTAGCCAATATAACACCGCTCTATGAGTAATGATATATAAGAATTATCAAACAAAACTATCATACCATATCACAATGGTGTGAAATCAGTTTTGACTTGTAAAGTGATTTTCAACTCAAAATATTTGTGATCACAAAGTACCTACGAAGCTTAAAGGAAAGTTTTAGACCATTTGTACTCTATGGAAGTGATTGTGATCATATTGCTCAATGACCACTTGTACTCTATAGAAGTAAGTGTTATCACATTGCTCTATGACTTGTTATATACTTTATGGAAGAGAATGTTGGAGTTTAAAGCCTCAAAGAGGATACTATGGAATGACAGTATAAGAGTTAATAAAAAAAGAAAAAAAAATTGATTAACAATTAGGCGAGTTTAATGATTAATGTAAACTAAATACACTTTAGATTTTCTCAAATTATCAATTAAATTCTCAGCAGAAAAAAGTACCAGTTCAATAACACTGAAAGTCCCCTTTCCATGATCATTGACAAGGAAAATAGAACCCAAAAAGCAAGGCATCGCTGGTTGCTGGAACGGGAGTCACTCTCCATTGCACGAACAGAAACAAACCTAAAAAAAAATTAGGAACACATACATCATCATATTTACGAGTACTTATAGCAGCTACTTACAATGGACAAATAAAGCTAAACGGAGGCTTGCACGTGCAAGAAAAACAAAACAGACACAAACGTAAGACAATAGGAACTAAGAAAACTAAAACATAAGGGTTACATTTGGTTGATCATAGCCAAATTTTGAAATAACTGGCAATGAAGAAAAGAGAAAGTGTTGCAGAAATTTACTCCAAGAAAAAAGTGCATCATCATTATATAAATATTCCTAAGTGCATACATTCGCCATCGTAGATTAAAAAAAAAGACAAATGCATGCATAGGTCTGAATCAGTGAAGCACATATCCTAAGTGAGGACATGAACACACCAGACACATCAACTCTACAAATACAAACAATGCTCACACTTCCACCACTTGTATAATAACTACAAACTAAATTATTTCACACCATGTCTTTTTTCAACTCTCATATTAGCTTAACTATCTATCTAATGCATAAGTAACTGTTGTCTTAAAAAAAAAGGCTGATATAACTATTATCTTAATCTTTGGTCGGTCGGTCACTTTTCTCTCTTATTTTCTTCGGTAAGCAATCGTCACTCCTTGACAATCTGCATATACAAACATCTTGACAATTTTAAATCTTCAATGTACTATCAAACTTTAGAAGGTATATTAAAATAGCATAAATCATTTTTGAAAGGTGTTGAGGGGAATTTGATTCTTGCTGCCTACCACAGACAATTTGAATAACGCAAAGGACCACTGTTACTCCTAACTCCCTCAGTAATCCAATGTGTTAATAAATATGTTGAATTCTAAAAATCAATTGAACATGATGTATAATACATGCTAGTTTATTTGAAAAAAAAAATATTATAATTGTTATTATTGCCTCCATTATTTTACTATTATTTTAAAGTTATATAATATAAAATTTTCATATTTATTATATATTATTTTTTATTATTTTAAATCTTTCTATTTTTATCAAATCAAATTTATATAATAAATATATTTTAATTTCTAAAGTAAATCCAGTACGAACGGGTCAAAGTATTAGTATTTATCATTTCACATATTCAAATTTAAGGAATTAGATTTAGAGACATTTGTTGGCGATATATATAACGTTTTCTGATTAAGATTCTGTAGTTTTAGAAATATGGTATACAACCCTAATAAGTATTTGTGATTTCTTGCTTTCTCGTCTTGCTTAGCTTGTTGTACATTAAAAGAAAATCATTAAATAAAAATCAATTTTAGATATGAAAGATAATTAGTTGCTACATTGACAAAATTAGATACTATTTTAGAGACTAAAAAAATTATTCGTATCTAATTAGATACCAAAGTTTTAGATACCAACATTTAAATAATTGGCAGCTAATTAGATATCAATTTAGAAACTATTTATCAATAATATAAACTAATTTGGAAACCAATAATTTTTTTAGTCTTTAAAATAATATCTAATTTAGTCATTATAGAAACTAATAATTTTTTGTCTCTAAAATTAAATTTTAATTAATGATTTCTAGTAGTGGTACTCTTACTACAATTACTGAAGCTTTTTAGTTTATTGTTGTAATGTTACTACTACCTTCCGTTGAGCCATAAATTTGCAAAGGATAAAATTAACAAGGAGATGAAGAAATTTGCAAGCTACCTATTTCATATTTTCTATTCATTTCTATTACAGTCTGAAATTCCGCTATTCCATACGCTTTAAATCTTATTTTGAAAATACTCACTTAATTAATTTTATCGTAATTAATCCTTAAAGTTTATCTTTTTTTAAATAGTCTCTCATATAGAATTTGGTTAAAATCTAAAAGTAGCTTTTTCACCATGAATACTTTTTCAAGATTGTTACCAAAAATCAACGTTCTTCTTTATTGCAATCATGACTTATTATCTTTTAATTATTTAGGGGTGTTAGGTTTCAGGGAGTGAATGACGTCCATTCTCTGGAAAGAGAGCTGGATGCAATCTGGATTGGCACCTGGAAGCTGCAGGTGAACCTTCCGAAATATCAAAGGAAGGATGGGCCAAGGAAGCAGAGGAATGAAGACGAAGGAGGTTTGTATTAATGGCTACGTGTGTAAGGTGACTTTCGAAGAAGAGATGAGTTTCCCGGAGATATGCCTTGGCAGGTGGGATGGCAGTGGCTCAGAGGTAGACACCGAAGCAAGCTCAGATGAAGGTAGCTTAGGGGCTAGTTTGTGTGATTCTGTGGATTCGGCGTTTGGCGCGGCCGGAGAAGGAGGTGTGGGCGACGCCGGAGGAGGAAGAATGGGGAATGAGGAGACGGTCCAGGGCAAGCTGGATTTGGGTTGCCTTGAGCACAAATTGCATGAGGGAGTTGTTCAAGAACATTTAAGATGGCCTTTGAATGTGCACGGCTCTTTTAGTTGCTCTAAGATAGAGAAAGTGGAATCAACATTAAATGTTGAGCTGGCTTTGCCCAATGAGACCGTGGCAGCAGATGAAAAGGCAGGGAGAGATTTAGATGTCGAGAATGTTGGTGAAGGCGTGATTAAATGCAACAGGAATGACCCAATAGGGTGTGTTTCCAAAGTGGTAGGAGCAGTGGTTCACGAGGAAGGTGCTCATGGTGCGGTGCATGCTGGATGTGGGCCCTCTTCTCATTTAAAGGAGAACTTCCCACTGTTTGGATGCTTGGAAAGAAGAGTAATGAGTGGGATAGACGAGGACTGGGCAATTAATGGGCAGTTGGCACATCCGAAAACACTGAAACGGGATTCAAAGAGTATGTGTCTTCTAAATGGTGGTAACGAGGACGCCACAGACGGGTTCGATTCGGTCCAGCCGGGTTTTGTGAGTAGGGTTGAAGATTCTTTAAAGACAAACCCATCAATGGACGAATTGGAACAGTCTGGGGCCAGGGTGGATGGAGAAGGAGCTGATGGGATGCTTGTTTTCTTTAATAAATGATCACCCAAAGACACCAGTTATTCACGGACTGATTGGAAATGGACCTGCAGACATTGATAAGTTAGAAGATGAGGAGGAAGCGAGAAGGATCGGGGTTACATCTTCGAGGGAGTGTGGGAGGAAATCACCTCCGGGATTGGGGGCGGGCTCGGAAGGTTGTGTGGAAGGTGGGGACAATCGATTTCCTCTGAAGGGTAGGCTGTCAGGTCTGGTTGGAGAAGTAGAAGGGAAACATCCCTCAGTGGATCAAGTTTTTTTGTTTCATGAAATAGGCAGTTCGTCGAATTCTATATTCACTTTTGACAGTGCAATTGAGAATTGTAACAGGATTTTCTGGGTAAAGACTGATAAGAATGTGGCTGCAGGTGTATGGGGAGTAGGGAAAGAAGCGGGGTTTTCATTCCCTAGCCGTGATGAAGTAGTTTTAAATGGTATTTATTCACTATCTAATCAAGGTGAAGTGACTACAAGAAAGATGTGGAAAGAAAGGAGTAAGTTTGTCAATGAAGATTCTTAGTCTGAATATCAGAGGGGTAGGCGGAGAAGTAAAAAGGAATTATGTGAGGGATTTGATCAGTAGGGAGTAGGTGGACATGGTGTGTTTACAAGAGACGAAGTGTTCGGATTTTAGCAGGGAAAAGGTGTGTCTTCTTTGGGGAACCAACGAAGTGGAATGGGTGGAATACAAAGTTGTTAACAGCGCAGGCGGAGTGATTACGATGTGGAGTAATAAGTCGTTTCAGTTGTCCAATTTTGTAAATGGGAGGAATTTTACTGTGTTAGAAGGAGTTTGGAAGAGGGGCATCAGAACCCACGTGACTATTGTGAATATTTATTGTTCTGGTTCTTTAAGGGAAAAGAAAGAGGTGTGGAACGATGTTAGTGGTTTCAGACAGGGTCAATTATCAAAGGCTTGGTGTATCATTGGGTGACTTTAATTCTATCAGAAAACAGGAGGAAAGGAAGAGTGTGATTTCGTCTTCTGACTATTCTAGAGAAATAAAGGGTTTCAATGATTTCATCGAAAGTTCAAAATTGGTAGATATTCCGTTGGTGGGCAGGAAGTTTACATGGTTCACGCCCAACGGGTTTGTAAAAAGCAAGATTGACATGGTGTTAGTCTCTAAGGAGTGGTTGGATTTTTGGCCAAACAGCCAACAATTCGTCTTAAATAGATCAATCTCGAACCATTGTGCAGTTATTTTGAAGGAAGTCTCAGTGGATTGGGGTCCGAAACCTTTTAGATGTTTGGATGTGTGGTTGAAAGATAACAGGTTTAAGGAGTTCGTGAGATCGAGTTGGTCTTCTTACAAGGTGATGGGAGGGGAAATTTTTGTGTTTAAAGAAAAGTTGAAAAAGTTAAAAGTTGATTTAAAGGTGTGGAACAAGGAGGTTTATTGGATAGCGTGCTCATTGCAAATGAGGTTCTAGAGGATTACAAAAGAAAGAGAAAGCGATGTATTTTTTTTAAAGTCGATTATGAGAAGGCTTATGACTCGGTGAAATGGGACTTTATATATTACATGTTAAGGAGGTTGGGATTCTGTGATCGTTGGATTCAGTGGATAAAGGGTTGTTTGGAGTCAGCGTTGGTATCTGTCTTGGTAAATGGAAGCCCAACTAGAGAGTTCTTTCCTCGAAAGGGTTTTCGTCAGGGCGACCCGCTTGCTCCTTTTCTCTTCCTCGTTGTGGCAAAAGGGTTAGTTGGGGTGACAAGGGTAGCAGAAGAAAAGAAGTTGATTGACAGTTTGGAGGTCGGAAAGGATAAAGTAAAGGTAAATATGTTACAATATGCGGACGACACCCTGTTCTTCTGTGAAGCAAATATCAAAAGTGTATTTAGTATCAAGGCGATTTTGTAGTGTTTCGAGCTCTCTTCCGGATTAAGGGTTAACTTTGCGAAGAGTAGGATTGGAGGGACGGGGATGGATCAGGTCACGCTTCAGCGTTTCGCAGTGATTCTTAACTGTGATACGATGGCATCTCCGTTCATTTACTTGGGTATGCCAGTTAGAGGGAGTCATAAGAGTGGTGCTTTTTGGAATGGGGTGATTGAGAAAGTTCAGGCCAAATTAAGTAGGTGGAAGGGAAGATGTTTGTCGATGGCTGGGAGGATTTGCCTGATAAGGTTTGTGCTTTCTTCTATTCCATTATTCTTTATGTCGTTATTCAAATTGCCTTCTAGGGGGCAGGGAAGTTGGTTAAGATACAAAGAAATTTTCTCTAGGGATGGGGTGCAGAAGGAAGGAAGATCGCCTGGGCTTCCTGGAACTTGGCTTGTAAGCCTCGTGAGTTCGGGGGGTTAGGAATTATAGATCCAAAGTTGTTCAACTTGGCTTTGTTGGGGAAGTGGATTTGGAGGTTGGGATCGGCCGAGGGTGGCCTTTGGAAGGAAGTTCTCATTTCTAAGTATGGTGGGTGGAGATTTCTGGGAGAGGAAGGTAAAGGTAGGAGTTGTTCTCTTTGGTGGAAAGATTTGAAAGAGGTATGGTCTTCGGAGGGTTGGGGGAGAAGTTTCGAAGATAGTTTTGAGTGGAAAGTAGGCTATGGGAAGGATATCTACTTCTGGAAGGGTAGCTGGCTGAAGGGTGAGGCGTTGAAGAACGTTTATCCAAGACTGTTTTCAATTAGTTCTAACAAAAACGCAAAATTGTTGGAGTGTGGATTTTGGTCTAATGGAAGATGGGTTTGGCAACTAGCTTGGAGAAGACCGTTCTTCGAATGGGAGAAATCGATGGCGGATCAGATGAGCCAGCTTTTGCTTGGGGCTGGGGTTGCCCCAGGAGAGGTTGACAGTTGGATCTGGAAGGATGGGGGCTCTAAACTTTTACAGTTAGTTCTGCCTACAACCTGTTCAGGAAGGATAATGAGGAGGATACTTCGCCGGTTTTTAGTAAGTTATGGAGGTGCAAGGCAGTTCCTTCTGCAGTGCTTATGGCTTGGAGGGTGTTGGAAAACAAGTTTGCCACTAGGGTAAATCTAAGTAGAAGAGGGGTGCAAATTGAAAGCTTGAGGTGTGTTTTGTGTGGGAAGGAGGAAGAGTCTTGTAGTCATTTGTTCTTCGGGTGCAGTTTCGCTTGGCGAGTTTGGAGTTTATGTTATAGATGGCTTGGGGTTCTGTTTGTGTCTCACATTGAGCCGAGGTTTAACTTCGATTAATTTAGGTTTAATCTACCTTCTGAGTCGGTTCGTATCGTTTGGAACACAATCTGGGTAGGGGTGGTTAGTGAAATCTGGAGTCACAACATAATTTTCAAAGGAAGAGTGGCTGATGCGTCTGAAGTTTTTGCGTTGGTACAAGTAAAAGTTTCGTCCTGGGTCTCTACAAATTTTCGATTAGTTTCTTTCTCCTTTTCTGATTGGTGTTTGGAACCAATGGAGTGTATGAGATTAGTTTCCTAAAGTTTATTTAGGTTTAGTAAGGCTTTGTTTAGTGAGTTTTGGTGGTCTATAGCCGGAATTGGTGTTTAGTTTATGTGTATAAGGGTTGAACCACCCATGAAGTGGTTCTATTTTATTCATTTGTTATTGCCGATCAAAAAAAAAAAATCTTTGTCGGTACTACAAAGTGTCGATTTCTTTAACCTTTGGCTGATAAAGTCAAATTGAAGCTAGCATCTTGGAAAGGGAAGTCACTTAGCATGATTGGTCGAATCCAATTGGATAATACGGTGATTACCGAGTTTCTAGCTTATAGTTTTAATATATATAAATGACCTGTTTCTATTCTTAAGCAAGTTGAGCAATGGAGTAGAAATTTTATTTGAAATGGAGATATTATGAAAAAAGGCATAGCTACAGTTAATTGTGGTAAGATTTGTTCTCCTTTTGAAAATTGATGATTAAAGATTATTAACCTCCATCATGAAAATAATGCGTTTCTTCTTAAGCTTACTTGGAACTTTGTTTATAGTAATAAACCTTGGTCTCTTTTCTTGAAAGCCAGAGTTCCTAAAATCTAAGTACCAACTTAGAATGGATTATAGATCCTCCTTTATTTGGCCTAAGATTAAACAGTTTTATGACATTATTCTTGAACATACTTCTTGGACTATTGGTACAAGTACTTTTATTAATTTTTGGAAAGATAAATGATGTTCTAGAATGGGTACCTGATGGTTCTAGAATCCTGGATACAGTTTCCCAATTTTGGATTGGTAGTGATTGAAGTATTCCCTTGCCTTTACAATAGATGCATCATTTTTTTGAACATATCATGATTAGGTAGGAACAAGATATTCCTAATTCGATTCTAGAAGATTTTGGTCGTTTTACTCTCAAATCTGTTAGAATATATGGCCTTAAACAAGAAGGGGATGGATTGTTTATGAAAGATTTTCGCAAACTTTGAAGGTATAATGAAAGCCAAAGCAGAATTACAGAGAAAGGAATCAAGGAATCAAACACACAAAACTGTTTAAGTTGATATTCAGAAAAACAACCGGTTGTTTCTGCGATTCAATCAATTGTTTTTATCAGCAGAGCTTAAAACAACTTAAAAGCATAATGTAAATGAGTTCCAAGCAAGAGAAAATCACACAAACAATTTATACCGGTTCACTCTTATCCCAAGAGCTACATCCAGTCCCCAGAAACCACTGGGTATCTACTATGCAATCAAAATCCAAATTACAACACCACACACCAAAGAAGTGACCTTGAACACCTCAAGCCACACCTTCCTTTGGCACACAACACCACAAAAATCAGAACACCCTTTGATTATGCACTTACACAACAATTCCAAAAAATACAAGAGATAGAGAAAGGATTACACCTGATCAATATCCAAAAAGAAAATATTACAACAATCCTATTCCACTCCTTTGTGAAAATCCAAAAGCTTGATGCAAATCTTGAAAACTCAAATCTGTTTTCTCAATCTCAAAATGTCTAAACTGTTTTCTCAATATCAAAATGTCTAAATTGTTTTCAATTTTATTTAGGAGCGTAAAACAAACTTTATTTAGTCCAAATATTTGTTAAACACATTTAAAGCAAGAGCCAAAACAGTTAGAAAACATTAAAAGTTGATTTACAAAGCATAACATAATTCTGTTATGGATTTTCAAAAAATAATCGGTTGAATTCTCGAAACAACCGATTGAATTGGTTTGACAACAAAGTCAACCAAGTCAAACAACTTCAAACCCTTTTCAAAAACCACTAAGTGTCAAACAACCGGTTGAAACGACAAAACAACAGGTTGTTTTTCCACTTGTTTGGAAAACACTCTTTTTCAAAAAGGTTTTGGTTTAAATCAGTTCTAGATTCAAATAAGGAGTGGATTACACTTTAAACTACCCAAAACCCACCTACACAAGCAGCAACTCTAGCCTTCCATCGAACACCATGGATTTGGAAACATCCAAGCTCAAGATCATCCTTGATCAACAGGCTAGGAATTTTTTTCTTGGATTCAAGAGTTCCCTGTGGTTGGGGCAAATTCATTTGGTCTTCATATATTCCTCCTTCCAAAACTCTAGTACTTTAGAAAGTTTTCCATGGGCGACTTCCTACAAATCAGCATATTCAGCATAGAGGTTTGCATATATATTCTATGTGTACGCTTTGTGAAAAACATGAAGTATCTATTCAACATATATTTTTTTGAATGTCCTAATGCTTTGCATATTTGGATTTAGAAAAAATTTCTTAATTCTCATTTCTCTAATTTGGATGATCTTCTTTCTTTTCTTAAGAGTTATGGTAGTCATTTGGTTAATTTGATTAAAGATGTTGTGATAACTTTTTCTATTTTGACGATATGGCGTATGAGGAATTATGCTAGATTTCAGGTTAAAATTAATGTTTCTAGAGCTATTTTGGTCATTAAAGATCCCACTTGTCTAGTGAGAAATTCATCTAAGAGCTCTAAGAGAAATTATATGTTTGATTTCAATGTGCTTAATTTGATATTAATACTCGTAGCGGTAAAGTTCTACATCCTCTTCCTGTTAGATGAGAGTTTCCTTCACCAGGTTGGGTTAAAATTAACACTGATGGTGTTGTTAGGGGTTTTCCTTGATGTTCATACTGTTTTGGGTGCTGGAGTTTATGGAGTTATACATGCTATTGAAGAAGCTCAAAAGATGGGTCTTACTGGTTTATGACTTGAATGTGATTCTGCCTTGATTTGTGGTGCATTCCATGTTAGGACTAATGTTCCTTAGATGCTTCGTAATATGTGGAATACTTGTCTTAATTACTGTGGGAAAATTAGATTTAGAGTTCCTCACATTTTTCGTGAAGGGAATGCATATGCTGATAAGCTTGCTAACTTAGGATTTATTCACAAAGAAAAAATTTATTGGTATAATAGGCTTCCATCTAGTTTTTTCTTACAATTCTTTATTAATAGGTATATAGTGCCTATGTATCGTTTTTATTAATAAGGGTTTTGGTCTCACTACAAGAAAAAATGGTTTTAACGGGGGTTTAATTTTACATTACTAAGGGTTTAAACCTCTATTAAGTCATTTACCCAAGGTTGCAGTTTCCCCCGCTAAATAAACCATTCTTGGGAACATGTTTCCTGGCATTTTTTTAAGTTAGTTAAAGCCTTTCAGAACCCCTGTTAAATACCATGGGTTTAAGAACCTTCGTAAAATACCATAGGTTTCAAAACCATCGTTAAATACCATGGTCTAAAAACCTCTGTAAAATACCATGGGTTTAAGAACCTCCGTAAAATACCATGGGTTTAAGAACCTTAATAGAATACCATGAGTTTCGAAATTTCTGTAAAATGACTTTGCGTTTGAAATAACCTTCAACCACATTTTCCACTATATCTAATGGTCCTCCCGACTTCTCTTTTCCATCGTAGAAACAATGCTCTCTAACACAGGCTCAATGGTCGCCGACGACAATCCTAACAAGGAATTGTAAATTAATACAAGAATCACAATTCAACCACACTTATGTATATTATATCTAAGGAGAAGAAACACTAAATAAGGCATTATCTTCTTCTTACTCCAATATTGCTTCTTTCATCACCTTACTGTCCCAACTTGGGTTACAAGCCACTATTACCTAACTCGACAACAACTAGTGTTTATCACTGCTTTATATATCCTAAATAATTGCATTATCTATCGATGTCGGTTTTAAAGCCATATATGTTCTTGACTAAAGATTGAAAGACCATATTGCGAGGAAAAATTAGCTTTATCACTTCTCACTTTCACAATGAATTAATTATTAGATGCATTTTAAAATAAATGCCTTAATTTAAAATGTTTCAAAATTATGACAATTAAATATTAAAAATTATAACTAAAACTAAAATTGCACATAAAATATACGTACATCAAAAGGTAAAACAAAATAAGTTAAGTTTTTTTTAAGTATGAGCTCGTAAAAAAAACTAGGAATTTTATAAACCAACTACCATCAATCATAAAAAAGATGCAAATACTATTGAAGTACTTATTATCCAAGATTAGGTGTTGATATACTTATTATCCAATGTTATTTTGCTGAGTGTTTTAAAAAAAAATTTGAAACTTTAGAAAACTTATTTGTAATGTAAAGTTACACTTTCAAAATTTTAGAGAATTTAGTTATAAAATATATTAAAACTATGTAGGTTTTTTATGAATTTTTACGACAAGTGCACCACATTGTCAAAAGTAATAATTTGTCCCTAAGGACGGATATCGAACCCACAAGGAGCAATTGATTATTCAAGTAAAAGATTCGTTAAATATAAAACAGAATAATAAAAGTTTGTTGAGAATTGTTATGATGACAATGATTAATAAGAAACCAAGTCAAAGAGTTTGTTGCTTCAAATGGAAAAATAAGGATTGAGTTTCATCTTTCTTACTCTTGATTAGCATGACAATATTGTGCCCTTTGATTGATATTAATGCCCGTATAAAAATCATTTATATCGATTTCTCGCATATAAAATTATTAAGATGCTTCATAAATATCGATTCCTTGCATATTTATAAACAACTTATCATTAAGATTAGATGTTGATAGCAATTAACATTTCAAATCTATTCTTAGCATTCAAATATGTTAAGCATTATCGTTTAGGTCATAACCTCATAAGTAATTTCTAGTCAAATCTAAAATTCGAGATCATGGTAAACCAAGTATTATAAACAAAACAATAATACCAATCATTAATCAAGAACAAAATATTGTATTTAGATATCACCTCAAGACATAAGATTTTGAATAGATTACTCTCAATCCCAAAAGGTAGAATTACCCACACATGATGACTATTGCAAGCAGGGAGAGTAAGAGAAGAAGATCCATGATGTTTCTCCTTGACGATTGTCTCCTCTAATGTTTCTCACACATCATATTCTCCCAATTGGGTTACAAGTCACTCAATGGTGTTTTCCTCTCAATCTTGCACACTAGGGTTGTGCCTCAAACCCCTTATTTAACCTAAATTGTTTGGGCTTAAGTGGATTCTCGCTCAAGCGAGATTGAGCTCACGTCCAAAATTGACCAATGTTGCTTGAGTATTCTCGCTCAAGCGAGAATGAGCTCACTTGAGCGAGATGCTCTGATGCTCAGTTGGGCCTTTGTGAGCTTGGTGCATGTCCGAGTCTTCCAACTTTCCCTTTTTTAGCTTATATTATTCTCCTTTTGCCCAATCATCTCCATTCTCTCCTGCAATTATGAAATTAACACAAAATTTGGGAATAACTCGTTCTTATTCAAATAAAGATCACAAAATATGTAAAAAAGTAAAAATTCATAAATTAAGGGTTATTTTATGCTTATTTTAGCAATTAATATTCATAAGTGCCTATATTTTAATATGAAATATTACTAAAATTTGATACTTATCAGTTTTAATTATTTATTTATAAATAGATTTAATTATATTTATTTATTAAAGTTTGAAAAATCTGGGGTGTTTTATTGAGGTTCTACAATAAATCTTTAGAATTTAACGAAGTTTAAAAAAACCTTCATTATTTTGCCGAGATTTTTAAAATAAACCTTTGAAATTTAATGAAGGTTAAAAAAAACCTCCATTATTTTGTTGAGGTTTTTGAATAATCTTTGGAACTTAACGAAGGTTAAAAAAAAACTCCGATAGGCATCAATTCCTAGTGGTTATATCAACCTCTGCTAAATAACTTCCGTTAAAACCATTTTTTTTTGTAGTGTCTAGTCTCCCCATAACTACTGGTATCTCATTTCTTTTTTCTTTTAATAATACTTTTTTCACGTGGTGACAGATGATTGTTGTTACTTGAGGTGTCAGCCTAACTGAGATATTAAATTTTATAATGGTGCCTAACATGAAAGCTTTTGTAAAAAAAGAAAAGAATTGGGTTAAACTCTAACTCATTCTTTTTTTAAACATAGTCATTTCTTTATTTTTCACAATCACTTTTTTCTACATTAAAACATACTTAATTTTATAAATAATTCGCTCAATATAAAATTTATTATTTTTATTTTATCCCCTGCCCTTTTAGTTTTTCAAAATTGAATCTTATAATATATAAATTAATTAATTTTAACAAAATAATTAAATGAGTGATTTATATTGGAAATAAATAATCTTTCTCTAATTTGATCAAAATAACTATTGTCAAAAGAAATCTTAAGAATCTATTAGAATGCAATGAAAGTTAAAGGTGTCAATTCACAAAAGTGATAAATTCAAGGACTAATTTGAATCAAATTAAATGTTGTCTACTTGAAAACAGTTAAAGATGAAATTAATATTTTTTTTAATTTGTATTTATATATAAAAAAAAAACTAGAGGAATTAAATACTTGTTTTCTAAAAAATAGAAATATATGGAATTGCACATAGAATAATAAAACTATATAACATTATATCCCTTATACATTAGAAAAGTTTCTTAGAAGATTTCATTATCATATTTTCTGAGCAAGGTTTCTCTCTCTTTACTCACTAGTTATTTAGTCCAAGTTGTAGAGAACATTAAATTTTCTTTTATATAATAAAATCTTAATTTTAATGACTTTTTATTTTTTACATCAATCTTCAATGAAAGACCTTTAATTTTAAAAAATAAATAATATTAAATAATTTATTAATTAATAAAACATAAATAATTTTATTTATATTTGAGTATTTTTCTTTCACATTTTTTTTTCTCTGACTTATGTTATTCATTAGGTTTGTCTCCACTCCTGTGAAAACAATAACGTAGACAGTACGCATACCCGTGGCAGCCTCCTTGTTCCACATAATTAAAAGACCATATTCAACTTACATCTTGGACTTAGCTTCAGACCCTTAATTCAATTTTTATGTGCTAAGACAGACAAATTATGCTAAAGATGGTGATTAGCATATTCTGACTACAACAAACGTCTTCCCATTAAAAACAAAGTTTTGAAATAATGCAAAACACAAATGTCATATCAGTTAGGATGTCACAGCTTATCTTGTTCGGTGGCTCCAAATGGTCAAGTTTTGAAATGAAAAGAAAAAGACAAGAACTTCAGAAAATGATATCTTTTGCTTCCTTTTTTTAATTTTCGTCACTAATTTTTTTCAAAAAAATAATTGTCCGGTATAATTTTCAACCAATGGCACCTAAAACTAAGAAATCGTGTACAAAATGCAGAAACCACGTGGTGAAACACCATAATAATTTAAGGAAAATGCAAGATTGGTTTAGCCTCCCTCAAGATGAGTCCAACAATACCAAAAGTAGACAATTCAAGCATGTGGCATAGATTGGCCTAAGAAAGCATGCATCTCATTATTCATGAGGCACACAGTAGAATTTTTTATATGTCCTGTTGTCTTCACTAAACTCTTTCAATTACTATAAATGCCATACACAGCATCCCAGTATGCATAAACAAACACATACATTATTAAGATTCCTCATTAGAACAAAAGAAAGAAAAGGTGCGAGAGATGGAGAACTTCCCCGTGATCAACTTGGCGAATATCAATGGTGAGGAGAAGAAGGCTACCCTAGAGCAGATTGAAGATGCTTGCAAAAACTGGGGATTTTTTGAGGTACCCCACGAATTGCCTCATAAAAGCTTTTGTCTTGTCACACTGTTATAAGTCTTTATGCATTTGCAAGCTAAGGTTTTGTCGATGTTGTTTATGCTAACTAAGATGCTTTCCTGATTGTAGTTGGTGAATCACGGAATACCCCAGGAACTTCTGGACAGGGTGGAAAGGTTAACAAAAGAGCATTATAGGAAATGCATGGAGAAGAGGTTCAACGAGGCAGTGAGAAGTAAAGGGTTAGATTGTGTCCAAGATGAACTGAAGGACATGGACTGGGAGAGCACCTTCTTCTTGCGCCATCTCCCAACTTCCAACATCTCTGAAATCCCTGATCTCGCCCAAGAGTACAGGTAAGATATATATATATATATGTATATATGCATGAATCTTGAGATATTGTTCATTGTGTGACACACGTATCACTGTGTGCACTTGAGATGTCTTAACTGGAGGAGGTAACGATGCAGGGAAGCAATGAAGGAGTTTGCAGAGAAATTGGAGAAACTAGCAGAGGAGTTGCTAGAGGTGGTGTGTGAAAATCTTGGGTTGGAGAAGGGGTACTTGAAGAAGGCGTTTTATGGATCAAGAGGTCCTAATTTTGGGACAAAGGTGGCAAACTACCCTGCGTGCCCAAAGCCAGAAATGGTGAAGGGTCTTCGTGCCCATACAGATGCAGGTGGGATAATTCTTCTCTTGCAAGATGACAAGGTGAGTGGACTTCAGCTTCTGAAAGATGGGCAATGGGTGGATGTGCCTCCGATGCGCCATTCCATTGTTGTTAACCTTGGTGACCAGCTTGAGGTATGCTACCTATACATACACACATTTTTTGTTTGATTACGTTGTAGTTATAGTAAATGTGATAGAACAACATTTCACAGGTAATAAGCAATGGGAAATACAAGAGTGTGGAGCATCGTGTGATTGCTCGAAGTGATGGGACCAGAATGTCGGTGGCCTCATTCTACAACCCTGGCAATGATGCTCTTATCTACCCTGCACCACCATTGTTGGAGAGAGAGGCAATGTACCCAACATTTGTGTTTGAGGATTACATGAAGCTCTACTCTACGGTCAAGTTCCAACCAAAGGAGCCAAGATTTCAAGCCATCAAGGCTCTCAACTCTTCGTAGAATACTTCCAACTCCTTCACATGGAAGTCTGCACCAACACGATACACTTCAAGAAGAATTAAATAAATAAAAAAGGATAAATTATCCAAATGCTTATTGCAACACCTGATTTGTTACTTTCTTTATAATATATAAGTAATTATTGTTTGTTGGTCTAGTTTATGTGTAGTATTATTTATCTGCTCCATTATTTTGGAAAATAAAAAGGGAAGTTTCAAGTTGGGTGCCATTACCAAAATGGATTGCAGTTTAATATTGTATGTGAAGGTGGCACAAAAGTAAAGTATACAACACAACATTAAATATAAAGTTGAAATCAAGATTATTTAGGCAGTACACCGAGCGAGAATGTCTATAAACTTGTCTGCTTAATCGCAAACACCACACACCATCCCACACAAGGTCGCTACATTCAAAAGCTGTTTCGCTCATACACACACCACACTCTATGCTTAAACAGGAAGTTGCATGAGGAAAAGCGAGAAATAAAAACTATTTGAAGATGCTTATGATATGATAAGACATGAATCAAACACTACACTGATATGGAAGAATAGCAGCCAGAAGGTCAACGTAGAGTGACAGCTGATCCAGGGCAAAGAAAGTGAATGGAAAAAAGTAGCAACATAAATGGACAATGTGATGAATAAACTTTAAATGTAGTAAGTGGGTTTTAAAATTAGAAGTTACAATAGAAAGGAGTAGAATGAGAGTTTGGATAGGTAAAAGGTCAAAAGTTGTGAGTGGGATTTTAATTATGTTGTTAGTGGACTTTTAAGGTCATAATGAAGATTTTTCTAGAAGAGCTTCCTAAAGCCTGTAAATAGGATGCTCTCTTAGCTTTAAGATGTACTTTAGAAACAAATACAATAGAAAGAAATACAAGAAGAAGAGTGTTTCTTTAGAGAAAATCCAAGTGTGAGTGGTTGTGTGTTTAACAATTTGGTATCAAAAGTCAATGACAAATGTGACGGGTCAAATACCGCTACCACGATTAACGAAGACGACCAGATATGATAAATGAAGCATTCAAATAAAAGCTCTTCTCGGTTCTCAAGATGCATGGGAGGTGGTCAAAGAAGGTTTCGAAGAACCAACAGATACTACGGATTATACGACGGCTCAAACCAAAGCGTTGAAAGAGATGCGATCAAAGGATAAGGCGACACTATACATGTTGTTTCGAGCGGTTGATGAGTCGGGCTTTGAGAAGATTGTCAGTGCAACTACTTCAAAAGAAGCATGAGACATCTTAAAAAAGGTGTTCAAAGAAGTCGACCGAGTTAAGCAAGTGCGTTTACAAACTCTTCGTGGCGAGTTGGAGAGCATGAAGATGATGGAGTCAGAAAGTGTACCTAACTACATCACGCATGTGTTAGGTTTGATGGCTACAACAAGAGGGGGTGAATTGTATTCAAACTATTTTCACAAATACTTGGCTTAGAATAAAACTTTTTCAATCAACCCAGAAAAGCAATTCAGAAAGCTAATCAAATTACCAAACAGAAACAGAAGCAGAATATTAATCGGTTAAAATAGCGATTTAACCGATTGTTTATGACAGCGGAAAATACAAACAAATATAGAGAGAAGTGATAGAGAGAATTACACACAGAGATTATATTGGTTCACTCTATCACATAGCTACATCCAGTCCTTAGTCAAACCACTCAGTTTTCACTATGCAACCAATCACACATTACACAAACACCACACACAAAGAGGTGACTTTGAATCCCACAAAGCCTACTCACCCTCCTTACACACAACACACACCTCAAGCCACAATCACACTGACTTTACAGGATTTCACACAGTTATACAGAATGTTATATGAACAATTACAAGAACTTGAACAGGATTAGAAAACACCTGGTAAAACACAATACACCAGCACCCTATTGATTAATTCTTTGAACCACAACAAGGCACAAAGCAATCTTGTTAAAACTTGATGAAAATCCTTTTCACAAGCAGTTTTGTAATCTCTCAAATCAATCTCAACTCAGAATATCAAAAGTTTCTTTTTCATCAATCTTTAAACGTTTGAATCAAAAACATATTTATAATACTTGAAATGCTAACGTTAAAGCAAATCGAAACAACCAAATCAGTTAAATCAGATTTTCAAAGAGTTGTTACAAAGACATACATTTAATCAGTTAAAACCACGATTTAACCGGTTGAATGCTCTTGTCAGTTATAAAACAGTTTTAAAACCTTATTTGCCAGCTAAGTTACAAACAACCGATTATTTCGAAACTTTAATCGGTTGTTTTTCCCTTTGCATGGAAAAACACTTTAATCTTTAAGAACAATTTGAAATGAGCTTTGTTTAAGATTCAAAACTGATCTTGCAAAGATTCTAAACCCCAACCAAAAACCTAAAACATCACACAGCTTCAGGCTTCATGAGGATTTGGCAAATCAAAGCTTCCCATCTTCAACAATCTCCCCCTATTTGATGGAGACAAATCCCTGAGATACTTTTAGGAATGTTCTTTGTTTAGAATATGTTAAAACCTGCAAACACTGAACAAACACAGAAAAGACTAGTCCAAACAAATATGCACTATATATCAGATTTCAAAACTAGCAAAATCTACATAAGAACAATCGGTTATAATACAGAGATAACCGGTTGAAATTCTGCTGAAAACCAGAACAAAACAGCATAACATTACAACTTCCAACAGCCTTTCTCAACTCTTCTCCCCCTATTTGTCTCATCAAATAGACAAAACAAAATAGAATATAACTAGGATAAAGCATCATATCAAGAATTCCCAATTCATTTCGTGAAGAGTATAACCTATCCTTGGATAAAGGCTTGGTGAAGATATCAGCCGGTTGTCTTTCTGTGGAAACAAACTTGATCTCACAGTCTCCATTGGCTATATGAGCACGAATGAAATGGTGTCTTATTTCAATGTGCTTGGTCCTCGAGTGTTGAATATGATTCTTTGTCAAGTTAATGGCACTTGTATTGTCACATAGAAGAGGAACTTTACTCATCTTTACTCCAAAATCCTCAAGTTGTTGATTGATCCATAGAATTTGCGCACAACAGCTACCAGCTGCTATATATTCAGCTTCAGCAGTGGATAAGGCTACACACGCTTGTTTCTTACTATGCCATGAAATGAGGCTTGAACCAAGCAAGTGGCATGTTCCACTTGTACTCTTCCTATTTAATTTGAAACCTGCAAAATCCGAATCAGAATAACCTACTAAATGTATAGCAGAAAGAGAGGGATACCATAAGCCCATGGATATTGTGCCTTTCATATATTTCAGGATCCTCTTTGCAGCCTTAAGATGTGATTCCTTGGGGCAAGACTGAAATCTAGCACATAGACACACATCAAACATAATGTCTGGTCTGCTTGCAGTTAGATAAAGAAGTGAACCTATTAAACCCTGTACATGGTTTGATTAATCTCTGGTCCAACTTCATCAGCTTCTAAGTTGCAGTTAGTTGACATTGGAGTTGTTGCTGCTTTGCAAGCTTCCATCTCAAACTTCTTAAGGATTTCTTTGCAATACTTTGATTGGCATATGAAGGTTCCTTCTTCAGACTGCTTAACTTGTAGGCCGAGAAAGAATGAGAGTTCTCCCATCATTGACATCTCGAACTCCCCCTGCATAGCTTTGACAAAGTCCTCACAAAGTTTCACATTAGACGAGCCAAATACAATATCATCTACATATATTTGTACCAAAATAATATCAGTTCCAACCTTCTTAATAAACAAAGTCTTATCTACTTTACCTCTTTCATACTCATGAGATAAAAAGAAAAAGACTTAGCCTTTCATACCATTGACGTGGAGCTTGTTTGAGGCCATACAATGCCTTCTTGAGCTTGTATACACATTCTGGATGTTTGTGATCTTCAAAGCCAGGTGGTTGTGAGACATATATCTCCTCATTCACGATCCCATTGAGAAATGCACTCTTCCCATCCATTTGAAACAATTTAAAACCACTCATACAAGCAAAAGCTAGTAACAATCTTACTACTTCCAACCTTTCAACAGGTGCAAAGGTTTCATCATAATCGATGCCTTCAGCTTGATTGTACTCTTTGGCCACTAGTCTCGCTTTGTTTCTTGTAATGATGCCCAAGTCATCATATTTGTTTATGAAAACCCACTTGGTACCTATCACATTCATTTGATTGGTCCTCGGAACAAGAGTCCAAACTTCATTCCTTACAAACTGATTTAACTCTTCTTGCATAGCTGATGTCCAGAATTCATCCTTCAGAGCTTCACACACTGATTGAGGTTCAATCTTTGAAACAAATGCAGAGTGATTGCAGAACTCTGATACATGCCTTCTGGTTGAAACTCCTTTGTGTATTTGACCTATGATGTTGTCAATGGACAGATCCTTAGGAACCTTCCAGTCTTTTGGCAGACCTTCCTGCTGCAGATTTTCAATCGGTTGAATCGAGGATTCAATCAGTTGAATTTCTGTGTTGCTGTCAAGATTCTTTAAAAAGATGTTTTGACCATCCTCATCTGTATTGATCTTAGTTGCAGATTGTTCACAAATGTTAGTCTCATAAAAAATAACATGAATGGATTCTTCAACTGTCATAAGCTTTTTATTGAAGACTCTATAAGCATGGCTATTAAGAGAGTAACCCAGAAATATACTTTTATCTGATTTAGCATCAAACTTACCTAAGCTTTCTTTGTCATTGTTAAGGACATAACACTTACAACCAAAGACTTTTAGGTGGCTCACATTTGGGTTTCTCCCATTCAGCAACTCATAAGGTGTTTTCTTCAGTATAGGCCGAATCAGCACACGATTCATCACGTAGCATGCAGTGCTCACAGCATTAGCCCAGAAGCATTTTGGTAGACCAGAATCATTTAGAATTGTCCTGGCAACCTCCTCTAGAGACCTGTTCTTCCTCTTCACCACACCATTCTGTTGGGGTGTTCTTAATGCAGAGAAGTTATGAGAAATCCCCAATTTGTTGTAGAAGCTAATGAACTTTTCATTTTGAAACTCCCATCCATGATCACTTCTTATTGCTCCTATGTTGCTGAAGCATGTATTCTGAAGTTTCCTTGCAAGATTCTTAAATTCTGAATATGCATCCTTATTTGTATGTAGAAAAAGTGTTCAAGTGTACCTGGAATAGTCATCTACAACAACAAGACCATATAGATTTCCTCCAAGACTCATAGTCCTAGATGTTAGAATGTATGACTTTAAACTAGAGGGGGGTGAATGGTTTAAAGAGGGTTTTCGCAAACTTTTTAGTCTAGAATGAAATTCCTTTGAGAAAACTTGATTCAGAATTCAGTTTGCCAAAAACACAAAGCAATTTAATACAGCACCAGAAAAACAATCGGTTGTTTATACCAGTTGACAAATATACAAACTGAAATTAAAGAGTTTAAGGGTGAGTGAGATTGCACACACAGTTTATACTGGTTCACTCTTAAACCAAGAGCTACATCCAGTTTCCCAGAAACCACTGGGGAATCCACTAAGTAACCAAACCTAGATTACTTACACACACCACCAAAGAAGTGACATTGATCCCCTCAAGAAACACACTTCATTTGGCTCAGCACATACACCACCAAGAATGTTGATCTTGACAACCTCAAGAGCACACAACACTTCTTGGCCTATCACACCAGAGTTTACACAAAGTACAGAAGGATTACACTTGTTACAGCATGATCTGAAATCAATACAAATGAAATCCTACTCCACTCTCTCTTGATCAAAGCAAGCTCAAAGTAATTTTTAACTCTTGAAAGCAAAATCAGTGAAAAACTCAAATCTATTTTTCTATGATTAAATCTCAGTTCTTGTTTATTACAAAAGATGAACAAATTCAAAGAATGGTCAAAGTATTTAAAACAGGAGCGCATTCAGTTACAAAATCATTTAAAGCTCAGTCAACACACAAAACAGTTTTTTGTTATGATTTGAAAACAAACAATCGGTTGAATGTGTGAATCAATCGGTTGTTTTGGTTTGAAAGCAAGTCAACCGCCAAAAACAGTTTTCAACCTTTCTCAAAACACCTAAGAGTAAAACAATCGGTTGTTTCGACAAAACAACAAGTTGTTTTTCACTTAGTTTGAAAAACACTTTCAATTCAAAAGGTTTGAAAATACTTTAACTTTGGATTCAATCAAGAGTGGATTTACACAATATAATCTACCCCAGATCCTATTCTAAAGCACTTCAGCAACAACAAGCACATCTAGCCTTCCATCAAACTCAAAGGATTTGGATTCTTCAAAGCTTGAGCACACTTTATTCAACACTAGAAGGATCGAAAAGATCCATGTGCAAAAGTTCAAAGGGTTTTGAAGTTGAAACACAGTTTTTCAAAGGAAAAGATTTTCTAGTTTGTTTCCCCCTTTGACATGCTTCACACACATGTTCTTTTTCAAATTTGAGTTTGGGTAAGCCATAAACAAGTTCATTTGATACAAGCTTATTTAGATGATTCATATGAATATGAGCAAACCTCCTATGTCACAACCATGATTCTTCACGCTTTGATAGAAGACAATCTAATGAAGGATGACTTGATATATGAAGTAGATAAATGTTGCTAGATCTCTTACCAATGAGAAGAATATCCTTTGAATTAGGTAAGCGAATTTCACATGAGTTGGTCCTAAAGGTCACTTGATAACCTCTATCACAAAGTTGACTTATGCTAAGCAAGTTGTGCTTCAAACCTTCAACGTAGAGCACATCATGAATAAGCAAACTACCTTCGTTACCGATTGTACCTTTCCCAATAATTCTTCCCTTGTTATTGTCTTCGTAGGTTACATGACCATCTGGTTTGAGAGAAATGTTGATGAACCTGGATGCATCACCTGTCATACGTTTTGAATAGCCACTATCTAGGTACCATAGATGTTGTTTTCTCTCCAAACAACCTTACAAAAGAAACAAAATCAAGTTGCCAAATCTGGTCCCCTTGTGAATTTGGGTCCATAAGTGTTAATGTGTTTCCAAGAATCACTAGGCTCTTTAGGAACCCATTTCAGAATACCCTTAGGTACAAAGAACTTTCTGATTCTGCAGAACCTAACAGAGTGTCCCTTTTTCATGCAATAGAAACAACAAACAACCGGTTGTTTCGATGCTTTAACCGATTGTTTTTTAGTGAAGGTTGAAAAAGGTTTTCTGCACCCACTTTGTTTACTTTGGGGGTTAAAACCCAAGTCAGATTTTCCAAAAATACATGTTTGGGATGCCAACACATTTTCAAAATTTGATTTTCCTTTTGAAATAACATCAATTATTTTCATAAGATATAAGACTTTCCCTTGAAGAGACTCACAGTTTTTGCAAAAATTTGAATCACATTTGCAAGAGGATTTTTCATGCATCAAATCAGATTTTTCTAAATAAGTTTTTTATTGATTCATGTCTTTTTCCAAAACTGTGATTTTCATTTTCAACTTGTTGTTTTCACATTTCAATCGGTTATTTGAAAAAGTTAATCTCTTAGCTTCTTCATGAATTTCTTGGAAAGCATCAAACAATTGAAAATAACTTTTACACTTATTAGAAGAGGTTGTACTTACTTGACTTGATTCTGATTCTCCCTTGGTCATTAAAGCAGACTTCCACTTTATTTTTAGAAGAGATTGAGCCAGCAGATGAATCTTCTTTATCTACCAAGTCACTCCTTGGATTCTTGTGTAATTCCTCAAGTCTGTCCCACATTCCTTTAGTTGTAGTGCATTCTGAAATCTTGAGTAGTACATCAGAGTCTAGAGCAGACACAATAATATGTTGTGCCATACAATCAAGATGTTCTTTAGAAGATTCATTAATTTCAGGCATATGCACATAGGTATTATTTGAAATAACATTCCAAATATTCTTATCTAAAGATTGAATAAAGAATTTCATTCTTATGCACCAAATAGGATAATTTTGACCACAGAACAAAGGTGGTTTGCTCAAATAGGCACCTTCCCCAAAAAAACTTTTATCAGCCATCAAGATTTTCAAAAACCCGAAATCAAAAACTTGAATAACTTTCAAGAACCTTGCTCTTGATGTCAATTGTTAGGTTTGATGGCTACAACAAGAGGGGGGTGAATTGTTTTCAAACTATTTTCACAAATACTTGACTTAGAATAAAACTTTATCAATCAACCCAGAAAAGCAATTCAGAAAGTTAATCAAATTACCAAACAGAAACAGAAGCAGAATATTAATCGGTTAAAATAGCGATTTAACCGATTGTTTATGACAGCGGAAAATACAAACAGATATAGAGAGAAGGCATAGAGAGAATTACACACAGAGATTATACTAGTTCACTCTATCACAGAGCTACATCTAGTCCTCAGTCAAACCACTGATTTTTCACTATGCAACCAATCACAGATTACACAAACACCACACACAAAGAGGTGACTTTGAATCCCACAAAGCCTACTCACCCTCCTTAAACACAACACACACCTCAAGCCAGAATCACACTGACTTTACAGGATTTCACACAATTATACAGAATGTTATATGAACAATTACAAGAATTTGAACAGGATTAGAAAACACCTGGTAAAACACAATACACCAGCACCCTATTGAGCAATTCTTTGAACCACAGCAAGGCACAAAGCAATCTTGTTAAAACTTGATGAAAATCCTTTTCACAAGCAGTTTTGTAATCTCTCAAATCAATCTCAACTCAGAATATCAAAAGTTTCTGTTTCATCAATCTTTAAACGTTTGAATCAAAAACATATTTATAATACTTGAAATGCTAACGTTAAAGAAAATCGAAACAACCAAATCAGTTAAATCAGATTTTCAAAAAGTTGTTACAAAGAAATACATTTAATCGGTTAAAACCACGATTTAACCGGTTGAATGCTCTTGTCAGTTATAAAACAGTTTTAAAACCTTTGCCAGCTAAGTTACAAACAAGCGATTATTTCGAAACTTTAATCGGTTGTTTTTCCCTTTGCATGGAAAAACACTTTAATCTTTAAGAACAGTTTGAAATGATCTTTGTTTGAGATTCAAAACTGATCTTGCAAAGATTCTAAACCCCAACCAAAAACCTAAACCTAAAACATCACACAACTTCAAGCTTCATGAGGATTTGGCACATCAAAGCTTCCCATCTTCAACAGCGTGTACAGGCTGTGGAGAATCAACTCAATCGAAATGGTGAAACGTTGACCGATGCACGAGTTGTGGAGAAGATTTTGAGAACAATAACCGACAATTTTGAGAGTATTGTGTGCGCAATAGAAGAGTCAAAGGACCTAACAACACTCATAGTTGACGAGCTCGCCGATTCTCTCGAGCCACACGAGCAACGAAAGAAGAAGAAGAAGGAGGAAACATTCGAGCAAGCACTTCAAATATGCAAAACATTAGAACATTCAAAAAATAAATATGTTGAAAAAATTCCTTGTGTTTTTCATAAAGCGTACACATAGAACATATATCCAAACCTTTACATTGAATATGCTGATCAGTAGAAAGTCGCCCATGCACAACTTTCCAAAGTACTAAAGTTTTGGAATGTGGAATATAAGAAGACCAAATGAATTTACCCCAACCATAGGAAACTTCTGGTTCCAAGAAAAAAGTTCTAGCCGATTTAAGAGTGAAACTACCAAACTCATCTAAAATCCAATTAGGAATATCTTGTGCCTCCGTAACCATGATATGATTAAAAAAATGAGACATCTGCTATAAAGGCAAGAGAATATTCTAATCACAACCAGTCCAAAATTGAGAGATTGTATATGAAATACTAGCACCATCAGATAACCCTACAATATTAGCTAAAGAAGTAGTAAAACATGATTTATTATTCCAAAAATTAATAAAAGAACCTGTATCATCAGTCAAAGAAGTATTGTCAAGTATAGTAGCATAAAACTGCTTAATTCCAGGCTAAAGAGATGAAGATCGATAAACCATTTGAAGCTTGTATTTCAATTTAAGAACTCTGGCTTTCACAAGAAAAGACCAAGGCTTGTTGCTATAAGTAAAGTTCCAAGCAAACTTAAGAAGATATGCATTATTTTCATGATGGAGGTTAATAATGTTCAAACCTCCATTCTCAACAGGAGAACAAATAGTATCCCAATTAACTGTAGTTGTATCTGTTTTCAGAATATCCTCAGTCCAAATAAAATTTCTACACCACTGCTCAACTTGCTTAAGAAGGGAAACAAGCCATTTATACATATTAAAGTTATAAGCTAAAAATTCAGTAATCACCATATTAACCAACTGAATCTGACCCATCATGCTAAGAGATTTACCTTTTCAAGATGCTAGCTTCAATTTGACTTTATCAGCTAAATTTTGAAGAAATTGACACTTTGGAGCACCAACAAAGATAGACACTCCTAAATAAGTAAAAGGTAAACAACCATGACTACAAAAAAGAAGACATTGAATTTTGGTGAAAAATCTTGAAGAATTATCCATGGTGAAAAAACTATTATTAGAATTATTAACATATTGATCCGAAAAATCACCATATATTTTAAGAAAATACTCAAATTTCTAAAAGACTTATTATCCGCCCTACAGAAAAGTAATATGTCATTAGCATATAAAATATGAGAGGGAGTGCATAACCTTGTGGACTAGCCATATGTAGAATCTTTTTATTATTCACAAGCTTGGAGATACCTCTACTGAGAACTTCGTTTGCAAGACGAAAAAGTAAAGGAGACAATGGATCTCCTTGTTTGACACCTCTACTACAAAGAAAAAACCCACAAACTACCATTTGTCCTGATAGAAAGCATAGCTGAACGGAGAATTGTACTAATCCAACTAACAAACAAGGGATGAAAACCAAAGCATGTCAAAACTAATAATAAGAACTTCTAACTCAGAGTGTCAAAATGCTTTATGAATATCAACTTTGTAAGACACATTACCTTCTCTAACCATTTTAGAAAGCATGTTAATAGCTTCAGAACAATGCCAATACAATCCTGAATCTGCCTACCCTGCACAAACCCATATTGATTAGGAGAAATGATTCTAGTAGCCACAGTTGCAAGCCTATCTGCAAGTATTTTGGAAATAATCTTAAATTTGAAATTTGCAACAACAATCGGTCAGTAATCTTTAATGGATTAAGCACCCTGAATTTTAGGAATAAGAGATACCACATTACTGTTTATTCCAGGAAGAACCCAATTTTGTTTAAAAAACCGTTAAACAACTTTGCAGACATCTGTCCAATAATTTCCCAACAAGAATGATAGAAAACACCACCAAAACCATCAAGACCAAGGCACTATTACCATTAAGATTAAAAGCAACATTCTTGATTTCCAAATAATTAGGGCATTTAATCAACATCATATTCTCCTCAGAGGAAACCAGCTCAGGAAAAAAGGTACCAATAAAATCTTCCATATTACCTGTATCCAAATCATTAGAAATAGACTCAGCGTAAAAAAATTATAGAAATCCAAAATATGATCCTCAATGAGTTGAGGATCCTCAATAACCACATTATCAATTCGTAGGCGATGAATCCCATTGGATTTATTCCTCCTCTTGACCACAACATGGAAAAAAACAATATTTCTATCCCCATCTTTAAACCAAAGCATCCTGGTCTTTTCTTTCCAAAACAAATATTGACAATGAAGAGCATGATCAAGTTCCTCCTTAGCAATATATTCTTGACAAAGAAGTCCTTGAATATCAAACAAACTATTAGTCTTTAAGGTTTGTTGAATACTAAGGAGGAGACCATGCTTAAGAAGCACTGCATTGTGAATATTACCAAAAGAATTTTTATTCCAGTCTCGGAGCTTGTACTGAACAGAGCACTCAGGGCTCAGTGCTCGGTGGTCGGAGCTCGGTGCATGGTGTATGTAGGTCAACTCAGTTGAAGCATAATTAAAATAACCTTTTTATACATTAGTATAAGGCTATTAGTAAAGGATATTTTTGAACCTAGAGGTACGTATAGTACATGTGGTGGTTAGGTCACGTAAATATTTTTTAACCTAAGTGTGTGTGTTCTAGGGCACACAGTGGTTAAGTTGCATGCATGGTAAAGGATAACGTTACACCGTGAGTAAGGGTGCTCGTGTAAACAAAGTATTTTCCTGTTGTTAAGGTGGTGCATTGCTGGCAGGTGGTTTTTCTGCTGTTATTTTATGCTTTCAGTCGAAATATGATTTTTTTTTCTGTTGTAGCACTATGAGTGAAGGTGCCCATAAACAAAGTGTTTTTTTGTTAAGTATAGGTTGAGATTAGATCCTCGTGGATGAAAGTTGTCAAACGAGTAAGCTATAAAAGGGGCTTGAGACCCCAGGTAATGGTACGTTGTTTATGAGTCTGAAACTGAATACTTATTTAATTTTAGTAAGCTCTTACTGACTTGATTTTCTGAGTGTGATCAACAGGTAGGCCCCCTTATGTTTCAACGGAGCCACATTCCAGTGCAACAAGACATAGACCAGATTCCAGAAAAGACAGACAGAGCTAGAGATTGTTACCAGAGTCAACCAGCGAGGAAGTCAACCGGCTAGAACAAAACTTAATTTTCAACATTTTTAACTTATGTTGCAAAATAAACATAGGACAACCAACAACCATATTTGCCCAAGAATCATGAATAAGCTTCATACATGAACTGTCCTAAAGCCACATGGAAAAGAAACGAAAATTGCTAACCTTCCTTAAACATTTATTGGCAAGACTAACAAGAATAAAGGAGTGGTCAAAACAATTTTTAACAAGAACCTGATAAGTAAAAGAATCTCATTCATCCAAACACACTCCATTACATAAAACCCTATGCAGTTTTCTATGAATTCCGTGTAACCCGCTCCTCCCATTACACCAAGTATAACAAAGTCCAGTAAAAGACATACAAGTAAGATCATTAATATTAAAATCACCCCCCTTTGAAATCATCAGCCGAGAGTACAACATTAAAATCTCCCAAAATACACCAAAGCCTTGTGAAGAAACTAAGATCCCTCCACAAAAGTTGTTTAACCAAGTATGTGTTAACACCATAAACACTTGCAAATCTAAAGCATTTATCATGCAGAAGGAAAGTTACAAAAATAAACTGATCATTGACCAAAAAAATTGGTCAAGATTTAGAACCAACAACCAGCAAAGTTTAATAGCTTTATTAATAATAGGATACATAGCAACCAAATGCAGATTAACATATTTAAAAAGAACATTTAAAGCATCAGTGTACAACATCATAGGTTCACCAAGAAAAACAAGGAAAGATTTATGCAGTTTAAGTAAATTAAACAACATCTCCACAGTTTTGTGGTTCGCTAGTCCTCTGACATTCCAAAAAAAATAAGAGACCTTCATTGCGACTTTTTGGATAAAACTGCCTTAGCAGTTTTCCTGGATTCATCAGTCCCCTTAGGTGGTGTCCCAGATTTTCTAGTAGTGTGAACAATTTCCTCCTTAGTATCACAGTCATTCTCCCCCATCTCACTAGGATACGCCCAAAATTTGGAGACGACTTGATTTTCAATAGTTATATGTTCAGAATTAATATCAACAATGGTAGTCAAAATAATTGGCATACCAGTATTAGGACCACCTCCCGCATCTGTAATTTCCAAACCATCAAAAGATGAAAAGTGATTTTGTAGGACCAACGTATCATTATCTCGAAGTAGTGCGTTAGCATCCCTAAGTGAGTTAGCCATCCGAGGAGAGGCGTGATGTGACAGAGACGGTACATCAACAGTGGCAGAGACCTCCACATGATGACCATCAATAGGAGTCGTAACGTCCTTTGCGTCTACAACGAGTTGTGAATCAAATCCCTTGGCTTGCATAACAGTCTGTGAATCCCCTACCATCCCCGGTTCTGAAACCGGAACTGTATTAGAAGTGGGAGTGGACAATCCCTACTTGGGTGAGGACTTATCATGATCCGAGGCATTCTCGAGAAGAGGCATATATGTAAAATCATCCTCACGTTTATGTTTTATCGGAGTCAAGTTGACCCAAGAGTGACCTTGCATTAGTCCCATCAAGAACATCAATTGTCCGATTACCAATAGGGTCTTCCACGAGTGTCATCTGCAGATCTTTCTTTCGATACTCTTTATGTTGTTTAGGAAGCACGAGCTCCCCCACAACCTTCTCCTGTTCCCGTTCATTAGGAGTTTTCTTTTGAGAAGACTTATGTTGAGATCTAGTAACACGACCCTAAACCTTAAACCCTAAATCTGACCATGTAGACGGGTCTTGCAATCCTCAAGACTAGTCAAGTAATCTTCCTCGTCAACTCGGACAACAACCATGTCTCCCTTTATACAAGGAGTAGGTAGCTGGGACAAAGGAATGTCACATATATTTCCCAAAGCCTGATCAAATGTCTTCCTTTGGCTGGGCATAGCAGATGCTTTCTTATTAGGAGACATTTCTCGATCCATCAAACAACCCCATGGAATGAGGAAACCTATAGAGCCCTTCATCATTCCCAAAGGCTAACAAGTTGCGGCCAAGAACAACCACATCGTCATTTCCCGCTACAGAACTAGTCAGGGAGCCACCATTGCGCACACACCATCGCAACAACCCTTGCAGCAACCACCACCCACCGCAGAAGCCACCACTGCACTCACTGTCACGCACTGCACACAATGCAACAATCACCATCATGCGCCACCCACACACTCACGACACTGCGCAAGAGCCGTTGCACTAGGGTGAAACCCTAATTAGAGCCTGCTCCGCCGCACACTGTGCCCACCATCGCACGTTGCATGCCTTCGCGACCCACACAACAGAACAACCGCAAGCACCGCCGCCTATTGCACTGCCCATGCACAAGCCCAAACCACCATGCGCCATCACCAATTTTCACTACCAACACCCTGTGCCCCTACACCACCACCGTCCCCCACACTTCTAAGGAATGAACGAACACCCACATAAACCCTAGCCACTTCGAAACCCTTTTTTAGGACACTTTTATTCTCTCTTGTTTACCATACACAAGAGGATAGGTTTTTAAAGAAAGTGGTATTTAGGCAATAGAAAATGGTAGATTTCAATCCTTAAATGTACTTTTAAAAGTTAAAATAAATTCTAGTGAAACCACACATTTAGATATAAAACTATTAACCTACTTATAATATAAATTTGAATGTGACAAAAAAAATACACTACAAGAAACATTGGATTTACCAATGGAAAAAATATGTAGGTAACAACAACAATTCGTAGGTAAATCAGCATTACACACACAACAAAATTTGTAGGTAATATGCCTCAGCTCGTAGGTAATACTCACCCACCTCAGTCTATGGATAAATTCGTAGGTAATCTTGCATATTTTATTTTTAATTTTTTCATTATTATTTTTATCTTTTTTATTATTTTTTTTATTATTTATTATTATTTACAATTATTATTAATTTTATCATAATTATTATTAATGTTAGAAACACATATTTTCGTGGGAGGGACTCAAAGCCAAATCCCTTGAGTGACCCAAGAACCTTTAACCAGTTCAAGATATTTTCACAATTTTCATGATTGTTTAAGTCAAATTGAAAATTTCATAAAAATCAACTAACTGAAATCATTGTTCAATCGATTTTAAAAATAAAAGCAAAGATAAAAACATAATATAAACCAATTGTTATGTTTAATTAACCGATTAAATTACTACCCAGAAACCAGAAAACAATAATACAGTAAAAGAATAGAGATAGAGAGAATCACGCAGAGAATTTATACTGGTTCACTCTTAACCAATAGCTACATTCAACCCTTAGTACACCATTGAGAATTCACTAAACACATAATCAACGATTACAAGAACTACACATAAGATCTTTGTTTCTTGGACCCTTCAAGAAAGACAAACTCTTACAAACACAACAGAAAAACCAAAAACCCTATGTGGATCTGTCTAAGAACATATTACAAGTATGAAACTAAATCACCTGAGTTTATTACAGAGGATGAATACAACAAATTATAAACTCAGGAAAAGCTTCTTCACACAAAATAATGATTCAAGAATGAACGTAATCTCCAAGAATTTCAAAAGATTGTTTTGAATATGTTTTGTTATAAGAATTTTGTTACCTTAAAAGGTCTAGAAAACACCTTTATATAGTTTCAAAATAATTGCCAAAATAGTTTGTAAAATTAATGAAAACAGTTAAGTCAATTAAAACCACTTTAAAAAATATAACAAAATTAAAACATTTAATTAATTTACTAAAATAAATTATTATTTCTGTTTAATAAAAGAAATCAACTAAAACACTTGGTTTATTTATCGAAACAATTGGTTGATTTCTGATCCGATCGGTCATCGGTAGTCAATGACGTCAGCAGCAGAGAACCACGTGGACCACTCGCAGGGTGACACGTGGACCAGGTGACAGAGAGATCAGGGAGACGATCGCCAAGAGCGGTGATCGGGGGGTCCGTAACCAAGGGACCACCGACAGATCAGGCGGCAGAGAGGTCAGGGGACAGATCACCCAGTACGGTGATCGGTGGTCAGTAACCGAGTGGCCACCAACAGACCAGTTCCCATACGAACGCCTGGGGGCAGAACGCGAGAAGCAATAGAGCACTGATCAGTCATCGGGGTCTCGTGTTACACGCAGTTAAACTGGGACTGAGGTTCCCAGCGAGAGCGTTACGCATGGACCTCGCATGAGCACATCTCAGGAAATCGTGCACGAGAGTGGCCTGAGGGAACTAGTAAACCAGTCAGTGATTGGTGATTCCCTCAACCCATTACGTGCGCGATACCGTGAAGGGTAAGCCGTTATGCAGAGGGCAACGCTCGGTGAGTGTGCCTAGACCAGCCACACCCAGCGTTCTCCTCAGAGTATGCGACTTACCCAGATGGGAGAAATATCCTAAGTTACTTCGCAAGGGAATAACTTAGGGGCACAAGGAGAAGCGCTAGAGCCCTTCCAGTAAGTGACACGTGTGTGGTTAGATGTGAGTTGCATGCCTCCACGTGTCATCATCTGAGAAGGGTGCGGTCCAGATAAAGGTGCACTCCGTACCACTAAGGGTACAGACAGGCGCAGCCAAGCGCAGAGACGTGCAGACGCGCACAGACTCTCGCACCCACACTCTACTGATTCTGGAGGTACATTGTCTCAGAAAAGCATAACAGGGTTCTGACACATGCCAGAAAGCATAACAGAATTCTGTTAGGCCCAAATACAGAGAGAGACATAAAAGAGAATCAGGGAGGGATTGAGGGAGATACGAGAAAAAAGAGAGCAAGAGTTTTTCACACACACTACTAGTTTTTCTCATTTGGTGGTTCTGTGGTATAACATGATCGTCGGAGTGCAAACGGCCGCTAGAGGCGCCGTCTGTGTGTTTTACAGGTCACGTTTGGAGATCCAAGAGAATGTTCTGAGGGTGATTTCGCAGAGAACACAGTCGCGTAGACGGGTCAGAGAGTGCTACAAAGCGATTCCTTCACGTTCGAGTTTTCGGCAGGATCATTTGGCGCCCACCGTGGGGCTCGAGTGAATCGTGGTCCCATATACACCACAGTTTTTGAAGCTTACCAAGTTCTTCACTAGGGAAAGATGCCAAGAAACAGACAACCATCACCTGCGCCATCTGCTGACGAAGGAGCTGTGACAATGGCGCAGGTCCTGGAGATGGTGCGTACGCTGCAGGATAACGCCGCAGCGTCAAAAGCTGAACAAGAAAGGATGCAGTTGGAGTTGGCCGCGTCGCAAAGGAGGAACGACGAGCTGAATCGTGTCAATGAAGAGTTGAGGAGGACGCTGCAGGCGTAGAGGGAACACGTGGTTGACGAAAGGATGTCTAGGCAGCCGTCGCCTCCAAGAGCGTTCTCCATGCCATTCTCCCCTGAAATCATGGGAACCATGGTGCCTCCCAACCTAGTGGGGGTGAAGGCGTCGTTCAAGGGGGTAGAAGACCCAGAGGCGCATCTGACGGCGTTCCACACCCAGATGATGTTGTCTGGGGGCTCAGACGCTGTGTACTGCAAAATGTTCATGAGCACGCTAAGCGGAATCGCCATGGAGTGGTTCGTGAGCTTACCAGAAGGGCATATCACGTCTTTCTCTCAGTTTTCAAAGCTCTTCACTGAGCAATACATCGTCAACAAAGCACCTGCAGTGGTGTCATACGATTTTGTTCGACGTGCGTCAGTACTAAGGCGAGTCGCTGAAGGACTACCTCAACCGCTTTGGAGCACAAGTGGTTAGACTGCCCAGCAAAGACAAAGATATGCTGGTGCACGCGTTTAAGAAGGGATTGATGCCTAGCCCCTTCAGCGAGTCTCTCATCAGGAGCCATCCCAGCACCTTTGCAGAGATCCGACGGCGCGCGGTGGCGCACATAGTGGCAGAAACAGAGGTTTCTGAGAAAAGAGGAACTGTTGCGCCACCAAGACCGCGTGGAGGGCAAGGGAAACCGCAGCAGCAAGCAAGGGTGCATGAGGCCAGGGAGGAGAAGAAGGTACAGGGAAAACCTCGTCCCTATCCACCAGGCAAGGATTAGAGCAGGGGGCGTGCAAGGGAGAACAACGCACCCCCAAGATACAATTTCATGGTGGGATTGGCGGATCTCATCGCGCTTCCTGCTGTGGCAACGAGACTACGCGTACCGGAGAAGACTGATAAGGTACTTGGTAGAAAGAAGAATGAGTGGTGTGAGTTTCACCAGGCCTTTGGCCACACACTCCACTCCTGTTTGGCGTTGGGACACCAACTGGCAGAGTTGGTGAAGTCTGGGTTCTTGGCAGACTACCTGCGTGAGCCGCAGGGTGATCGCGCGTCGGGATCCCAGGCTGGAGAGCAGCAGCATGAAGTCCCTGTACACGGGGAAGTGCAAACAATCGCGGGAGGCTTCTCTGGTGGGGGATGCACAGCGTCACAGAGAAGGAGGTACGCTCGGTCGGTGATGGCGGTAGATGCGGTAAATGAAAGTCATTACCCTGAAGTAGATATTGTCTTCAGGAAAGCTGACCTACGGGACGTTGTCCCGCACGATAACGACCCTGTGGTCATTTCCCTCATCACAGCAGGAAGACGAGTGCACAGAGTACTCGTAGATCAAGGAAGCTCGGCAGACGTCATGTTCTGGCCGACGTTTAACAAGTTGCAGTTGTCCCCTGATCAGCTGAGGCCGTATACCGGGTGTCTCTACGGTTTTGCAGGATATCAGGTAGAGGTGCGAGGATACATTGAGCTGAGGACAACGTTCACTGACGGAACGACAGCCCGCACTGAAAGGATAAAGTACCTGGTGGTGAACGCCCCTTCTGCGTACAACATTTTGTTGGGGAGGCCAACCCTCAATAGGTTGGGCGCAATACCATCAACGAGGCACATGAAGCTGAAGCTGCCGTCAATGGAGGGGGCCGTAATAACCATCAAGTCGGATCAGGCTGAGGCTAGGCGCTGTTATGAGAACAGCCTGAAGCAGAAGAGAAGTGTATGCCACGTCACCACGACACCACCACCAGGCGTGCGCGAAGAGCGATCGGTGGTTAGGGAGACACAGGGCGCTCAGAGGATGGAGAACGCTGCGGTGGAGGGCTCCCAGGTAGCCCAAGTTGAAGAAGAAGAGGAAGGCGCGATTGCTCCTCGCGAGTCAGGAATCGCGAGGGCGGTCATCGCCAGCGAAAGAAGACCCCACCCAGCTGAAGGATGGGTCGAAGTAAACATCAGGGGGAAGAAGTTCAAATTGGGGGGATCCCTCGTTGAAGAAAAGCGAAAGCTGATCGTTGGTGTGATCGAGAAGCACATGGGTGCCTATGCATGGTCAGCGTCCGACATGCCAGGAATCGACCCCGACTTCCTTTGCCGTCGTCTGTCGATGGACCCTAAGGTTCGACCTGTGCGACAAAGTTGAAGGAAATTCAACGAGGAGAAGAGGAAGGTGATCCATGACGAAGCGCAGAAGCTCCTTGCCGCAGGGCACATCAGAGAGATCCAGTATCCCGAGTGGCTGGCGAATGTGGTGCTGGTTCAGAAGGCAAGTGGCAAGTGGAGAATGTGCGTGGATTTCACTGACCTCAACAAAGCGTGCCCCAAAGATTCTTACCCCTTACCCAGTATAGACGCCCTAGTTGATAGCGCATCAGGGGGGAAGCTACTCAGCTTCTTGGACGCTTTCTCGGGGTATAACCAGATCAGGATGCACCCCATGGATGAGTGCAAGACCGCGTTCATGACGGAACGGTCTTGCTACTGCTACAGGGTCATGCCATTCAGATTAAAGAACGCAGGGGCTACCTACCAACGGCTCATGGATAGGGTGCTCTCGCCCATGCTGGGAAGGAATGTGCATGCATACGTAGATGACATGGTGGTCACGTCCCAAGAAAAGAAGCACCATGCAACCGATCTGGAAGAACTATTCACCACCATCGCCAAGTACAGACTGAAGCTCAACCCTGAGAAGTGTATTTTTGGCGTGGAGGTTGGAAAGTTCCTGGGTTTCCTCTTAACAGAGCGGGGAATCGAAGCTAACCCAGAGAAGTATGCAGCAATCATGGCAATGAGGAGCCCGACGACGGTGAAGGAAGTGCAGCAGCTCACCGGTCGCTTGGTAGCCTTGTCTCGGTTTATGTCCGCTGGAGGGGAGAAAGGTCATCCGTACTTCCAGTGTCTCAAACGCAACAGCAGATTCCTTTGGACACAGGAGTGCGAGGAGGCCTTCATCAAGCTGAAGGAGTATCTGGCGAGCCCACCAGTCTTGCAAAAACCTCAGGTAGGCATCCCTCTTCGTCTATATATCGCTGTGACGGAGAGAGCAGTCAGCTCAGTCCTGGTGCAAGAGCAAGACTAGACCCAGAGGCCTGTTTACTTCGTGAGTAAGGTGCTGCAAGGCCCTGAAACAAGGTACCAGGCCTTCGAGAAGGCTGCCCTGGCGGTGGTGTTTTCAGCCAGAAGACTCAGGCATTACTTCCACAGTTTCACAGTGGTGGTGATGACTGATCTGCCTATCCAACACGTGCTGAAGAAACCTGATGTAGCTGGCAGGATGGTCAAGTGGGCGGTGGAATTGTCAGAATTTGACATTCAGTACGAGCCTCGAGGACCGATCAAGGGGCAGGTGTTCGCGGACTTTGTAGTCTAGCTATCGTCGATCGCGACACCTGCAGAAGGTTTAGGTTGCCGATGGGTGTTATCGGTGGATGGCTTCTCTAATCAGCAGGGGAGCGGTGCTGGAGTCATTCTGGAAGGCCCAAACGGGGTACTGATCGAGCAGTCCCTCCGCTTTGCCTTCAAGGCTAGTAACAATCAGGCGGAGTATGAAGCCCTGATCACAGGAATGTTGCTAGCAAGAGAAATGGGAGCAAGGAACCTGCTGGCCAAAAGCGACTCTTTACTAGTCACCGGGCAGGTCACAGGGGAGTACCAGGCAAAGGATCCCCAGATGGCAGCCTACATGGAGTATGTACAGCTCCTGAAGACGTCCTTCACCGAGTTTGAATTGGTGCACGTGCCAAGAGAGCAAAATGCCAGAGCAGACCTGCTTGCCAAGCTGGCCAGCTCAGGCAAGAGGGGGAAGCAGAGGACCGTCATTCAGGAGACCTTGAAGGTACCGCGAGCGTTTGTGTCGGACAACCAGGTACTTCATGTGTGCAAATCAATGGAGCGTCTGACGATCGGTCATCGGTCGTTGACTCAAGAAACGTTGAAAGCACCAAGGGTGAGAACGCGACCGTCGAAGATCGATGAGTCGATGGAGGTCCGCGCGGTGAAGGAACCCGACACCTGGATAACGCCATACTAGTTATACTTGGAAGATGGTGTACTCCCACTTGACGTGGCAGAGGCAAAATGGATAAAGAGGAGTTCAAGTAAGTTTACTCTAATAGATGGAAACCTCTTTAGATTCGGATTTTCTCACCCTGTGCAGATCTGTGTGCACGGCGAGCAATGCACCAGACTCATGTCTGAGCTGCACGAGGGGGTGTGCGGAAGCCACGTAGGTGGTCGCGCTTTGGCAAGTAGGGTGCTCCGCGCGGGGTACTACTGGCCAAAGCTGAAGGAAGACTGCGTGAGGTTTGCTCAACGTTGCAAACAGTGTCAACTTCACGCGGACTGGCACAAGGCACCTCCTGAGGAGTTGAGGTCCATCCATAGCCCGTGGCCATTCCACACATGGGGGATCGACATCCTAGGACCTTTTCCCCTGGCGATAAGGCAGATGAAGTTCCTCATTGTGGCCATCGAGTACTTCACCAAGTGGGTGGAGGCAGAACCAGTCGCACACATCACCGCGCAGAAAGTCGAGCACTTCGTCTGGAAGAACATCGTCTGCCGTTTCGGAATACCCAAGAGGTTGGTCTCCGACAATGGCACCCAGTTCACGAGTCATCAGCTGAGAAAGATGTGTGAAGAGTTGAAGATACAACAGGTTTTCGCTTCAGTGGAACACCCACAAACCAATGGGCAGGTGGAGTCGGCCAATCGAGTACTGCTTAGGGGGCTGAAGCGAAGACTAGACAAGGCCAAAGGAGGCTGGGCAGAGGAGGTCCCCAGAATTGTATGGTCTTATCATACCACCCCACAGTCCAGCACCCATGAGACACCCTTCAGCCTTGTCTACGGGACAGACGCCATGATTCCCGTGGAAATACAGGAGAGCTCCCCCAGATTCTTGAATTTCATTGCTGAAGAGTCCAATGAAGAACGAAAGGTGAATCTCGACCTGCTGGACGAAGTGCGAGAAGAAGCCAGAGTCAGTGCTGAAGCCGTAAAGAGAAGAGTAGAGCGGAGGCACAACTCTAAGGTGAGGCCTAGGCGCTTCCAAGAAGGTGATCTGGTGATGAGAAAGGCGCATCAGAATGAGGTGGAGAACAAGTTGTCTCCAAAGTGGACAGGCCCGTACAGAGTAGTTGAGACGTTGGAGAACGGAGCCTATCGGCTAGAAACTCTGGAGGGAGGAGCAATCCCCAGAACATGGAACGCCACCCATTTAAAATTTTACTTCAGTTAAGTTGTAAAGTAGTTGCGTTCTCGCGCTAAAAGATACATGCTTTGTATGTGGTGAAAACAGTTGAACAGACAAGGGGGCACTCTTTTCCCTAAGGAGGGTTTTTAACGAGGCCACCCAATTAAAGAAAAAATTTCCAGCATGTCAAGTGTGCGGAAGTATTAAAGTTAAAATCCTCCTTGCCCCAGGTGCAAGTGCAGGTGATCGGTTAGGCCTTACTTGCCCTAGGCGCAAGTATTGGCACCGATCTAAGTCTTCCTCACCCCAGGTGTGAGCGCAGGCAGCTAAGGGTTTGAAAAGCCAGGGATGCTAGTAAGACCAAGGGAGGGAAAGGAAAGATTTTGACAAATGTCCTTACCCACCTGGCATACACCAATATTGGCCCAGTAAGGCTCTTAGTCCGAAACCCTCTTCACCCCAGGAGTGAGGCAGGGAATGAACGACTCAATACGTCGAAGGGTGATGACCTTGGGGAAAGTAAGAGGGGTTAGCGAGAAACACTTTTCTTTCCCCAAAACGAGGCATCACCTCGAGCGATCGATGTCAAAGTCCTCTATGCACTTAGCGCTAGAGCGACAGAGAAGCTAAGTGAAGACCAAAGAACGATCACTGATGAGTCGTCAGTGATTGGTTAGTGGTGCAAAGCAGCGCACAAGAACTGTTAAACACAAAGCTAAGGGAGTAGCTAGTCGTGATCAAGTAGAGGCCAAGATCAAAGGAGGCAGATCGCGCTAGGCCTAAGCTGGTTAACACTTAGTCATGTGCAAAGGGAAAGACAAAGCTTAAGATCGCACCGAACCTAAGCTAGCTAACAGTTAGTCGTGTGCATAAAGAAAGGTGAAGCTCAAGAAGAATACAAGAGAATAAGCTTATACAAATTGAGAGTATATATTCACAACCAAGTCTTATACAAATTCTGAGTACTAAGAAAAGTTGTGCAGAAGTAAAAATTTACAAGAAAGAGAAGAGATCAAGGGGCAGGTGGGGTGAGCTTTCCATCTACCACTTCGTGATAAATGTTGAATTGCGAGAGGTCCAAATCTGGGAGAACGCATCGGATTTGCTCGAGTGCCAGCTCGAATCCGTCAGTAAGGGCATCAGCACCCACGTTCATCAGATCAGCTTTCTCTGCCTCCAGTCTTTGCTTCGAGGCCTCCGCAGCATTTCTCTCAGTGGTAAGGGCAGCAAGGGAGGAGGTAGCTTCTTCCAGTTGGCCCTTGGCTTCACACAGTTTGCCCACCACCTCCTCAAGCCTCTTCTCTCCAGCAGCGGCCGCTTCTTTGGTGGACTCGAGCTCCCCCGCTAGTTGAGAGTTCAGTTGGCGTAGAGAAGAGGTCTCAGCCCGTAGCTCCACCACCGCGCAGTCCAGAGAGTTAACAGTTTGCCCCATCAAGATCTCTGTCTTGATGGTCTCTTGGACCTGCGCTAGGTACTCCCTCCTAGCTTTTTCCACCATGCCCCGCATCAGTTCTACAGACCCTTGGGCAGCTTCAAAGTCACTTCGCAGTGACTCCTTGTCGTGCTCAAGCTCCTTCACCCTCTTCTCCAAGGCTATTTGCTTGTGGTGCTGGGTGGAAAACTCCAAAGAGAGCACCATCTGCCTGGCCAGGTGCATGTCCACCTCATCACCATTCCATTCGACGAGCTCTCGGTTGCTGATAAACTGTCGAACCAAGGTGATGACCCTGCTAAAGTTCTCGTGGCTAGCTCCAGAGGCGCTTGGTCGCAAGCTGGAGCCACCACATTCAGCAGTTGGAGTGGAGGTTGGCAGTGGTGGCGGGAGACCCCCCGGATGAGTGGAAGCGCCCCCAGCAGGAGGAGCGGATGGACCAAGAGATTGGCCTGCTGGGGGAGGAGATGACGGTCGAGAAGATGGAGGCGGTTGTTGACAGGGAGAAGGAAGGCATGTGGGCTCTGGGGCAGGTTGAGTAGAGGGAGGAGGGGGTGAACCTTCCTCTACCTCCACCACCTCGATCTCCCCAGGCTGGAGAGATGAGGCCCCCTCAACCGCTGGCAATTTCCTCTGGCGGTGTATAAGAGGGGAGCCAAAGCTTTCCTCTTCGGTTGAGGGTGCAGCAGCAACAGGTGAAGTAGAGGCCTTCACCAATCTTCTTTTCTTCCTTCCCTGCTCGGGGCCTCCAGCTGGCGCGACCGAGAGAGGGAGGGCTGCAATGGGCTCTGTGGTAGAAGAAGAGGAGCCAGTTCCCTTGGTCCCCCGAAGCTTGGCAAGCTCCAGCAAGGCTTGCCTCCTGTCTTTCCCTGACATTGAATCTACATAGATGAGAAAAGGAAAAGTTAGATGGCCAAGTTACGCAAGTCAAAATATATACAAGCATGCATGAGAAGGTGCAAGTATCCTAAGAGGTGGAAGAAAAAGAGCTACCTATGTATTTTTTCAGAGCCACCACATCAAACTCCTCTTTGATGAGGTGAGCAGAGTTATACTTGGCCCCCAGGAACAGCCCACATAGCTCGCGCTCGTAGGGGGCCATGACTTCAAGGTCCCTGGGTTTCTTGAATTCAACCCCAGGAACCCAGTAGAGGGGGTACCCCTCGAGCAGGTTTGGACTTTGTGGGGTGGCAGATATCATGTAGAACCTGCCTTTCCAGTCTTTGAAGGATTGCTGGTATAGGCCCAGGAGCACCCGTCCAGCAACCCCGTTCAGGCTAACCCAGGACCTGTCCCCAGGATTCTTCGCCTCGAAGAAATAGAGGAACACATCCACGGAGGCGTTGTGCCCGAAGTAGTTACAGAGAATCTAGAATGCCCGGATGAAAGCCCAGGCATTTGGATGGAGTTGGCAGGGCGCGACGTTCAACTCCATCATCAGCTCCTTCTCGAAAAAGGTGAATGGCAGGCGTAGCTTCAACCTTTTGAAGATGGCGGAGTAGACGAAGACGAAGGGCACCCCATTGGTGGCCCTATCGTCCGCGCAGATGGGCATCCCTCGAGGAGGGATGCGGACTTGGATGTTGAAATCGTTTTCCCTGCCTATGGCGCACGAAGGTTCATCCGGGTCATGGCTCAGAAGGGAGGTGAGATGACCCTGTGGTAGCAGGGTGGATGTTTCGGCCAGCAACGCCAGGGGGGCCCAGTCTAAGACCTTGGCGTTGTCATGGTAGGAGGTGGAAACAGGCAGTGGTGGAGCTGGCGCACTCGCGGAAGGCTGTGCACCAGAAGATGAGGCAATAATGCGCGCGATTTGTTTCAAGCGAGCCATCGCGAGATAGCTGCAAATGGAGGAAAAACGAAAGGTCAGAATGAATGGAAGAAGAGGGAATGATGAATGGTTCGGTGAAAACAGAGAAGGGGAAGGAGAAAGAGATGCCCAAGTGAAAAAAGGAGGAAGGAGAAGCAGAAATCAGGGCAAGAACGCGAAAAAACCCTAGCGCGGGTCGAGAGAGGGAAAATAGAGAAGATGAATGCATGATAACGAGAAAGATAAATGCAATCTGTAAAGATGACCTAAATAGACCCAGGAAGAAGAAAAACCATACCTTTGGATGATCGCAAGAGGTTTGGAAGCAGAAAACTTGAAGAAAGATGGGTGCGCAGAGAAAGAGTTCGCAGGAAGTCTAAGAGTCGATTGAAGAAGATGAAGGAACAGTGAAGGCGCGCGCCAATTTGAATAAGAGAAGCGCTAGCGGCACACCACGCTGGCCGTCGATGGGGCCACGCGTCGCAAGATTAAAGAAGGGAGTCCAAACGTTAAAGAAGCAGCACGTGAGGTAGCACGTGATGCGGTCCCACTTGCCACGTGGACTGAGGGCACGACCACTTAGTCTCTTCGCCGAGAACGAGTTCACGACTCGAGACTGGGGGGCTTGTGATCCGATCGGTCATCGGTAGTCAATGACATCAGCAGCAGAGAACCACATGGACCACTCGCAGGGTGACACGTGGACCAGGTGACAGAGAGATCAGGGAGACGATCGCCAAGAGCGGTGATCGGGGGGTCCGTAACCAAGGGACCACCGACAGATCAGGCGGCAGAGAGGTCAGGGGACAGATCACCCAGTACGGTGATCGGTGGTCAGTAACCGAGTGGCCACCAACAGACCAGTTCCCATACGAACGCCTGGGGGCAGAACGCGAGAAGCAATAGAGCACTGATCAGTCATCGGGGTCTCGTGTTACACGCAGTTAAACTGGGACTGAGGTTCCCAGCGAGAGCGTTACGCATAGACCTCGCATGAGCACATCTCAGGAAATCGTGCACGAGAGTGGCCTGAGGGAACTAGTAAACCAGTCAGTGATTGGTGATTCCCTCAACCCATTACGTGCGCGATACCGTGAAGGGTAAGCCGTTATGCAGAGGGCAACGCTCGGTGAGTGTGCCTAGACCAGCCACACCCAGCGTTCTCCTCAGAGTATGCGACTTACCCAGATGGGAGAAATATCCTAAGTTACTCCGCAAGGGAATAACTTAGGGGCACAAGGAGAAGCGCTAGAGCCCTTCCAGTAAGTGACACGTGTGTGGTTAGATGTGAGTTGCATGCCTCCACGTGTCATCATCTGAGAAGGGTGCGGTCCAGATAAAGGTGCACTCCGTACCACTAAGGGTACAGACAGGCGCAGCCAAGCGCAGAGACGCGCAGACGCGCACAGACTCTCGCACCCACACTCTACTGATTCTGGAGGTACATTGTCTCAGAAAAGCATAACAAGGTTCTGACACATGCCAGAAAGCATAACAGAATTCTGTTAGGCCCAAATACAGAGAGAGACATAAAAGAGAATCAGGGAGGGATTGAGGGAGATACGAGAAAAAAGAGAGCAAGAGTTTTTCACACACACTACTAGTTTTTCTCATTTGGTGGTTTTGTGGTCTAACTTGATCGTCGGAGTGCAAACGGCCGCTAGAGGCGCCGTCTGTGTGTTTTGCAGGTCACGTTTGGAGATCCAAGAGAAGGTTCTGAGGGTGATTTCGCAGAGAACACAGTCGTGTAGACGGGTCAGAGAGTGCTACAAAGCGATTCCTCCACGTTCGAGTTTTCGGCAGGATCAATTTCATTAAACATAAAAAAAAAATAAAACTTTACTATTAAAGTCTTAAGGTCAACATTGAAAACATTTGACTTTTAAATCATTAAAAAAACTTTAGTATTTTCAGTCAGTTGAAAAAATCAACCTGTTAAAATACTTTACTAATGACACAAGGCTTTAGTTTAAGTGATTTTAATCAATTAAGCTGGTATGAGTGGTAGCTTTTATGGTTTCATCAATGAAACTTATCTTCTTCTTTGAAATGAGGCTCATTGGAAATAAATGAGACCAATGATGATAACATGGTAAGGTGAAAAAAGATCTTGTGAGGGATATCAACAACTTCACCCATGGATAAATATAGCAACTAGAGCTTTGATATCATATTAAGAAGTGAACTTTAAGCCTAACTCAACCTTATAAAACAAACTTATAAAGTGAAGTTTGCATAAACTTATATATTATGAAATGTCCTTATCTCTAGTTGACGTGAGATCTCCAATATCTCTCTAAATGATTCAACATTCTAGCAGACTTATCCAAATTTACTCTTAACATCCAAAGATTCCATTGGGTTAGCATCATGTTAATTGCTTTTAGAATGTATTTGGTATAGCAAAATTACATTTCTGAATGCATGTTGAACCCAAACCTCCTTTCACATTAGATTGACAATCAATGTGACTGAGCACACAGTCTGTATATGTCATCAACTTGGCTTGCCACCACCGCTTATAGGCCTAAGTTCTATCATCGTTTGGTTTGAGAAAAAATTCACTATCTTGGTTTTCTGTTTTGACTTTCAATTTACGAAGCTCGGACACAGTAGGAATGTGCTATTTTCGCATTTCCGACATACCACTGACACAGTCATTTGACCGAAGCGTGCATGACACGATTTCAGACACATCTTTGTGGGCCAGACATAGTCCTATTTCTGAACATGCCAGAGAAACACGATCTACTTCTTGAACACACAGGAGAGGAGAGGACACAATCCACACACAAAATCTCAAACAAATCATTTTAATTAAAAATTATAAAAAATCTTAAGAAAATCTATTATAATTTTTTAGAAAAAAGAAAAAATAATGAACAAATAATATATTTTTTCCTTAAAAATATTTATAAGATGAAAAATACACTCTATAAATCATATAAAAATTATAAAAACAAATAACAAAATAGTTACACTCTATTAAAACCTTAGTAGGAACGTGACGTAGAGTAGCACAACATTGTGATATGGTGGTTGCTCAGTTGCAAGTTCGCAAAAGAAGAAGAGGAAAAACAGAAGAAGAAAAAAGAATACATAAGAAGAAGAAAAGCTATTAAGATAACTGGGTAAGATGGGTAAGGGAAGTGGAAACGATTTCTCGTCGTTCTTCTTCTCTAACTTTCCGCATGGGCTTGGTGAGAAGGATATGATTAAGGTTTTCCAAAAATGGGCAAGGGTGAAGGACGTTTTTATCACAAGAAGATTAAACAAATGGGGGAAGAGGTTTGGTTTCGTGAGGTTTTTCGGTGTTAGAGATGAAAGGAGCCTAGAGAGAGATCTAGACCAGATCTACATTGGAAGTAGGAAACTGTATGTAAACATTCCGAAATATAGTAGAAATCAGTTTGGTCCAAAAAAGGAGGAGAGGAGGGCGTCGTGGAAAATGCCAAGAGAACGTCAGGTGATAACAAGGAAGAGCGATACGAAGGAAGATGAGACCGTTAGGAAACATGGAGGCAAGGAGATTTGGGTGGAGAAGAGTGGAAAGAGAACTTATGCTGAAAATCTGATTATAGCCCGAGAAGGCATCCAGGAAACACAGCAGCTTGCACCCTGCGGCACTATCAACCAGGGCATCAATGCTTGGTAAAGGATACGAATCCTTTGGGCAAGCTTTGTTCAGATCGGTGAAATCGACGCACATGCGCCATTTCCCGTTACTCTTCTTCACCAGTACGACATTTGCCAACCATTCAGGGTACTGGACTTCCCTGATGTGGCCTGCAGCGAGGAGTTTCTGTGTTTCGTCCCTGATCGCCTGCCTCCTCTCCTCATTGAATTTTCTTCTCCTTTGTCGCACCGGTCTCACCATGTTGTCCATCGCCAGATGATGGCACAAGAAGTCGGGATCGATCCCGGGCATGTCCGAAGCGGACCAAGCAAACGCGTCCAGATGCCGCTCAATCACCTTGGCGATCTGGTCCTGGAGATCGACCTCCAGAGATCTTCCGAGCTTGAAGATTTTCCCTCCGATCTCCTTCTCGAGCCACTGCTCAACAGGTTTGGGCCTGGATTCTCTGGCGATCACCGCCCTGGCGATTCCCTGTTCCCTTGCTTCCTCGGGGCGATTCCGCGCCTCTTCCTCCTCCAGGCCAGCATTCCTCTCCCCCAGCTCAGCGTCCACCATCTCTACATCCCTTCCGGCGGCCTCCTCTGTTACCGGCGGTCTGGGCTTCACACCGGGAGGTGGGGTGGTTGTTACATAACTCACTGATCTTTTGTTTTTCAAGCTATTCTCATAGCACCTTTTCGCTTCTTTCTGATCAGACTTGATCGTGATCACCACCCCTTCCATGGACGGCAACTTCACCTTCATGTGTCGAGTCGACGGAATGGCGCCTATCCTGTTAAGAGTGGGCCTTCCCAACAGGATGTTATATGCTGAAGGGGCGTTTACGATGAGGTACTTGATTTTCTCCGTCCTCGACCCAGCCTCATCTGTAAACGTGGTTCTCAGCTCAATGTACCCCCTGACCTCCACCTGGTCACCAGCGAACCCATATAAGCACCCTCCATAGGGCCTTAGCTGGTCAAGGGGCAATTCCAGCTGCGTGAAAGTCGGTCAGAACATCACGTCTGTCGAGCTTCCTTGGTCCACCAGAACTCTGTGGACCTTCCTCCCTGCTGTGACCAACGAAATGACTATGGGATCGTTGTCATGAGGCACAACGTCCCGAAGATCCTGCTTGGTGAACGTAATATCCACTTCCGGCGAGTGATCTTCAAACATGTCCACTGTCATCACCGATCGCGCATACTTTTTCCTCTGCGATGCAGTGCATCCACCACCTGAGAAACCCCCTGCAATGGTGTGGATCTCCCCGTGGATAGGCATCTCGTGTTGCTGGGCTTCTCCACCTGCTGGCTGGGAACTCGACGCTCCCCCCGTCCTTCTATCCAGCAGATAGTCATTTAGGAACCCGCTCTTAACCAGATCGTCGAGCTGATACCCCAAAGACAAACACGAGTCCAAGGTGTGGCCAAAACATTGGTGGAACTCGCACCAGGCGTCCGGCTTTGACCCCAGCACCTTGTCGCCCACCTTCTCGGGCGCCTTCAACCTAGCAGATATGTTAGGGATAGCGATCAGGTCCACTAGTCCCATGACAAATTTGTGCTTAGGCGGGCGATTGTACTCCCAGCGTGCTGGTTGCTGGCGTGATGGTTGTTGGCGCGCTTGGCTTCTTCCCTTGTTTCTCCTGTCGTAAGGATGGCGAGTCCTCTGGTCTTTTCTGGCCGCCGTCGCCGTTTCCAGCACCCTCTGCGGCTGGATCCTGGTCTGGGCGCGTGGCCTGGCGGGAGCCACGCTGCCTCTCTTCTCGGCGACTTCACTCTCGTCGGCGATGTGGGCCACCGCAAGTCGCCTGACTTCAGCAAACGTCGCGGGATGAGCCCTAATCAAGGCCTCGCAGAATGGCCCTGGCTGCACGCCCTTCTTGAAGGCATAGATCAGCATTTCTTCATCCTTGGCCGGCGATCTGACCATCTGCGCTCCGAAGCGATTGAGGTAGTCTCTGAGGGACTCCCCATGGTATTGCCTTATATCAAACAGATCATAGGACACCCTGGGCGGTGCCTTATTCACAATGTACTGCTCGACAAAGATTTTCGAGAACTGTTGAAAATTGGTTATGTGGCAGTTAGGCAGGCTCACAAACCACTCCATCGCCGTTCCCTAGAGCGTACTCACGAACATCTTGCAGTAGACGGCGTCTGACCCTCCCGACAGCATCATCTGCGTGTGGAACGTGGTCAGGTGAGCCTCTGGATCCTCCACGCCGGTAAAGACAGCCTTAACCGGAACCACGCTCGTGGGAATAGGCGTGTCGGTAATCGCCTGAACAAAAGGCATTGGGAAGACACGAGGTGGCGTCGACGGCGCCACCTCTTCAGCAGAAGAACGTCCTTGCTGCTCCTGAAGAGCTCGACGCAGCTCCTCAGTTACCTTGCTGAGCTCCTCGTTCCTGGCGCGAGAGGCGACCAGGTCTTCATGTATCCTCGCCTGCTCTACGCGCGAGGCTTCCACAGTTGCCTGCAACGAACGCATCATTTCTGCCATCTGCGCCATGGTCATGGCGGCGTCGCCTTCAGCAGCGACAAGCGCCACGGGACTGGAACGATTGCTTCTCATTTTTCTCATTAACTTCAGCGAACCACAAGAATACAGCAAACAACGCTTCAACCACGATCGAATCACCGATCAATCGGAGAAAACTCAAGAACTGCGCAAGAACTCTAGAACACCGCAAACCTTCGAAGAAAACCACAACTTCACCAAAAACCACCGTTTTCCCGCAGACAACCAAACAAGCGAAAGAACTCGAACTTCCACCAAACAGATTGCGCGCAAGCAACAGAAGACCTCACTCCACCGATCGAAAGCCAAACAAACGGTACAAAACGCAAACTCACCGAACGAAATTCATGCAAACCGTGAACGATGGTTGCACCAGCACACAACCACGCAGAAAACTTCGTAAACCTCCAAGAACCCACGCTGTGGATGGGAGCAAGTTTTACACGGCCCCACGGTGGGCGCCTGATGATCCTGCCTGTTGACCGGAACGCTGGAGAATGCCTCGTCAAAGGATCGACGTGCGCACCGCTTCTCACCTCCGTTTCTTTCCGGGATCTACTTCAAGAACCTGCAAAGAAACAATACGGCGCCGCTGCGGCCGATCGCACTCCGACGCTCAAGTCAGTGACGGTATCACCAAATACTAAGAACAAGAACCGTGCAAATCCTCTCTCACAATCAACTCTATCACTCGCAAGCGTAAAGTGTATGAACTGAACGTGCGTACCTCAGAAAGTTCGTTAAGAGCTCTTATATACCTGGTGGTTTTCTCTCTCCTGGCAGTTACAGACTTGGACACGTGGCTCGTATCCAACTGTACACGTGCCATCATCTTGAGGCTCCCTGACTTGGCGCTGCTTCTACTCTCATTTTGGCTAAGTTACTTATGCATGGTACTGCCCAGTGCATAGCTAACTTAGGAGTGCGATCTCTACTGGAACTGGCGAGTTAGGGGTTTTCATACACCTTCCCTGTGGTCTTGCCGGCCGCCTTCATAACCTGCTGCTTCTCCTTCATCTTCGGCGATGTGCTTGCTCTGGCGATCTCCTATGCCTAGGTCGCCTGAATCTACATCTGGCGACTTGATCTTTAACCTGTCGATCGCCTAGTCTGGTAAGCTGGAAATCGGAACACGCCAACTTAACAACTGGCGACTACACGTGCCCCCCGACTTCCTTCCCTTCTGCCAACCTGGCGCCTTGTCAACACGCCTATACTGTAAGAGGATGCCACGTCATCACACCCGACCACCAGGGCGGTACACAAATCGTAATGCAAGAAGTAATATATCAGGTACAACAAACTACTCACCTCTCATTATTGATTTCTATATGATTTGTATTTGTATTTGTATTCTTATATTTTGTATACATTTGTATATCATATGAATATAAAATCTTAAATCCAGTTCAAACAACGTCTGAGTGAAAAAATTAAAGTTATGTTACAAGGTGAATAAGTTTTTTGTATGCGATATTTTTTTTTGACAATGTAGCACAGTGAGAAAATTAAATGGCAGATATATGATGTTACACTTGAGGTTAAAATGACTCTAAATCATTAATATTCACCATTATTCTCATGAACTTATATATTATTTTTCTAACGAGTTGTTGTATGGAGTATTTTACGTGATTTAATCATTTTGACAGTTATCGTAGATCAACATAATTCACAAAATGCAGGAATGAAAAGGAAAACTATACTTGCTTCGAAAATAATGAAGAAGAAACAAAAAGTTTCAAGAACTAGCATTGAAGGTGAAACTGAAAATTATTCACAACTGTCAACACTTGAGTTCAATATGACTCAAAAAATATCAGGTATAATAAGTTTTATCCCAAACATATTCAATATCTCTTTGTTTGTTGTGCAATAACAAATATAAAATAAGTAAGTATCCAAATGTGTAATTTATATTACAAATCATATTTCATATATAATTGTATATAAGTATAAGTGTATATAGATTTGTATCTACAATCATTGTCGTTTAATTAATTAATTAATTTATATTGAATAAATGCAACTGATAACAGGTTGAATAGGATACCTTTATCTGGGATAAGCAATGGTAAGGTTAACTCATATATATTGTTTTTCAACATGTTGTTGTAGGGAGTATTTATACTAATTATTTGTTTTTTACGTGATGTAACTACTTTTACAGTTAGCCTAGATAAACAAAATTCACGAAATGCAAGAATGAAAAGGAAACTTATACTTGCGCAGAAATCAATGAAGATCAAACAAAAAGTATCAAATACTAGCAATGGAGGTGAAAGTGAAATTTTTTCACAATTGTCGACAATTGAGATCAATATCAGTCAAAGCATGTCAGGTACGATAGGTTTAATGCAATAAATATTCACTATGTCTTTCTTTGTTGTGCAATAAGTGTATATAAGTAAGTACCCAAAGGTGTAATTTTTATTACAAGTCATATTTCAGCTATAAGTGTGTATAGAATTGTAATTGAATTAATTCGTCATTGAAATAATTCATTGATTTATATTCGATAAATGTAGCTGATAACACTTTCAATTGATTACCGTTATCTGACATAAACAATGGTAAGTGTAACTTATATAATTTTTTTCCAACATGTTGTATGGATTATTTGTACTAATTATTTAGTTTTCACGTGATGTAATCTTTTTTACCGTTATAGTAGATAAACATGATTCACGAAATGCAACAATGAAGAGTTATATAGTTGAGCAGAAATCAATGAAAAAGAAAGAAATAGTCTCAAAACTACCCACCTCTCATTATTGATTTCGATATGATTTGTATTTGTATATTTATATTTTGTATACATTTTTATATCATATGAATATAAAATCTTAATTTAAGTTCAAACAACGTCTGAGTGAAAAAATTACAGTTATGTTACAAGGTGAATAATTTTTTTGTATGGGGTCTTTTTTTTTTACAATGTAGCACAGTGAGAAAATAAAATGGCAGATATATGATGTTAACACTTGAGGTTAAAATGACTCTAAATTATTAATATTCACCTTATTCTCATGAACTTATATACTTTTTTGTAACGTGTTGTTGTATGGAGTATTTTATGTGATTTAAACATTTTGACAGTTATTGTAGATAAACATAATTCACAAAATGCAGGAATGAAAAGGAAAACTATACTTGCTCCGAAAATAATGAAGAAGAAACAAAAAGTGTCAAGAACTAGCATTGAAGGTGAAACTGAAAATTATTCACAATTGTCAACAGTTGAGTTCAATATGACTCAAAACATAACGATAAGTTTTATCCCAAACATATTCAAATTTATTTATCACAATTACGTGCAACGTAAACGGACCTGAAGTACGTGATTTAGTTTCCTCAAAAGGTTGTGCAGCATCTGAAAGACCCGACATTGTGTGTAGGGTATTTAGAATAAAGTTGGATCAAATGATGACTGATTTAAAAAAAATGAATTCATTAGCAAAGTTAATGCGGGTAATTTTTATTTTTTTTTTGCGTCTCATACATATTACTATTATTTCATAAGTTATGAGATCTAATGTTCAATTCCTTTACTAATGTAGGCATGTACACAGTTGAATTTCAAAAAAGGGGATTACCACATGCACATATATTATTGTGGTTAGACAGTGCAAGTAAGTTGTTAAATCCCAGAGACATTGATAAAGTAATTTCAGCTGAATTACCTCATGCAGAATTGTATCCTAAATTGGCAAAGACAGTTAATGCATTCATGATACATGGACTGTGTGGTCCCGCTAGGTTTAGCTCACCTTACATGAAAGGAGGTAGATGTTCTAAATTTTATCCCAAAATATTTACATTGAGCACTACTATTGATCAAGATGGTTATCCATGTTATAGACGTAGAGATATTGGTATATTCATATAAAAGAATGGGATTAAATTAGATAATAGAAATGTTGTCCCATATAATCCATTGCTTATCATGAGATATCAAGGCCATGTTAATAAGGAATATTGCAACAAATCCAACTCAATCAAGTATTTGTTTAAATACGTCAACAAAGGTCCTGATATGGCAAGTCTTAAAATCACAAAGTCTGATGAAGACTCAGTTATAGATGAGATACAACAATTCTATGATTGCAAATACATATCTCCATGCGAAGCAACTTGGAAAATATTTGGGTTTGATATTCATCATAGATGGCCTCCTGTTCAAATATTAACCTTCCATTTATTCTGTGAGCAAGTTGTGCTATTTAAAGATGATGATGAAATTGATGATGTCTTGAAGAATAATGAAAACAAGAATACTATGTTCTTAGCTTGGTTTGAGGCTAATAAGAAATATGTTGAAGGGAGAACTCTGATGTATGCTGATTTCCCTACCAAATTTGTTTGGATGGCTTAACAAAGAGAATGGAAACCAAGAAAAAACTAATTTAGCATTGGAAGACTTACCTTTGTCCCTCCAGGCTCAGGTGAATTGTATTATTTGAGGATATTGCTAACAAATCAAACAGGTTGTACTGATTATGACAGCATAAAAACTGTTAATAGCGTAACTTATAAGACGTATCAAGAAGCTTGCTTTACAATGGGCCTATTGGCCGATGATAGAGAATTTATTGATACAATTAAAGAATCTAGTTGTATTGCTTCTGCACAACAACTGAGAACTTTGTTTGTTACGCTGTTAATGATGAATACAGTGACTAAGCCTGATGAAGTATGGAGATGTACTTGGAAGTTACTATGTGATGATGTTGTATACAAAAAAAGGAGAGAGATTAACTTACCAGGTATAAACGAAATGCTTATGTCAAAGTTAAATTATAATTCAAAGCTATGTAATTTCTGCTTATATTTGTATGCTTTAAATCAAATGTCTAATATAATGTTTTTTCCAGGCCTTCATATTGACGATTCTGAATTGCATAATATTTGTCTTTGACAAATAGATGAATTATTAGTTTCAAATGGTAAGTCTTTAAAGGATTTCAGTTGTCTACCTCAGCCTATTCGATCAAATTCATATATTTTGGAAAATAGATTTCTTATTGATGAACTCAGTTATGACAGAACAACCATGTCTGAAATGCATGAATCACTATATACATGTCTTACTGCTGAACAACTGAATGTATATGAAAATATAATGATAGTAGTACATAATCAAGAAGGAGGTTTTTTTTTCTTATATGGATATGGTGGAACAGGAAAAACATTTATGTGGAAGACATTGTCCAGTGGAATCAGATCTACAGGAATGATAGTATTAAATGTTGCTTCAAGTAGGATTGCTTCTTTATTGCTTCTTGGTGGAAAAACAACTCATTCTACCTTTTGTATTCCACTAATTATAAATGAGGAATCAACTTGTAACATAATTCATGGAAGTCTTCGTTCTAAGTTATTGATTGAGACAGTTGATTATATGGGATGAAGCTCCAATGATGAACAGGTTGTGTTTTGAGGCATCCGATAGAACATTAAGAGATATTATGAAGGTTATAGATGAATAGAACAGTAAGAAGCCTTTTGGTCAGAATGTTGTTGTTCTGGGAGGTGATTTTAGGTAAATTCTGCCTGTTGTCAAAAAGGGATCAAGATACAACATTGTAAAGGCAGCTATAAACTACTCTGAATTATGGAAACACTGCAAAGTTTTTACACTCTTAGTGATGTGATTCCACTAGCACAATTAGAATGATTCTTGACATTCTTAGGAATCATCTTGAGTTGGTTAAGAGCTAGGCACTTTATCATAGAAATGGATCAAGGTTCTATGAACAAGAACTCACCAAAACTAGTGCCAAAACACAAACTCATATAGAAGATCCAATTATTGTCAAATTGAACCAACAAAAAGAGGTAAAACTTAAATCCACCGAATAGAATTGGAAGGGAAGCAAACTGAACCGAACAAAATGTAAAAGAAAGGCATAGAACTGAAAATACTTGCTGGAAAAAGAAAAGTACCGAACCAAACACAAAGAAAAAATAAGAACAGCTGCTGGAAAACTTAAAAACCGAACCAAAAACAACAAGGAAACAAGCTAAGACAAGGAATTAACAAAGAAGAAAGGAAGGAGAAGAGAATTGCTCATGAAGATGGATGAATGATGAATGATCACGCCACTAGAAGTGTGGTTGCTCCTAGATGAGTGTGCTGCCGCCACTTGAGGACACCATGGATCCTTCAAGATAAGACTAGAGAAGAAGGCTCAAAAGCTCTCCAATGCTCACTCCAATTTTGAGTATAGTTTCTTTAGATAAATTCCAATCTGAAATTTACAAAGAGAGCACCTCTATTTATAGCCTAAGGTGCTGAAATGTAAGCTACATAAATTCAAAAACTCCCTCCTAAAAAGCTTCTAGAATTGGCGCCTAAAACAAAGCATGAGGAAGGTGTGACCTCTTCCTTCACTTTGGCACCTCCTTTTCTACTCCTACACCTATCTACTAACACACACCCCCTACGACTCCTAACTAAAGACTAAAAGATGCTTTAACAATAGAGGTTTCTAATGTTTCCCTCTAAGCACCTTCAAACAATATTATTTATTATTTAAAACTTGGCCTTGCCCTTCATAGGATGGACTTGAGCTTGGGCTTGGGCTTTGGGCTTGGGCCTCTCTTTATTTTATGTCTTCTTTTAATTTTGAGAAGACTAGAAGGAAGAACTTCAAGTGTGATGGTGAATTGCCTCTTCCTTCATTAATAAAAACCTCCTTTACTTGACTCTCATCATACTCCCCGAGTTGGAGAGAATTCGTCCACGAATTCTGAATCCCTGCATATAACAAAGTCAGTTTACTTTTACAATCAAAAGTGTAAGAAAAAGGAAGACATGACTTGGCAGATGGAACCAAAGGGATTGCAGAAAAGGATGTCCTATAAATCGACCAAGTTGGAAAAATTTGTTTGGGAATGATGATGTTTTTTGGAAAAAGACCTCTTAAATGGTGAAACCCATTAGGAGGTATGAAAAAATCATCCCTAACATATTTTAACCAAGGTGGTGTTGAAATAGGAACCTTGGGTAAAGAAAAAGATAAAGAAGAAGAAGACCTTGGAGGGTCCATTTGAGGTATAGCACGAGTCAACATGATGGATTTAGAGGAGAAAATGGTGTGACTCGGTGTAGTACTTACTTCTTTTTCTTTCTCATTTTCTCTTTTAGTTTTCATTTTTATTTGGTCCTCATGAACCTCTTTGGGAGAGAGGGGTTTTAATATAACCTTGCGCCCTAGGAAGGAAAAAGACATTGTATTGGATAGGCCATCATGTAAAACATGTCTATCATATTGCCAAGGCCTTCCTAAAAGAAGATGAGATGCTTCCATGGGCACAACATCACATAAAACCTCATCTTTATACTTTCCTATTGCAAAGTTAATGAGGACTTGTTTATTCACCATGATTTCACCTACTTCACTCAGCCATTGTAATTTGTAGGGCTTGGTATGTGAGACAGTGGGTAAGGCTAACTTCTCCACAACTCTTGTACTAGCCACTTTAGTGCAACTTCCCCCATCAATAATCAAGGAACATAACTTGTTGTTGATAAGACATCGGGTGTGAAAAATATTTTCTCTTTGAGTATCATTCAAAGATTTTGGAATTGTGCCCAACATACGTCTTACCATCAATAAGTCACCTTCACAAGGACTATCACTCTCATTTTCACTTGATGGTCTAGAAGGTGAAGAATGCCTAGGTGAATTGGAATCATGCTCACTAACTACAATGTCTTCATGCATGTACATACTTCGTTTAGAAGGGCAATTAGCAGCAATGTGACCATATCCCAAACATTTAAAACACTTTTTACTAGACGATTTAATTGGGGATTTAGGCCTAGAAGTAGATGGCGTAGGATCCTTGGGTTTGAAAGAAGAATCTTTGGAAGGATGTTTAGAAAAAGAATTTTTGTTTCTCCAAGACTTGGAGTAGTATCCATCATTGGAAGCATTTTTGAAAGAGTTTTTCTTAGCAAGTTGGGCTTCCACCTTCATTGCAAGATGAACTAAAGAGCCCAATGATGAACACTCTTGTAACTCAACAATGTCTTGAATATCCTTCCTAAGACCACTCACAAACCTAGCAATCATAGCTTCCTCACTTTCCTCTAATTCAATTTTAAGCACAAGCGTTTCTATCTCTTTATAATATTCATCCACATTTAGCGTGCCTTGTTGAAACCATTGGAGTCTCAACATGAGGTCTTTCCTAAAATGTGGGGGCACAAATCTAGCGCGCATTTGATCCTTTAAAGAGTTCCAAGAGTCCACGGGAGGACCCTTGTGATAGATAATGTCCTTTACAATTCCATGCCACCATTTCATCGCATAATCACTAAACTCTAGGGTGGCTAGCTTAAGCTTATGCTCATCTTGGATCTCATGGATCTCAAATATTTGTTCACACTTAGCCTCCCAATCTAAATATACATTAGGATCACTAGAGCCATTAAAACAAGGAAGCTTGACCGAAGGTAGCCTAGCCTTTGCATCTTGGTAGTAACCATTGCCGTAGTGATGTCTTTCTCCTTGATGATGAGGTCTTTGTCCATGAAATTGTGGTGGATTCCTCCTTCTCCTATGCTCTTCTTCATGGCCAAAATCATTTGAAGAGGCTCTTGAAGATGGTCTATGAGAATGATGCCCATCATGGATAGAAGGAGATGGTCTAGCTTGTTGGACCTCCATCTTTTGCATTTTCTCTTCCAAGCGTCTAATAGTTCTTTGTGCTTCATGTAATTCACCAAGGATTGAAGCTTTGGAAGGAGAATTCTGCTTGTAGGATGCATCACTTGAAAATCCAGCCATTTGAAATTTAAAAACAGCAAACACACAAAACAGCAAACAAGTCAAGAAACAAAATTAGCAAAAACAGTGAGTGTTTTAAGCAAAAATGCCGAAGTGAATTGAGGCAGAAAAAAAAGGCACTCTCAAAGAAAATAATGTCCTTGCACCAATCTGCTCTTGAGGCCTTGGAATCCTCAAATGAAAAATGTCAAAGCAAGCACACCAATCTCAAAAGCAACCACCACAAAACCAATGAAACAATAAAGACAAACAAGAAAAGGTATAAGCAAGGAAAGGTAATTGCAAAAGGAAAACTATATGTAAGACAAACTCAAAGAGTAAAGAATGAAAGACAATCAAGAAAATAAAGAACTCAATGAGAAAGTAGGCACACAAAAGAATACTTAAGGAAAAGCACTAGAGTAGATGAAGAAAACAAAAAATTTAGCTACTGGAAAAAAAAAAATTTAATGCAAACTGTGCTTGATATTCACTGATTTAACTGGAATGATCTAGAGCGAACTGGATTATGAAATTTAAACCACAGAAACGTCAAGATGTTAACTCAATAATGGCACTGGAATCAATTAAAAACAGTAAGGCAATTAATTGAGATAAATTTTTTAAAATCGCTGCCAGATTACCGTATTCTTTTCGGCAGAATTGTACACTTTTTTTATTTTATTTATCATTTTTTGTGTACTTTGAATTTTTGAATTATTCTTTTTTCTACTATTTTCTAACACTTTTAATAACACAAATCCAGAATTTCAGAATTTTCCAGTGAGTAAATCAATTGCAATAAGGAAAAACAGTAAGCACGTTTTCAGAAACAGAGGAATCCTAATAGGAATGAAAAACAGAATTATGAACTAGCAAAGACATAATGGAAAATGATGTATAGGAACTTGTATAGGTCTAGAATACAAGCATGAACTCAAACTAAAACAGAAAATGCACAAAGGATCAATATCAAATTCAGAAAATTATATGACACTAAAGCAAGAAACAATCAAAAGCAATAAAAGTACTACTAGAAGTAATGACAATTATGGAATAACATGACTAAGACAAAACTTGACATGATTCAAAAAGGAAAATACTCAAACATATGATAAGCAAAAGAATTAAAACAGCAAGCAATACTCAAAAAGGCCTAAAACAGAACCTTAAATTGCAAGAAATTAAAAGAGCTCTTGAAATAAAGTTCTACACAACTCAACAATTAAACAAGAACACACCTAAACTCTTGATACCACATGATGTGATTCCACTAGCACAATTAGAATGATTCTTGACATTCTTAGGAATCATCTTGAGTTGGTTAAGAGCTAGGCACTTTATCATAGAAATGGATCAAGGTTCTATGAACAAGAACTCACCAAAACTAGTGCCAAAACACAAACTCATATAGAAGATCCAATTATTGTCAAATTGAACCAACAAAAAGAGGTAAAACTTAAATCCACCGAATAGAATTGGAAGGGAAGCAAACTGAACCGAACAAAATGTAAAAGAAAGGCATAGAACTGAAAATACTTGCTGGAAAAAGAAAAGTACCGAACCAAACACAAAGAAAAAATAAGAACAGCTGCTGGAAAACTTAAAAACCGAACCAAAAACAACAAGGAAACAAGCTAAGACAAGGAATTAACAAAGAAGAAAGGAAGGAGAAGAGAATTGCTCATGAAGATGGATGAATGATGAATGATCACGCCACTAGAAGTGTGGTTGCTCCTAGATGAGTGTGCTGCCGCCACTTGAGGACACCATGGATCCTTCAAGATAAGACTAGAGAAGAAGGCTCAAAAGCTCTCCAATGCTCACTCCAATTTTGAGTATAGTTTCTTTAGATAAATTCCAATCTGAAATTTACAAAGAGAGCACCTCTATTTATAACCTAAGGTGCTGAAATGTAAGCTACACAAATTCAAAAACTCCCTCCTAAAAAGCTTCTAGAATTGGTGCCTAAAACAAAGCATGAGGAAGGTGTGACCTCTTCCTTCACTTTGGCACCTCCTTTTCTACTCCTACACCTATCTACTAACACACACACCCTAAGACTCCTAACTAAAGACTAAAAGATGCTTTAACAATAGAGGTTTCTAATGTTTCCCTCTAAGCACCTTCAAACAATATTATTTATTATTTAAAACTTGGCCTTGCCCTTCATAGGATGGACTTGGGCTTGGGCTTAGGCTTTGGGCTTGGGCCTCTCTTTATTTTATGTCTTCTTTTAATTTTGAGAAGACTAGAAGGAAGAACTTCAAGTGTGATGGTGAATTGCCTCTTCCTTCATTAATAAAAACCTCCTTTACTTGACTCTCATCATACTCCCCGAGTTGGAGAGAATTCGTCCACGAATTCTGAATTCTAAACACCAAGACGATCGGTGCACTTGACACTCGCGCCCGGGGAGGAGGTGTCCCGAAGGAATCCATTAACTCCCGCCCGAGGTTTTCCTTCATCAAGGCGATCCGATGCATCACTGGTCTCACCTTCGCTCGAGGGCGAGGAGGACTTATCTCTCGCACCTGATGTCCACGCTCGAGGGAGGCGCCCCCCGCCACTTCCTTTCAAGGTGTCTAAACATCAGGGCGACCGGGGGCTTGATGCTTACGCCCGAGGGGAGGTGTCCCGAAGGAATCCGTTAACTCCCGCACAGGGTGTTCGAACACCAAGACGCCCGATTTTTAGCTGGGTTGCATTTACCTTTCGCACTCGATGCCCACGCCCGAAGGATGCGCCCCCCGTCGCTTCCCTTTGGGGTGTCTAAACATCAAGGTGGTTTGTGCGCTTGGTGCCCATGCCTAGAGGAGACGTCCCCGCCACTCTTGCTGAGGTGTCTAAACACCAAGGTTACAGGTTCATTTCTTACTGAACCACGTTGTCTTTGCCCGGTGCCTACGCTCGGGGAAGGCGTCCTATAGGAGACGGCCACTCCCGCTCGAGGCGTCTAAGCACCAGAGTCGCGCCACTCCTCCCTGCATTTCAAAAGAAACTTGAGAATACATGTGCTCAAAACGCAACTTTATTGGGTGACCTCACTAAAAAACCCTGAACAAGGGAAAAAGAGTGTCCCCTTAAACTGAATATAATGTAGAGTTTTTAACTAAAATAAAACTTGAGATTTGCTGCGTTCCAAGTGCGAGGGATGGCGCCTCCCTCCAACGTCTCAAGCATGTACGCCCCGTTTCCCAGGACCTCGGTTACTCTAAAGGGACCGGTCCACTTGGGGGACAACTTGTTCTCCAACTAGTATGGGTGAGCTTTCCACATGACCAAGTCGACAACTTGGAACTGGTGGGGCTTTATCTTGGAGTTGTACTGGTGCTCCACCCTTCTCTTCACTGCTTCCGCTTTTATCCTCGCCTCCTCTCTGACCTCATCCAACAAGTCCAGATTCACTTTTCTCTCCTCATTGGATTCCTCGGCCACAAAACTCTGGAAACGTGGCGAGCTCTCCTGAATCTCAACTCAGATCATCGCGTCCGACTCATACACCAAGCTGAAGGGCGTCTCCTTCGTTGAGGACTGAGGTGTGGTGTGGTAAGCCCACACAATCCTGGGTACCTCTTCTTCCCAAGTTCACTTAGCTTTCTCGAGCCTCCTCTTCAGTCCTCAGAGCAAAACTCTGTTGGCAGACTCCACCTACCTGTTCGTCTAGGGGTGCTCGACAGATGCGAACACCTGCTTTATGCCTACCTCCGTACACAGCTTACCCAACTGCTGACTCGCAAACTGTGTACCATTGTCGGAGACAAGGCGCCTCGGCACACCGAAGCGACACATAATGTTCTTCCACACAAAGTGTTGTACTTTGTGGGCAGTGATCTGCGTCACCGGTTCTGCTTCAATCCACTTCGTGAAGTACTCGATAGCAACTATCAAGTACTTCATCTAACTTATTTCCAACGGGAAGGGCCCTAGAATGTCAATTCCCCATGTGTGGAAAGGCCACGGGCTATAAATTGACCTCAGCTCTTCTGGCGGCGCCTTGTGCCAGTCGGCATGCAGTTGGCACTGCTTGCACCGCTGGGCGTATCTCACGCAGTCTTCTCTTAACGTTGGCCAGTAGTACCCTGCGCGGACAACCTGTCTGCCACCAACATGACTCCCACAAATCCCCTCGTGGAGCTCGGACATGATCCGGGTACACTGTTCTCTGCTCACGCACATCAAAATTGGGTGTGTGAACCCATGCCTGAACAGTTCTCCATCCAAGAGGGTATATCTTGCAGAGTTCTTCTTTATCTTCTTGCCCTCCTCGGGCTACACTGGAAGTATCCCATCGGCAAGGTAACGCCTATAGGGCGTCATCCACGTGTCCCCCTCCTCCAGCACGCATACCTGCATGGGGTCTTCTCCTTCCAGTGAGTCCGGATATACACTCACACTGGGCACCCTCAGCGTCTCCTGGGTTAGCGGCCGATGACTCCTCGCCCCCTTCCTTGACGAACCGACTTGGAGGACGCCTACCATATTATCTGCCACGAACGCTCGCGGTGCTTTGAGAGTTTCCTGTATAACTGTCCTCTGCCTTCCCCCCTTGCCTGAGCTGGCCAGCTTGGTGAGCAGATTAGCACGGGCATTCTGTACCCTAGGGACATGCACTAGCTCAAACACTGCGAACGCCTTTCTCAAAACCTGCACGTAACTTAATTACGTAGCCATCTGTGGATCCTTGGCCTGGTACTCTCCGGTCACCTGACCCGTCACCAGCAGAGAATCACTCTTTGTCAGCAAGCTCCGCGCACCCATCTCCTTGGCCAAGAGCGCGACACCTGCGCGGTCTTCCTTTTCTAGGGGCGGGCGTTCCAGCACCATGAACACCCCCCTCTGCATCTTGAGGCTGCTCTCATAGCACCTCTTAGCTTCTTGCTGATCGGACTTGATCACGATCATCTTCCCACTCAGGTCTGGGAGCTTCATCTTCATGTGGTGGGTGGACGACACCCCCCTTAACCGATTCAACGCCGACCTGCCCAACAAAATGTTGTACGCTGAATGGCCGTTCACCACCAGATACTTGGTATTCTCCGTGCGAGATGTGGAGCCGTCTGTAAAAGTCGTTCTCAGCTCCAAATAGCCCCGCACCTCCACTTGATCTCCCGCGAAGCCATACAAACACCCCGTGTATGGCCTGAGCAAGTCAAGAGATAACTGCAGCTTGTTGAACGTGGACCAGAACATAACATCTGTCGAACTCCCCTGGTCCACGAGCACTCTGTGCATTTTTCTCCCTGCGATTACAACAGAAATCACCACAGGGTCGTTGTCATGGGGGACATCATCACGAAGGTCGGCCCTCGTAAAGGTGAGGTCAACGTCGAGCAAATCGTCCGCTGCTTGCTCCTCCACCGACATCACCGAACGCGCGTATCTCTTACGCTGGGAGGAGGTGCAGCCTCCACTTGAGAATCTGTCCGCGATGGTGTGGATCTCCCCATGGATAGGCATCTCATGGGCTTGGTCGTCTGCTTGCGTAGCCAAGGCCTCAGCTCCTGATGGGACAACACTCGTGCGCTTCTCATTTACTTCGCCCTCCGCTGCGATATGCGCCACCGCACGACGCCTTATCTCAGCGAACGTCGTGGGGCGACTCCTGATAAGCGATTCGCTAAAATGCCCAGGGCATATCCCCTTCCTGAAGGCATGAACGATCATCGACTCGTCCTTGGTGCTCACCCTCACCACCTGAGCCCCAAAACGATTCACAAACTCCTTCAACGTCTCCCCCTAGTACTGCCTTACGTCAAAGAGATCGTAAGAATTGGGCGGGAGAGCACAATTTGCTATATACTGTTCCCTGAACAGTTTTGAGAACTATGCAAATGAGGTCACGTGGCCGTCTGGAAGGCTGATGAACCACTCCATTGTCGTCCCTACCAACGTGCTCATGAACAACTTTCACCTGACGGCATCATAACCGCCAATCAACATCATCTGAGTGTGGAATGTTGTGAGGTGTGCTTCCGGATCTTCCACTCCCGTGAACGTGGCTTTCAGCCCCACGAACGTAGTCGGGATCACAGCATCCATTATCTCTTGCGAGAAGGGCATTGGAAACTCCCTTGTAAGTGTCGCACAGTCATGCTCCTCTGCCTCGCGACTTCCCCCTGGCTGCGCAACTCATGTCGCAACTCTTCATTTCTTGACTGAGACGCAGCCAAGTCCATCTGAATACGCTCTTGATCAGCGCGCGACGCCGCCATCGCTTCCTGGAGACCTTGCATCATCTCCATGACCTGCTGTAAGGTCAAATTCCCCTCCTCCACCGGCGCGGTGGAGCTTTGCCTAGTGGTTCTCATTTCTTGGTGATTCTTGAAGGATTTCAGCGAATCCTTGCAAAACAGAGTGAATCTTGAAGCTTCTTGACGAACGTTCCAAGATTCTTGACGAACTTCGCCAAATTCTTGAAAACCTCAACGAACTTCACAAACCTTTGCAACTTCTCTGGATCTTGAACCTCTCGCAGTGGGACTGATGTTAGATCAAGCCCCACGATGGGTGCCAAAATGTTTCGGCCGATTGAGCTAAGAGGTCCTTGTGCGTCTCAATGATCCACGTCTCGAAATCTCCTTCGTCTTCGCTCAATCTTGCTCTCATTCCTCCGTCGTGAGCACCTGAAACAGAAGAGCAAAGGGAGCCCTCACGGCCGTTTGCACTCCGACGCTCAAGTCAGTATGGCTGGAAACACCGTCGCGCTACCGTCGCGGAACACCACAAGCTCATTGTTCTTGGCAGCGCGTAACTGAATGTAACCGTTTTCTAACAGAATTCTCTCTCACTTTCAGAGCTTGCCAAACGTCTAAGTCTCTAGAAAAGTGTGTGTAAAAAAATGTGATGTAATGAACGTCATGTGTAAAAACGTACCTCACTTAGCCTTTCAGCAAAGGCTTATATACCTTTGCTAAGTGTTTCTGCCACGTGTCTTCTTCTGACTAAGCATTACTGCAGGCGCGCCTTCACGACCCCGTAACCCAAGCTTTGGGAAATTCTAGTGTGCGAGGCTACCCTCTCGAAGTGCATCTGGCACGGGATGACCACTCAAGCGTCGACTCATACGCCCAATATCAGAGGGGTCATCCATGTTGAGCGTACTCTGCCCCTTCACGTGTCGTGCATGTCAATCGCCCCTGGAACGAGACTCTAGCGAGTCGTATCGGTCCCAGTGGCTCTCTAACGGTGGGGCGTATTGCCGCTTCCCTACACCTCATGCACGGATCCTCGTGATCTGGGCCTCTTCGTACTGATAGCTGATGTGTGGCTTTCAAGCCACCTCTTTTTGACTCGTGATCCGAGGCCTCCTCGCCCAGATACAATGCCGCCTCCTCCTCGGTTCTCCTTACTCGTGAGCCTGACAAGGCTCCTCCTTGGTCAACTAAACCTCCTTTGCGGGTCCAACCTGCGGAGTCCCTTTTTGACTTTTGGTCAACGGTCGAGACTGAGACCTGGACGGTAAAATTTTAAATGAATATATTAAGTTTAAGATTTTATGATCTTGATTACCGTAGCAACATTTTAGATTTTTTTAAATATAAAACCTTAAAAAATTATAAAAAGAAAAAAAGAAAAAAATCTAAAAAAATGAGAAGAATTAGAATTTAAAATTTAAATAAAAATAATTAATATCATAGGGAAAATAAATAAAATCCATGTAAATTAGTTCACATCTCTTTCTTTGATTTTCCAAAATCCTTATTATTCTAGGTTGTTGTCACTTTTCCTCTTCAAGTTTATTCCTCTATACACCGAACCAAAACCCAAGGTTTCAACAGCGACCAACAAAACCAGTTCAAACATTAAATGTTAGATGTTTTTCAATATAATGTTTTTCTGGTGTTCTTCAATATCATGCTATTAGACCACTTGGATTTTCATAACTACAATTTTATCTACAATATACCTGTTATAGCTATTAGTCATACTAACAAACCGATCTATTTTATTTTCTTATTAAAACATTTACAAATATTAATTATTTTTATTAACTTAGTATATCTTTTTTCAATATATATATATATATATATATATATATATATATATATATATATATTATTTTCCATTGTTTATGTAACTGTTAAAAAAATGCATACTGTTTTCTGTTTTTTAATGTTATTTAATAGTTAAGTATTCATTTTTTTGCATTCTAATATATTATTTAAAACCTACTAATTGTGTTGATTTTAGAACATATTCATTGCAGGAGCATATACTGAATACAATTAAAATTTATGTCTTATAAAGCATCTCTATTAAAATATACTGACATGACATAAAAAATGAAAATTCAAGATTTTAAATAAAATTTTAGATCATAAAAATAAAAATATTATTTTTCTATCTTAAAAGTATATATTTCTTTTAACAACAAAATAAACATTAGAGAGTGTTGGTCTTATAAAAAAAATTGTATTTAAATAAAAGTTATAAAAAGATTTTTGAAAGTGATATGATCATAAAATCCATAAAAGAATATATTACGATGAATGTTGAAATAGACTTGTTATTATAAAAATAAAGAAGAAGAAATTAAGTAAACAATTATTTTAGGTTTTAAAAGTAAATGATTCTGATTTGCAGTACGAAAAAGAGAAAAAAAAAGTAAATATTTGAGTCTTTGAAAATATTAAAATTAAAAAAGTGACTCAAATTAAATTTTTATTATTATTTTAGTTGTACAATTAGAAAATTTCTTATTTGAAACTTAAATTATCACTTACTTGAATTTAAACATTTATTTTTTAGCGTTTTAAATTTAATTACTTGTTATCTTTAGAATATCTAAAATATAACTATTTTTCAGTATTTTTTAATACTTTTTTTTTATCGGCAATAAAAAATAAATAAATGTGAATCACTTCAGGGGTGGTTCAACCCTTATACAAACATAAAATACCTAAGACACTCCATCTCAATACTCACACCGTCAGACGCCTAGAATTACTAAACAATCCTAACTCAACCCATACGATCTGATCTAAACAATAATTCAAAAAACCATCATCATACAGACCAAAGTTTCGAGACACCACTCGGAAAAGGAGAACAAACCAGAGAGAGACTTGGACGTAATCCAAGACCAAGTCTTCACTTGAACCAGAGCAACCACTTCTAAACCATCGACAACTCCCCCATTAAAGATTGCATTGTTTCTATGCTTCCACAACTCACTTACCACTGCAATCCAAATCACTCCCCACATCTCACTTGCTAAAGCAGACGCATTACACAATCTAAACTGAGAAAAATTTAGCAGTGGATCATTATGGGACACAAACTGCACTCCAAGCCAAGCAAAACAACCACTCCACACTAGCCAAGCAAATCTGCACTCACAAAACAAATGGTTATTTGATTCCACCTCCACCCTACAAAGACTACAAAAAGGACTTTCAACTGCAATCCCGCGCTTTTCCAAGTTAACCCTAGTGGCTAACACCCTCCAGGCAGTAACAAGTGCAGAAGGCAGGGCTTTACATCTTCAAAGCTGTTTGAACACAATGGCATTCCCCCATCCCGGCCCCTCCTAAGACGATTATAGGCAGAATTAACTGTATATGATAACCCCTCCCCATCCTTCCAAACCCAGCTATCCTCCTTTTCCAAGTCCAAACACACACCTTGTACTACCTGTAAGAAGTGGCACTCCAATTGCTTCTCCCATTCAAAAAGACTCCTTCTCCAGGCAAATGTCCAAACCCATTGCCCATTATTCCACGCCCCAAACTCGGCCACCTTAGATTCTTTTGACAAACTCAAGGAAAACAACCTCGGGAAAACTTCCTTCAAAGCTCCGTTGCCCACCCAATTGTCTTCCCAGAAAACAATTTCCTTCCCTGTACCACTCATCCACTTGATAGCATCTTCAAAATTCTGACCCCAACCCTCCGAACTCCAAACCTCCTTCAGATCTCTCCACCAAAGAGAGTCCTTACTACTTTTCCCTCCCTTTCTCAAAACTCTCCACCCCAGTACTTAGACTCAAGAATCTCCTTCCATAAACCGCCCTTGTCAGATCCCAAACGCCAAATCCATTTACCAAGCAACGCCAAATTAAAAACCCTTAAGTCAATGATGCCAAGACCACTGGTCTCCCGTGGTTCACACACCTTTTTCCAAGAAGCCCAGGCAACCTTTCTTCTATCATATCCCCACCCCCATAAAAAATCCCTTTGTAATCTCACTATCTCATTTGCTACCGCAGAGGGTATTTTGAATAAGGACATATAAAACAAAGGAATAGAGGAACGTACCGACTTAATTAGGCAAATTCTCCCCGCCATGGACAAGAACCTACCTTTCCACCTGCTTAATTTACTCCTCAGACTGTCAACCACCCCAACCCAAAACACCCGTCTCTTGTGGCACCCTCCTACCTGCATTCCCAAGTAAACAAAAGGAGTTACCATCACTTCACAATTTAGAATAGCCGCAAAACGATGAATCATTATCTGATCGACCCCCACGCCACCAATCTTGCTCTTCGAGAAGTTCACCTTAAGGCCAGAAGAGAGTTCAAAACAATTTAAAGCCACTTTTATATTAAAGACACTTTTAATGTTTGCTTCACAAAAGAATGTGGTATCATCGGCATATTGCAACATGTTTACCTTCACTTTTTTCCCTCCAATTTCCAAGCTATCAATCATATTCTTCTCAACTGTCATCCTTGACACTCCTGCCAAACCTTCGGCTGCAATAAGGAACAAAAACGGAGCTAGCGGGTCACCCTGCCTAAGTCCCTTCTTTGGCAGAAATTCCTTAGTCGGACTACCATTCACAAGAACAGACAGTGAAGCCGATTCTAGGCACCCCTTAATCCAACGAATCCATCTACTACAGAATCCGACTCTTTCTAACATATAGTAAATGAACTCCCACCTCACAGAGTCATATGCCTTTTCAAAATCCACCTTAAAAAAAATGCCCTTTTTCTTCTTTCTCTTCACCTCATCCAAAACTTCATTGGCTACTAACACGCTATCCAACAAACCCCTTCCTTCAAGAAAAGCAGACTGCCTGACATCAATGACCTTACTAATCACCTTTTTCAATCGTAAAGACAACGCTTTCGAAATGATTTTATACAGACATCCAACCAGCAAAATAGGTCTAAACTCACCGAGCTGTTGTGGATTTTCAACTTTAGGAATCCAACATAAGAAAGACGCATTTGACCCCCTAGGCCATTTACCGTTATCCTCGAAATCTTTCACTGCCGCCATAATGTCCATCTTAATGAAATCCCAACAAAACTTTATGAAACCCATATTAAAACCATCTGGCCCATGACTTTTCGAACTATCACAACTCCACACCGCTTCCCTAATTTCTTCTTCTGAAAAAACACCTACCAACATCTGGTTATCTTCTCCGGAGAAAGATTTAAATTTGACGTTGTCTAGCTTGAGCGGAAGCTCTTCATTTCTAACAAATCTGGCTTCAAAGAATTCTCTGACCTTGTTTTTTACCTCATCCTTGTTCTCACACCACTAACCATTCTCTAGGACTCCATGTAACTCGTTCTTAGCCCTCCTCCATTTAACTGACGTATGGAAAAACTTCGTATTGAGATCTCCTTGCTTCAACCACTTTTGTCTTGCTTTTTGTTTCCAAATCGCCTCTTGCTTGAAAAGATTTTTGTTAAGATCTGCTAAGAGAGACCTTCTTTCCTCCCTTTCATACATATCGAGCTCATTTTCTTCATCTTTTATATCCAACTCGTTAATCCTCTTTTGCAACCCTTCACCCAGTTGATTCACATTCCCAAATATCTCTTTATTCCAAACTTTTAAATCCATTTTGAGTTTTTTTAGTTTTTCTTTGAAAATGTACATTCCACCACCTTGCACCTCATAGCTGGGCCATCTTTCTCTTAGGAACACCTTAAACCTACTATCACTTTGCCAAACATCCAAACTCCTAAACGGTTTCTGGCCCCAGTCAACATACTCATCTTTAAGAATTATTGCACAGTGATCAGAAACAGATCTACTATGAACGAACTGTTTACAATGCGGCCAAACATCGCACCATTCCTTTGACACTAGAAACCTGTCAATCCTACTCTTCACTAGCCCGTTTGGTTTATACCACGTAAACTTTCTACCAGTCAACGGAATATCTACCAATTCAGCTTTCTCAATAAAGGCATTAAAGCCTTTTATTTCCCTACTATACTCGGATACTGACACCAAACTCTTCCTCTCCTCTTTTCTTCTGATAGAGTTAAAATCCCTCATAACACACCAAGCCTTAGATAACTGTGTCAACCTATGAACACTAATCTCCTCCCAAACCAACATCTTCTCCCGCAACGAACCAGGGCAATAAACATTCACAATTGTGACAGGAACCCCCAACCCGACCTTCCAAAGCCCCTCAATAATAGAAAAATTCCTGCCATTAATAAACCTGGACATCTGAAAGCAACTTTTTCTCCATACTGTAAAAATCCCACCAGCACCATTGCTTGCTCCGTTTTCAACCCAATCAACTTCATTAGATCCCCACATAAGAAAAACACTCTCCTTACTTAACTTAGCGCATTTTGTCTCTTGTATACACACCATATCCGCCTCCTCCTTATTAATCAAATTTCTTAAATAATTTCTTTTGATGTTACCTCCTATCCCTCTTATATTTATACTGATTATCTTCATCATCTAAGAACCTTGGACTCCCCCTTTCATTCCTCAACTTGCAGCGGTCCCGGCTCTCTAAAGAAAGTAGATTGCGGATAACAACATCTTCCTGATCAGACCGAGTATACCCCTTTTCCTTACCATGACACCAAATTTTAGCTGCCTCAAAACCATCATTTTTCAGCCTAAAAATTTTTTCGTCATTCTCAAAAGCACTATCTGGCTTTAAAATAGCAGTAGACCTCCCCACCGTATTCTGAACCATATAGTCACCCTGCTCTACCCTTACTTCAACTAGATTACAATCATCTCCGCCCAAACCCTCCATTTCCAACTCACCCCTTCCGTCGACCTCTCCCAACACCACTTCTGTATGGTGTCTACATTGAAGGAACCCTCCTTGCCACAAACAACCATCCCTTGTCAAACACCGCCCCTTTTCTTCCTCCCCCAACGTCTCCACTCCAACCCCACACGGTTCGATGAGACCCACTTGCGGCAGGGAATCACCAAGCTGCCCACAAACTCCTCGCATCTCACACTCCACAGCTACATCTTGCCACCCCCTTCGAGACTCTTCCATTGCCCCTACACTTAGACTCACATGTCCCCCATGTCCCTCTCGGTCCGCAGCCCCTACACCCCTCACCTTTGAGACACCGACCTGCTCTTTCTCTACTTGAGATGGGTCCAACCCACCACAAGCTCCCACCCCATTCACGCCCGAAAACCCCACGTACCAAGCATCATCACTCCCATCCACGTGGACTTCATTTCCTCCTGCATTAATACCAATTTGGCAAGAATCATGTGGCTCATGATTGCATAACTCCACATTTATTTCACTAACCACGTGCATTCCTTCAACCACTTTTTCAGGTTCCAATTCATGATTAATACCAAGCACTTTACGTGCCTCACCATGCTCCATTAATAATGTGCCAACCTCCACATTTAATCCACTAGCTGCATGCATTCCTTCACCCACCTTTTGAGAATCCAATACATGATTACACCCATGCACTTTACGTGCCTCACCATTCTCCATTATTAATGTGCCAACCTCCACCTTCTCCCCACTACCCATTAAAGCTTTTAATGCGGGATTAGTATCCCACTTTTGTTGTGCCACCTCATGCTCCACATTAATGGTACCAATCTCTCTCTCCGTCCCACTACCCAATAGAGGGTTCAATGAAGGATTTATGATCCTCTGTTGATGAGCCCCACCTAGACCCAATTCTGCATGCACCACCGAACCCTGGACCGTCGCCTCTTCGCATTCTCTTCCACCATTGCCATCGTCAAAAACTGAACCCACAGAGTCTGAGCACTCCTGTCCACCTCCAACTTCTGAGCTAGCATCAGAATCCGACACTGAGCGGGCTCCCCACTGACTAAAAAGCTTCTCAACTTGCGGTCTGGAATACACGCCTCCTCTTCGAAAGACACCAAGCACACTGTTCTATTAATGCACACTTCCTTCGTCACGTTTATCGTTTCGCCCGCCGGGATTCTAACTCGAAAACGAACGTATTCCAAAACCTCCCTAGCAAGAGTTGCTTGATCCATCTCTACCACTTTCCCGACTAAAGCCCCAATACTTTCAAAACACTGATTACTCCATAGTTGTATAGTTGTAGAGTTGTATAGTTGTAGAGGGAGACCTCTACAACGTACCCAAGCATATCTTTCATTAACTGCAAAAGATTCATCCCAAAAGGAAGAATCGAGACAAACATTCCAGCAAACCAATCTCTATTTTCTTCAATAATTTTACCAATAAGACCATCCTCGTCACAGGACAACAGTACATAATTGTCCCCAAGTACCTTAACCTAACGACGCTAAAACCACCCATAATAAAACTCGAGTAGTGATACGTGAACAACTCTTCGCCTGGATACAACTTGCTTAGGTGGCAAATTTAATGACATGGCAGGGGTAATTTTGTCCTTTTAAAAAAAATTAAAAAATTCCTATACGCGTTTTTTGGAAAGCTTGGTGGTCTGGGTATTTTCGTTTTGGAAAGGTTGGTGTTCTGGGTATTTTCGTTTTGGAAAGGTTGGTGCTCCTGGGTATTTGGAAAGCTTGGTGCTCCTGGGTATTTTCGTTTTGGAAAGCTTGGTGCTCCTCATTTATGGGCGGTGCTTCTGGCGCAAGAAAAAGTGGGTGCCTTCAATTCAGTGCGAGATTACGCCTTCAATCTGGGTTGGCAATTGGTGTGCGTGCGATTTGGGGGCTTCTTTGGAGGTTAGTTTTTGTTTAGGGTTTAAGATTTTATTGCATTATAGTAGCTATGTAGGATTTCTATTTGAGTTTGAATTTTATGGGTTATTTAGGGTTCCGTTTTGGGTTTTGATTTTAGGGTATTGTTTTGGGTTTTGATTTTCAATGCATATAAAGTATGGTAAAAATAGTGATGTGAATGGCAATAGTGATGGTAGTAAAACTGGAGTGTCTAAAAATGATTTTCCCTTACATAACGTGCATCAGAACCATCAGAGAAATTCAATTTTTCATGTAATTGACTGGGACCCAGACTTTTGGCCACCACTTGAAGTTGATAGAATGGTTTATTTCTTTTAAGTAATTCATGGTGTAAGCAATAAGCAACTGAAGTAGGCATGTCACATGAGAAAACTCTCTTTCAATGTTTTCTAGTTTGATTCCTAAAAGAATAATGGTTCTCTACTTTTGTAAACTATTTATTTTCATTGTTTAAAATAAAAAACTGTGGCAGAAAGTGAGATTGCAATTCATATATGCTTCATCCCACTATCCGTCTCCCAATTCATGAGGCAATTTTAGTGAATTCTGATTTGCATTCGTTGCACCTTCACTGTCCATATTCTTCCCATTTTTCTATGTTCATAATGATTTTGTTCCTAACTACTATACAATCCTTGAGTTCTTAAATTGTAAAAGTTCTTGTATGAAGATATCCAAGTTTAATACATATTCTGTATACTGTGTAAGAAATCTTCAAATTTAGGAGGGTATTGTAAGATGAATTTTTTTCATGGTTCCTATTTTCATTAGTTTTTTTTTATACATATAAATCAACTATTTTTTTATTTACAATAAATAAATAAAATAAAATGAAAGATTTCAGGGATGTCCCCACCCTTATGTTTCATGTTTAACTTTTTATATCAGAATACCATTAAGATTAACGCCTTTACAATGGTAAAATTGAACATGCATTGGGCACATGCAAGTGAATGGATTTCCTAAATATCATCCATTAATACTTGCATCCAGTAATGTTTTTAACAGTGCAGAACATTAACGAAGTGGAGAATATTTGCCTTGATGACATATCCTTGTTTGAAGAATGTGAGACTTCTAACACAGTTAATTGCAAAGGAATTAATAATGATGATGATTTGGTTCCTATAGTGGCCATGTGTTTTGATAGTGCTGATAATGTTAAATTTTTTTATCGACAATATGCCATTTCAAAGGGTTTTGGCATCAGAACACGAAGTTCTAAGAAAGGACCGAACAAAGAGCTAAGGTACTTCATGTTGGTGTGTGCAAGAGCCGGAAAATATGTCTCGCCTATTCCGACAGAAGTTAATACCCAACCAACTCAAAGAATTGAATGTCCAGCTCGAATAACTGTTGGGATAAAAAATGGAAAGTGGTATATTATGTCTGTGCACGAAGAACATTCACATGACCTAAGTCCAACAAAGTCACGGTTGTTTCGGGGTAATAGAAGAATCAATTTACACACAAAGAGGATGCTTGATATGAATGACGATGCTGGGGTACGAATTAATAAGAGTTATCAGTCGTTTGTTTCAGCAGCTGGTGGTCATGATAATCTAGAATTTGTTGAACGAGATGTGCGAAACTATGTCGGGAAACAAAGGAGGGCTTTGGGAAAGGAAGGAGATGGGAAAACACTGTTAACTCATTTCTCTCGTATGAGGGAGCTTAATGAGCACTTCTTCTTTGACATTGATTTCGACATTGATAACAGAATCCGTAACATTTTTTGGGCCGATGCACGAAGTCGGGCTACGTGGGAAAGCTTTGGGGATGTTCTATGTTTTGATACTACATATTTGACTAATAAATATGACATGCCATTTGCACCATTTGTGGGTGTTAATCATCATGGGCAATCAATTTTGTTGGGTTGTGGACTACTATCTTCAGAAGACACAAATGCTTTTGTTTGGCTCTTTCAAACTTGGTTGCGATGTATGTCAAATAGGCCACCTAAAGGCATTGTGACTGACTAATGCAGGGCAATGCAGAATGCAATTGAATTTGTGTTTCCTAATGCAAGTCACAGGTGGTGCTTATGGCACATCATGAAGAAAATACCTGAGAAGCTACAAGGCTATGGCCAATATAAACAAATCAAACATGCAATGAAGATCGTAGTGTATGAGTCCACCAATGTTGATGAATTTTTGTCGTCCTGGGAAAATTTCATTACAACATATGATTTGAGTAACAATGTTTGGTTGACTACCCTATTCGAAGAACGACAACGCTGGGTGCCATGTTTTCTTAAGAATTTCTTTTGGGCAGGGATGTCAACAACACAAAGGAGTGAGAGCATGAACGCCTTTTTTGATGGCTATATCAATTCGATGACCACACTTCAACAATTTGTACATCAATATAACAATGCACTACAAAAAAAAGCACAATTAGAATGTGAAGCAGACTTTGCTTCGATGAACACCGTTATTCCTTGCACGTCCCAGTCTAGCATCGAAAGACAATTCCAAATGGAGTACACACATGCCAAATTCAAAGAAGTACAAGTAGAATTTAGATTGAAAATGAATTGTGTTGCTCATAATGTGCTTGCTGAGGGACAAAGTTGTCGGTTCGATGTTGTTGAAGAGTCCTTTTGTAATGAAAGAACTAAGCACATGAAGTTTGAAGTGTCTTTTAACCGGGGTAACTTTGATATTTCCTGCACATGCTTGTTATTTGAGTTTAGGGGAATTTTGTGTCGACACTGCTTGGTTGTTCTTGCACAGGAAAAAGTCCCACAAGTACCAATGAAATATGTGTTGAGCAGATGGAGTAAAAATCTTCGTCGAAAACACACCTACATAAGAGCTTCATCAGGGATGAAAGACAATGATCCACAAATTCATAGATATGACGGGTTGTGCAAGAAATTTTATGATATAGCTGAACTTGCAAGTGCCTCAACAAGTGGAACAGAACAATTACATAAGCGTCTTGATGATTTTCTGGCCAAACACATGGATAATCAACAAACTTGTACAATTGTGACCCAACCAGTGTTGTCTGGCATTCCTCCATCACCGATGTCACCTAATCATATCACTTTGAACATGAACAACGAAGTTCGTAGCCCTATTGCTGTTAAAAGAAAGGGACGTCCACGATCTACCCGAAAGAAGTCATGGACTGAGAGAGGTCCTCGAGTCAAAACTTCATCTAGTACACACCAAGTTGCCATTATGCGTAATTCGGTTAGTGCAATGCCAAACTTTGTCCACATTTGAATCTAAATTTCGAGTTCATGTATCACATTTATGAATACAATGGAATATCACATATATGAAACATATTATAGGCCAACTATTTGGAATTAAATTTTTTCATTTCTCTTATAGGAGAGGCATGAACAAAGAAATTTTGTAGATGTTCCTTCTCGGGTGTGTGTTGAAAGTCAAGTGAATATGAACACATGCATTGGGATAACACATGCAAGTGAAGGGCTTTCTGTAAGTTATTGTTGTTGTTATAAGTGTGAAAGTTTGTTTCATGTTTTCGCTTCCTTCATTCAATTGTTTGCAATTGTAGGTTCCAATCGGAGCTTCAATAGGATTCCTTTCGCTTTTGACATCATTGGATAATAGTGTAAATAATTCACAGCATTCAAGTGCAGCAGAATTGAAGAGGTTTGTACATTAAAAATTGTTCTTGTGTTATGTTGAACCCAGTACAATTATTTTACACTTAAATTAAACCTCTAAGCATGTTGCTTTCCTTGCAGGCCATAATTTAAAGTGACATCACAACGTTAGAAGTTCAAACTTTTGGAATGATATTAACAAAGAATTTCACATTGTGACCAATCCGTCATGCATTTTTATTTAGTTTGCAATTGTGGTGGGTTATTGTGTATCCCACCTTTTAAAATGGGATGTTAATGTTTACAGCAATGTTGTTTGATATGAACTTTGTCAATGATAATATTTGTAAGAAAATTATGTTCTATTCGTGCATGGGTGAGAAAGTTATACTGTGATCACCACTTATGTAGACAGGAATCACCACATACTCTGAGCACTGTGACAGTTAAAAAACTCAAGCATGAACCAATTTAAGTAAAATTCAGGCACACTAGGTTCTGTTTGCAGAAACTATTACTGAAATCACCACTTATTGGTGCCCTCATCCCCACTTTTTATGGATGAAAACCCAAATGACCACCACATTACCCATGACCAATTGGGAATGCAAAAATAACCTTGGGACAATCCACCCACCTCCCACATGTCCAACAATTCATCCTGGTTTTCCAAAATATACCTAGTTAAAAAAATCCACAATTCGTGCATGGGTCAGAAACGTATACTGTGATCACGAATTATGTACACAGGGATCACCAGATATTGTGAGCACTGTGACAGTTAAAAAAGTCAAGCCTAAACCAATTTAAGTGAAATTCAGGCACACTAGGTTCTGTTTGCAGAAACTATTACTGAAATCACCACTTATTGGTGCCTTCATCCCCACTTTTTATGGATGAAAACCCAAATGACCACCACATCACCCATGACCAATTGGGAATGCAAAAATAACCTTGGGACCATCCACCCACCTCCCACATGTCCAACAATTCATCCTGGTTTTCCAAAATATACCCCCTTAAAAACATCCACAATTCGTGCATGGGTGAGAAAGTTATACTGTGATCACCACTTATGTAGACAGGAATCACCATATACTCTGAGCACTGTGACAGTTAAAAAACTCAAGCATGAACCAATTTAATTAAATTCAGGCACACTAGGTTCTGTTTGCAGAAACTATTACTGAAATCACCACTTATTGGTGCCCTCATCCCCACTTTTTATGGATGAAAACCCAAATGACCACCACATTACCCATGACCAATTGGGAATGCAAAAATAACCTTGGGACAATCCACCCACCTCCCACATGTCCAACAATTCATCCTGGTTTTCAAAAATATACCTAGTTAAAAAAATCCACAATTCGTGCATGGGTCAGAAACGTATACTGTGATCACGAATTATGTACACAGGGATCACCAGATATTGTGAGCACTGTGACAGTTAAAAAAGTCAAGCCTAAACCAATTTAAGTGAAATTCAGGCACACTAGGTTCTGTTTGCAGAAACTATTACTGAAATCACCACTTATTGGTGCCTTCATCCCCACTTTTTATGGATGAAAACCCAAATGACCACCACATCACCCATGACCAATTGGGAATGCAAAAATAACCTTGGGACCATCCACCCACCTCCCACATGTCCAACAATTCATCCTGGTTTTCCAAAATATACCCCCTTAAAAACATTCACAATTCGTGCATGGGTCAGAAACGTATACTGTGATCACGAATTATGTACACAGGGATCACCAGATATTGTGAGCACTGTGACAGTTAAAAAAGTCAAGCCTAAACCAATTTAAGTGAAATTCAGGCACACTAGGTTCTGTTTGCAGAAACTATTACTGAAATCACCACTTATTGGTGCCTTCATCCCCACTTTTTATGGATGAAAACCCAAATGACCACCACATCACCCATGACCAATTGGGAATGCAAAAATAACCTTGGGACCATCCACCCACCTCCCACATGTCCAACAATTCATCCTGGTTTTCCAAAATATACCCCCTTAAAAACATCCACAATTCGTGCATGGGTCAGAAACGTATACTGTGATCACGAATTATGTACACAGGGATCACCAGATATTGTGAGCACTGTGACAGTTAAAAAAGTCAAGCCTAAACCAATTTAAGTGAAATTCAGGCACACTAGGTTCTGTATGCAAAAACTATTACTGAAATCACCACTTATTGGTGCCTTCATCCCCACTTTTTATGGATGAAAACCCAAATGACCACCACATCACCCATGACCAATTGGGAATGCAAAAATAACCTTGGGACCATCCACCCACCTCCCACATGTCCAACAATTCATCCTGGTTTTCCAAAATATACCTAGTTAAAAAAATCAACAATTCGTGCATGGGTCAGAAACGTTTACTGTGATCACGAATTATGTACACAGGGATCACCAGATATTGTGAGCACTGTGACAGTTAAAAAAGTCAAGCCTAAACCAATTTAAGTGAAATTCAGGCACACTAGGTTCTGTTTGCAGAAACTATTACTGAAATCACCACTTATTGGTGCCCTCATCCCCACTTTTTATGGATGAAAACCCAAATGACCACCACATCACCCATGACCAATTGGGAATGCAAAAATAACCTTGGGACCATCTACCCACCTCCCACATGTCCAACAATTCATCCTGGTTTTCCAAAATATACCCCCTTAAAAAAATCCACAATTCGTGCATGGGTCAGAAACGTATACTGTGATCACGAATTATGTACACAGGGATCACCAGATATTGTGAGCACTGTGACAGTTAAAAAACTCAAGCATGAACCAATTTAAGTAAAATTCAGGCACACTAGGTTCTGTTTGCAGAAACTATTACTGAAACCACCACTTATTGGTGCCCTGATCCCCACTTTTTATGGATGAAAACCCAAATGACCACCAAATCACCCAGGACCAATTGGGAATGCAAAAATAACCTTGGGACCATCCACCCACCTCCCACATGTCCAACAATTCATCCTGGTTTTCCAAAATATACCCCCTTAAAAAAATCCACAATTCGTGCATGGGGCAGAAAATTATACTGTGATCACCACTTATGTAGACAGTAATCACCAAATACTGTGAGCACTGTGACAGTTAAAAAAATCAAGCCTAAACCAATTTAAGTAAAATTCAGGCACACTAGGTTCTGTTTGCAGGAACTATTACTGAAATCACCACTTATTGGTGCCCTCATCCCCACTTTTTATGGATGAAAACCCAAATGACCACCACATCACCCATGACCAACTGGGAATGCAAAAATAACCTTGGGACCATCCACCCACCTCCCACATGTCCAACAATTCATCCTGGTTTTCCAAAGTATACCCTCTTAAAAAAATCCACAATTCGTGCATGGGGCAGAAAATTATACTGTGATCACCACTTATGTAGACAGTAATCACCAAATACTGTGAGCACTGTGACAGTTAAAAAAATCAAGCCTAAACCAATTTAAGTAAAATTCAGGCACACTAGGTTCTGTTTGCAGGAACTATTACTGAAATCACCACTTATTTGTGCCCTCATCCCCACTTTTTATGGATGAAAACCCAAATGACCACCACATCACCCATGACCAACTGGGAATGCAAAAATAACCTTGGGACCATCCACCCACCTCCCACATGTCCAACAATTCATCCTGGTTTTCAAAAATATACCTAGTTAAGAAATTCCACAATTCGTGCATGGGTCAGAAACGTATACTGTGATCACCAATTATGTACACAGGGATCACCAGATATTGTGAGCATTGTGACAGTTAAAAAAATCAAGTCTAAACCAATTTAAGGGAAATTCAGGCACACTAGGTTCTGTTTGCAGGAACTATTACTGAAATCACCAGTTATTGGTGCCCTCATCCCCACTTTTTATGGATGAAAACCCAAATGACCACCACATCACCCATGACCAACTGGGAATGCAAAAATAACCTTGGGACCATCCACCCACCTCCCACATGTCCAACAATTCATCCTGGTTTTCCAAAATATACCAAGTTAAAAAAATCCACAATTCGTGCATGGGGCAGAAAATTATACTGTGATCACCACTTATGTAGAAAGTAATCACCAAATACTCTGAGCACTGTGACAGTTAAAAAAGTCAAGCATGAACCAATTTAAGTGAAATTCAGGAACACTAGGTCCTGTGTGCAGAAACTATTACTGAAATCACCACTTATTGGTGCCCTGATCCCCACTTTTTATGGATGAAAACCCAAATGACCACCACATCACCCATGACCAATTGGGAATGCAAAAATAACCTTGGGACCATCCACCCACCTCCCACATGTCCAACAATTCATCCTGGTTTTCCAAAATATACCCCCTTAAAAAAATCCACAATTTGTGCATGGGGCAGAAAATTATACTATGATCACCACTTATGTAGATAGTAATCACCACATACTCTGAGCATTGTGACAGTTAAAAAAGTCAAGCCTAAACCAATTTAGGTGAAATTCAGAAACACTTGGTTCGGTGTGCAGAAACTATTACTGAAATCACCACTTATTGGTGCCCTCATCCCCACTTTTTATGGATGAAAACCCAAATGACCACCACATTACCCATGACCAAATGGGAATGCAAAAATAACCTTGGGACCATCAACCCACCTCCCACATGTCCAACAATTCATCCTGGTTTTCCAAAATATACCAAGTTAAAAAAATCCACAATTCGTGCATGGGGCAGAAAATTATACTGTGATCACCACTTATGTAGACAGTAATCACCAAATACTCTGAGCACTGTGACAGTTAAAAATTATGCATACAATACATTTGTCATAGCTAATAAAACAACATAAACATATGACATGTAAATAAATATACAATTTTACATTAACATCAAAATAAATATTAATAGACAATGAATTTGTAATGACTAATACGGTAATGTTGCTAAATTTTGTACTTGTTCAAATTATGAATATCAGTTAAAACATACAATATTTATTGTGTAATAGTCAAATGTCCCAAAAGCATACTAAAATTAACAATAACATAATCAGTCATATACAACTACAAACGCTTCCATCTTTTCCTGGAATACGTCATCCAAGGTGTTTTCAAAATAGGAGCCTTGACCCGAATTCTGGGTTCACGTTTCATGCGTGATATCATGTTACTTTCTTCATTTGGCACCTTTTCTTCATCTTTTTTATTTCCCCCATCTTCTTGTTCATGTTGTCCTGCATTAATATCATTCAACTCATTCTTTTCCCTATATGTGTAATCCAGTGATAGTGGTTCAAGTAGAGGTGAAGGACAATCTTCTAGAACAGACTTGTGCATTTCACTTATGCATTGCTTTAACTGCTTCACAACATTCTCAACATTGGTAATCAAATAATCTTGTTCCTTAGCTCGATGAACCATTGCTGCAGTTTCTTTAAGCATTTTACCAATATCATCTTTTGTTGGTTTCAGGATGTTATATGCACGTCGACCTTCTTCAAAGGCTTCTTTTACAATTACATTCTCAAACTCTTCCTTCGACACAGGCAAATGAACAATAACCTGATTATGTAAATAACAGTGAAAACATAAATCAATGCATTACTACATCATCAACAACAATATTTCCCTACATATTTGAATTAAAATGATGCCTTACCAAATTCTTTTCCAACGCATATGCAATTTCATGGTCTCCCAATTTAAAGTCCATCCAATTCAAAATTCTAGGAAATTTTATTCTTCTGGGATGCACTTTTGTCTTGTATGAGAACAAATGCTCCAATGCCCATATCTATATACCATCAATATTAAAAATTTCAATCATGCTCAATAAAATATGAAATAAATTACGCATATGAACTAAATTATATAAACATAAACATTTCAAAGTACCTGTAATAAGTATACACATCCAACAATGTGGATATGTGATGTACTTGATTCGTTCGTAATAGACATCGAAGCTGAACACAAACTATTTACTAAGTACTCATAAACTACTAAACCCCAATTAAACTTTTTTAGTTGCCCTAAATCATCCAAAACGCTAAACAACCCAGAATGAACAATACCCATTCTATTTGGTAGTAAAAACTCAGAAAGCCCTAACAATATGTACAATCTACAAAAGTCCTCAATGCAACCATCATTGTCAAACTTCATAATTTCATCAAAAATCATCTTGACATTGACATTATTACTTTGAAATAAAGTCTTAGTATGACTTTCGTTTGCTGCTTTGTGCAAGTCTATTTTTTCTCCCACAACTCTGAACCCCAAACCTAAACAAACATCTACCAAGGACAATGGGACAACTTCACACCTTATGAGGAAACTTTGTCTTCTCTCCACCCATCTTGAACACAACTCCCTAAGTAGGGTTCGACTCATTTTTACCTTGTCACCCAACAACATTACCCATGCAAATGGGGTTGATTGAATGAAAGTCTTTTGTTCATCAGTTAACCTCTTATTCACCACACCCAGAAAAGTTGTTCTACAATAATGTCGAAACACCTACATATGAAATCGAAAAAACAAATCATCAAAAAACAAAAATCAGTGTGCGTTGTGCACAAATTATGATTTTGTTGAATCAGACCTTGTGCTCCATAACCAAATCATCGACTTGACCTGCATCTCCCTCCATTATATCCTGAAAAAAAAACATGTATTTATCCACCTAAAGAAACATTGATTTTTCATATATATAACTTCTGCCTAGGTGGTGTCTGCCCTCACTATTTATCCACCTAAAGAAACCGGGTTTATTTCTTCTCTATTTCTTTTATTTTTACCATACTTAACATGCATCGAATAGGATATGTTATTTTACTTTCCCTTCGTATATATTACGGAACCTAATCATATGGAACAAGTTGAGTTTTATAGTTTTCATATAAATAAATCTAATAAGACAAACTTGTGTCATGTTCCAAAATTAAAGGCAATCATTACTGTCTCTCTCTTATCTTAATACATATATTAGCATTATGACCTCCATTTTTGTCTCTCTTTCTATTATTTGACTTGTTATCTATGTATTACAGCAACAACATTTGGCACTACAAGGTGTGGGAAACTTGCATGGACAATGGATTTGAGAAGATGATAATTAAGGGGAGTGAATTCCCTTTATGCCAGATGCAGCTATACCCTAACACCAAATCTAGAGAAAGAAATGTACATTAATGGCTACTGCTGATTAATTCTGCTCAAACCCTTCAAAACTTATGTCATTTCCTATTTCGACCTATTTATGATACCTCGGTGTACACTCTGAGACTTGTTATACCACCATCATTGAATTTGGATTATCAAACTATCAATTACTATGTTTTCTGCTTCTTCAGATCTCTCTTAACACATTCAATCAAAATAAGTGTTGAGTTTTTCAATATATCTTTCAAAACTTTTGCCACAATTTTTTATTTTAAACAATGAAAATAAATAGTTTACAAAAGTAGAGAACCATTATTCTTTTATGAATCAAACTAGAATCAAAACAATACCCTAAACAATACCCTAAAATCAAAACCCAAAACAATACCCTAAAATTAAAACCCAAAACAATACCCTAAAATCAAAACCCAAAACGGAACCCTAAATAACCCATAAAATTCAAACTCAAATAGAAATCCTAAACCACAAACATATAACCAAACAGTCACACAATATAACCAAAAGGTCAAAACACTGTGCAACGTTGCAGTTTTTCTCTTTCTTTCCCTTGAAATTTGATTTTCAATAAACCACACATACAAACGAACACAGTCAAAGAAACTAACCCAGCAAGATTAAGATAAAAGAACACAATTAAAAGACAAGAACGAAATTGAGGTTGGACTTGAATCAACAGAATAAGCAAATGGAAGTACAATTAAATGTATAAACAACAAAAGACACAGTTCACATCTTCCATTCTCTAACAGATTCAAATTAAAACCCACAACAAGAAATCTATCCATGATTCCTTGCACGAATTCATCAATTGAAACGTAAATTGATCAATTGGAGCAAATCCATTAGCCGTTTATCCACTCCTGGTGAACCCTAATTTCGGAGGCGGGGTACAGGATTTACTCGTGAGTTGTGGCCGACCTTGCCGGTGATCTCGCCGACCCACCATAGACTCAAACAGTCACACAATATAACCAAAAACTCGAAAACCAAAAACGCCCACAACACCAATGCATTCAAAAAACGACCAAAAAAATTCACTCACCTTCCCGTCGCTCCTACCACTTCGTCCGCAATCGCTTCGCACTCCGTCAACGACCAAAAAAACTCCTACCACTTCGTCCGCGATCACTTCGCTCTCCGTCTCCTTCTGTTTGAGCAAACACCCACACTCCACACTGGGTACAGCACGTTTTGAAACGCAGGAAGTTCTGAAACAAAATTCAAATTTTCATTGTTATTTTACAAAAACACCCATGCCACGTAAGCAATCCATCCAGGTCATCCAGATGTATTCTGGCGCAAAAAATAATTGGGGTGTCTAAATATCATTTTCCATAAAACTCTCTTTAATCAACTGTATGTTAGGTGCTTCTGCCAGACAACCTACGAAGCATCTGTCTAACCAGGAAGAAGACTCTACCTTAACATTAAACTGAAAAGCAGCCTCTGCCCCATGAGGACTACTCACTTTCTTTCCAGAAACCACCTGAGCGAAAGAGAGTTTTTGTTGTTTCCGTTGCTCCTGCTCCCTCGGCCTCCACATCTTACGGGTTTGCTCCTCCTTCGTCCTAGACCTCCATTCTTTCCTTGGCCCTTCATTCCTACTGTATTTAGGTAAGTTCACCTGTAATTTCCACGTACCAATCCAAATAGCGTCCAGGCTCCTTTCCAGGGAATAGACATTTACTCCTCCGCTTCCTGGAATTAAGCTTATTAGAAATGAACACGTCCAACACTCTTCCCCATCTCTGAAAAACCTTCCACAGATCCTTCGCAAAGAAATGATCTGGAAAGTTTGTGAAGAAGAAAGATGTATCCGTCATTGGCCTAGCCCTCCCTTCACCGGAAAACTTCCTTATAATTCTCTTCTCTCTCTGATATAGATTAATCGAAAACAATAATTAATGTTATTGAAAATACTGAGCACAGACAAATTGAATAATTACTTCTAACATAATTTATTTGATTTACTGGTATTTTAGTAGTTAAACTTAACTACTTATTATCATTAAGTGAAATTTACATAGCGGTATAATAATAAGTGATTAAAATTTATAGAGCAAATAACTTTAAATTATTAAAACCACGAATTAAAAGATCATTAAAGTAAAGTATAAGATAATTATAGGACTAGAATAGTTAAAAATTTACATTTTTAACTATTTTTTAAAATTTTGATAATTATAAAGATTTAAATAAAATAAAATATTCTAAAATTAAACTCACCTATTTACCGAAAAGAAACTTACGCGAGGTAAGTTGTGTGCGAGAGACTTCAAAATATCCAATATAATGTACACTTTATTGTTTTATCTTTAATATAAGAAATATATACTTAGAGTTATTAAAACATCTCTAAGAGGTTATAAGAGTTATTTAAAAAATAAAACTATTGTTTTAACATAAATTATTGAAAATTAAAAACAATTACCTGAATACAGAGAAAAGATGAAACAGAAGGTAGCAAATTCAAGAAGAACGAAAACAGAAGGTATGCATATTCAATTTGCGAGGAAGACAACTTTCCAACTATTATTGCCCAATTTTCCCTTTCTGAAAAGTCTTCTAGAAAAACAAGACTCTTATCACTTTTTATATATGATGCTAAAACATTTTAATTAAAAAAATAGTTTCTATTAAAATATGAAAAAAAGAATAGGATGAATATCTTATGGATATTAAACACATACGATTATAAAAAAAACCTATAGACTAAGCTCATTACATAAATAGAAATATCTAACAATATCTATAATATCTCATAATATCTAACACTCCCCTTCAAGTTGGTGTATATAAATTATATGTATCCAGCTTGTCACAAATATAATCAATCTTAAGTCCTCGTAAGAGTTAGTAAAAGTATTTGCTAATTGATCATTTGAATTGACAAACTCAATCTTGATATTTTCCAATATATTCTCGGATGAGATGAAATGACAATCAATCTCAATATGTTTGGTCCTTTCATGAAAAAACTATATTTGAGCTAATATGAAGAGCAACCTGATTATCATATATAAGTGTCATTTGAGTGACCTCTTCAAATTGTAATTCTTTAAGTAATTGTTTAAACTAAATAAGCTCACATGTAGCTGAAGCCATAACTCTATATTCTGCTTATGCACTAGATCTCGCCACAACACTTTGTTTTTTGCTCTTCTAAGAGATCAAGTTATCACCAATGCCAACACAATAACCAGAAGTTGATCTTCCATCAGATGAAGGTCCTTCCCAATTAGCATCTGAATAACAAACGAATTTAGTATGAATATTGTGACCATATAACAAACTTTTTCCAAGAGAGCCTTTAATGTACTTCAGTAAAAAAATGACTACATTCCAATGGTCTTCACATGGAGAATTAAGAATTTGACTCACCACACTGACTGCAAAGGAAATATTAGGACGAGTAATAGTGAGATAGTTCAATTTTCCAATTAATCTTGTGTACTTCTTAGGATCTGAAAGAGGCTCCCCCTGATTGAGTAGAAGTTTGACATTGGGATCCATGAAAATATCAACAGGTTTCGAATTCATCAACCCAATTTCCTCCAAAATATTCAATGCATATTTTCTTTGAGAGGTAACAATACCATTATTGGATTGTGCTACCTCAATCCCTAACAAATATTTGAGTTTGCCAAGATCTTTGGTCTGAAAATGTTGACAAAGGTGTTGTTTTACTTGTGAGATGCCATGGTGATCATTGCATGTAAGAACAATGTCATCTACATATACGACAAAATAGATACACCCAACACTCGAATGACGCTAAAAAACTGAATGATCCACTTCACTGCGAGTCATACCAAACTGTTGAACAACATTGCTAAATTTTCAAAACCAAGCCCTAGGAGAATGCTTGAGGTCATATAAGGATTTGCAAAGATGACATACCAATCTAGAAGACTCCCTCTGAGCAACAAAACCGGGAGGTTGCTCCATATAAATTTCTTCCTGGAAATCCCCATTAAGAAAGGCCTTTTTGACATCTAGTTGATAAAGAGGTTGTCATTGAAGAGCAGTCATCGATATGAATAAGAGAACAAAAGCCATATTTGTTACTGGAAAAGAGTATCACCATAGTCTAAACCAAAAATTTAGGTAAAACCCTTAGTCACAAGACGAGTTTTAAGACGATCAATAGTACCATCAGGACCAACTTTGATAGCAAAAATTCACATGCAACCAACAACAGATTTCCTAGAAGGTAAAGGAACAAATTCCCAAGTTCCATTATTCTAAAGTGCATTCATTTCATCAAGCATGGCCTGACGACAACCAGGATGGCTAAGGCATAACCTACAAATTTTGGAATGGATACAAAAAAAATAGACGAAAGACATGCATAAAAGTTTGAGATAGTTTATGGTAACTCAAAGCAGTATAATGTGGATAGGGATTACGGGTATAATGTATACCTTTACGGATGGCAATAGTAAAATCAGTTTCAACTGTCGGAGGTTCAACTGTCAGAGTCGGGGGGTGGAGGTGTTGGCACTAGAAGAGAGCCATTTGATGGAAGATGGAATGTCTGACGATGACTATACACCTAAAGAGTTGGTGGTTGTGGTGAATCATTAGGTGCACTATGAACAATAAGAGGAATATTAACTTGATTAGATGAAGACACACAAGGAGAAGGACAAGATTTAAAGTAAAGGGAAGACTCACTGAAGGTGACATTTGTTGAAATAAAATAATAGTTAAAAGAAGGTGAGAAACATTTATATCTTTTTTGTGATCTAGTGAATCCTAGAAAGACACATTGGTCTGACCTATGAGATAATTTATCAATACCAGGACTAAAATTATGAACAAAGCATGTGGACCCAAAAACTTTGGGAGAAAAGGAGTGGAGAGGGTCATGTGGAAACAAAATAGAATGAGGAATTTTGTCCTTTAAAACAAAAGATGACGTGTGATTAATGAGATAACATGCACTAAGAACAACATCACTCCAAAAACGCTGAGGAACATCACCATGGATTAAAATAGTATGAGTTGTTTCAATAAGATGTTTATTTTTGTGCTCAGCTACCCCATTTTGTTGAGGTGTATAAGCACATGAAGTTTGATGAAGAATACCGTGAAAAGCCATGAAATTTTTAAAAGAATGAGAAATATACTTATGCCCATTATCATTGCGCACAATTCAAATGGAAATTTCAAATTTATTTTTAATTTCATTGTAAAAGATTTGAAATATCGAAAACAACTCAAAACGATTTTTCATTAAACACATCCACGTACTTCTTGAACAATCACCAATAAAAGTAAAAAAATATTGAAATCCTAAATTAGACTTAATACGACTGGGTCCCCAAATGTCAAAGTGAACTAAGGGAAAAAGAAATGAAAAACGTTGTGAGAAACTACTACGAAAAAACTACGAATGTGTTTCCCTAACTGATATGACACACACGATAAACTTGATACATTCGACAAACTTGGAACAAGTTGTTGCATATTGGCAATACTAGGATGACCCAACCGAGCAGGAATGAGAGATGGAGAATTTATAATTGTGTCAACATGTACAGAGATTTGTAGTTGATAAAGTCCATGAGACTCACATCTGGTGTCAATCCTCCGTCCCGAACTTTGGTCTAGTAAAGAAACAGATTCTTTGGTAAAAGAAATAACAAAATCAAGGGAATAAGTGAGAAGACTAATGGATAATAAGTTAAATGGAAACCCAAGGACACAAAGAACATTACTAATAGATAAATAAGGAAAAAGATTAATAGTACCAACACCATGTGATGATACCGTAGATCCATTGGTCATGCTAACTGTACCGACCAGGTAGTCGGGAGTGATGACGTGGCAGCAAGTGGTAATATAGGCGTGTTGAACGGAACACCTGGCTGACGGAAGGGAAGGACATCGGGAAGTTCGTGTAGTCGCCAATCGTTAAGTTGGCGTGCTCCGATCTTTAGCATATCTAAACCGGCGGTCACCAGGCTTGTGTTGTAGTCGCCGTATGCGAGCTTAGGCGACCAAGTGATCAGAAATCGCCGAGAGGGGGACATTGCCGAAGGATTAGGAAGGCTTGCTTAGGGCCTTCAGAGGGTACGAGTACGAAGGACGAAGTTATCAGATGATCATTCCCTAGCCAGAGGTTGAGGCAAGGGAACAGCTTACCAGAACATACACGATGAAGCAAGCGAAGCAGATCATGATGGCGGCCGGCGAGACCACAGAGAAGGTGTGCATGGTGACACCCCGTACTCGCCACGCAGAAGAGATCGCGCTCCAAGGCAGCTATACACCGAGTTACTCCTTGCATGGGTAACTTAGTCGAACGGCCTGAAGAGTAAGAAGTGACGCTCAAACAGAGGACGTTCCAGATGGTGACACGTGTACAGCTGGATGCGAGCCACGTGTCCAGAGGTGTAACCGTCAGGAGAGAGAAAGTGCACAGGTATATAAGGGATTCTAACTAACTTCTGAGGTACATGCGTTTAGAACACTTCTTTACGCTTGGAGAATACTTGAGTACGCTGAGAGAGTTTTTGCACAGTTCCTTGAGTTTCTAGCTTTTCTCTCTTAGAGTTTTGGTGGTTTCGTCACTGACTTGAGCGTCGGAGCGCGATCGGCCGCAGCGGCGCCACTCTGTCTTTTGCAGGTTCTTGAGGTGAATCGAGGTGTGAAGGACGGAAGCTAGCGTGGTGCAAAGCCGATCCAGAGGAAGATACCTTTGACGTGGCAAGACTCTTGCGTTCTGGTCAACCGGCAGGATCATCAGGCGCCCACCGTGGGGCCGTGTAAAACCTGCCCCCATCCACAGCGTAAGTTCTTGAAGTTTCTGTAGTTTCCGTGTGGTTGTGTGCTGGTGCAACCATTTTCCACAGTTCGTTCGAGTTTTTGTTCGGTGAATTCGAGTTCTCTGCTGTTCGTTTGGGTTTTAATCGATAGTCTGAAGTTTTCCACCGTTCGTTCGAGCTTTCGATCGGTTTCTTGAAGTTTCTTGCTGTTTGCACGGTTTTCAATCGGTTGATTCGGAGCTTTTTCCGTTCGTTTGCGTTTCTGGTTGGTGAATCAGGAGTTTGCTGGAGGAGCGGTAGGTTCGTGGTGAGAGTGCAAGTTTCTGTGAAGGTTTCGACGTCCGAATCTATCGGCGTGCTGTTGTGGTTGTGTTTTTGGAAGTTCTTGGGAGTTTGGGAGTTTCTGACCGATTGATTGCTGGATCGATTGTTTGCTGGATAAGGTTTTGTTCGTTGAAGTTTGGTTTGCTGAGTTTTCATGAGAAAGATGAGAAGCAACCGCTCAAGTCCCGTTGTGCCAGTTGCTACAGAAGGCGCCATGACCATGGCGCAAATGATGGAGATCATGCGTGCGCTGCATGCGAATGTGGAGGCATCGCGCATAGAGCAAGCGAAGATGCATGAAGACCTGGTCGCCTCTCAGGCCAGGAATGAAGAGCTCAGCAAAGTGACTGAGGAGTTGCGTCAAGCTCTTCATGAGCAGAGAGGACGCCCAGTTGTTGAAGAGGTCGCGCCGTCGTTGCCACCGCGCGTTTTCCCTATGCCGTTTGCTCAGGCGATCACAGACACGTCTATCCCTGCGAGCGTAGTACCTGTGAAAGCTTCTTTCACCGGCGTGGAGGACCCTGAGGCACATCTCACCATGTTCCACACGCAGATGATGTTGTCAGGAGGCTCGGATGCTGTATATTGCAAGATGTTTGTGAGCACGCTCCAGGGAACAGCGCTGGAATGGTTTGTGAGCTTGCCTACAGGTCACATAACCAATTTCCAGCAGTTTTCGAAGCTTTTCGTCGAGCAGTACATTGTGAACAAGGCGCCACCTAGGGTGTCTTATGACCTGTTCGACATAAGGCAGTACCAGGGAGAGTCCCTCAGGGACTACTTGAATCGCTTTGGAGCACAGATGGTCCGCTCGCCTGCTAAAGACGAAGAGATGCTGGTATACGCCTTCAAAAAGGGCGTGCTGCCGGGACCTTTCTGTGAGGCGCTGATTAGGGCTCACCCCGCCACGTTTGCTGAAGTTAAGCGACTTGCGGTGGCCCACATCGCCGACGAGAGTGAGTTCCAGGCCAAGTAACAGGCGAGTTCCAGGCCAAGGATCCACAAATGGCGGCTTACTTGGAGTATGTGCAGGAGTTGAAGAGTTCCTTTGTCTCATTTGAAGTGGTGCATGTGCCCAGAGAGCAGAATGCCCAAGCAGACTTGTTAGCTAAGCTGCCAGTTCGGGCAAGGGGGGTAGGCAGAGGACAGTGATCCAAGAAACTCTGAAGACGCCTAGAGCATTTGTGGCAGACCACCTGGTTCTTCAGATAAGCAAGTCAACGGAGAAAGCGACGAGGAGTCACAGATCCTTGACTCAGGAGACCTTGAGATCGCCGAGAATAAGAGCATGTCAGGGGGAGAGGGTGAACATGACGCAGGTCTGCGCTACGCACGAGCCAGACACGTGGATAACACAGTACCAGCGCTGCCTGGCAGATGACCTTCTCCCGCTGGATCCGACGGAGGCTAGAAAGATAAAGAAGAACTCCAGCAAGTTCACCATGATTGATGGCGAGTTGTACAGGTTTGGGTTCACACACCCACTCCTGGAATGTGTGCACAGAGAAAAATTTACAAGAATCATGGCCAAGCTCCATGAGGGCATATGTGGGAGTCACGTTGGGGGTCGAGCCCTGGCTGCAACAACTCTCCGTGCGGGTTATTACTGGCCAACGATGAGGGAGGACTGCAAGAAGTATGCATAGTGTTGTAAGTAATGCCAGCAGCACGCCGATTGGCACAGGGCGCCTCCAGAAGAGTTAAAGTCAATTTACAGCCCATGGCCGTTTCATACTTGGGGAATTGACATCCTGGGACCTTTCCCATTGGCGATCAGGCAGATGAAGTACTTGGTGGTGGCGATTGAATACTTCACCAAGTGGATCGAAGCAGAACCAGTAGCCCAGATCACCGCACACAAGATTGAGAGCTTTGTATGGAAGAACATCGTGTGCCGGTTTGGTGTGCCTACGCGCCTGGTGTCAGACAATGGGACTCAGTTTGCAAGTCACCTACTGAAGAAGCTGTGCGAAGAGGTGGGAATTCAGCAGGTGTTTGCATCCGTCGAGCACCCGCAGACAAATGGCCAAGTAGAGTCCGCCAATCGGGTGTTGCTAAGAGGCTTGAAGAGAAGGCTAGAGAAAGCCAAAGGATCGTGGGCAGAAGAGGTACCCACCCCGTATTGTTTGGGCGTACCACACCACCGAGCAGTCAGGAACCCACGAGACCCCGTTCAGCTTGGTCTATGGATGTGATGCAATGATTCCAGTGGAAATCCAGAAGAGCTCGCCGAGATTCCAGAACTTTGTGGCGGAAGACTCGAACGAAGAAAGAAGGTTGAATCTGGATTTACTGGATGAGGTCAGGGAGGAGGGAAGGGTAAAGGCTGAGGCAGTGAAAAGGAGGATTGAATGAAGGTATAACTCGAAGGTGATGCCAAGGCAGTTTAGAGAAGGCGATCTGGTGATGAGGAAGGCCCACCAGTACGAGATGGAAAACAAGTTATCGCCTAAGTGGACAGGACCGTTCAGAATAACCGAGGCGCTCGGGAACGGCGCCTACCGCTTAGAGACATTGGAAGGAGGGGCGATTCCTCGCACTTGGAGCGCCACACACCTCAAGTTATATTACAGTTAAAGCTTTGTAAGTAAAAACGAACATGAAGAGATTTGCAAGCTTTCTGTTAAAACAGTTTGAAGGGGGCACTCTTTTTTCCCTAAGGAGGGTTTTTAATGAGGCCACCCAATAAAGAAAAGTTTTCAAAGAGTTTAAAGTTTCTAAGATTGCATGCTTGTTATTTCGAAAGTTTTAGAAAAAAGACCTTATCACTCGTACGTGATTCAAGGCAAGTTTAAAGTTATGTTGCATGCTTTCTAAGGAAAAGTTTTAAAGTCCCCATCGTCTTTCGGCGATTGGCGGCATCAGTTAAAGTTTTAAAGTCCCCATCGTCTTTCGGCGATTGGCAGCGTCAGTTAAAGTTTTAAAGTCCTCATCGTCTTTCGGCGATCGGAGGCACCAGCGACGACTAAAGACCTCAACGCTCTCGTGCGTCTGGAGGCAAGAAAGGTAAAAGACCTCCTCGCCCTCGAGCGAGTGCAGGCGAGAAAGAGAAAAAAGTCCTCAGTGCATCCAAGGGGGAAGAGATGTACACCCTGGGCAAGTTGAGGCACCAGATAAAGTCCTTCTCGCCGTCGAGCGAGTTCGGGCCAGATAAAGTCCTTCTCGCCGTCGAGCGAGTTCAGGCAAGATAAAGTCCTTCTCGCCGTCGAGCGAGTTCAGGCCAGATAAAGTCCTTCTCGCCGTCGAGCGAGTTCAGGCAAGATAAAGTCCTTCTCGCCATCGAGCGAGTTCAGGCGAGAAAAAGTCCTTCTCACCTCAGAGTGAGTTCAGGCAAGATGAACTGAAAGGTCAGGGGTGTTCGTGACCTTAAACGGCGGGAAGGGAAGGAAAATGCCTTTCCCCCTTTTAAGTGAAACATCAATATTAACTTAGTAAGACCGGAGAAAAACTTCCACGCTTGTGGGCGGTATGAAGACAGATCAAATCCTTCTCGTCTTGAACGAGTTCAGGTATAGCGTGAAGGGCGAAAAAGGTTTAAGAGATAGCTAAGGTAGGTTCAAAGAGAACACCTCGCTATCCAGTTCTTTGTTCTGAAACTCAGGGAGGTAGAGAGGGATCCGAAAGGCGCCTCTACCCCCCAGATGAGGGAACAATAGTCAAGCGATGAAGGCAAAGAAAGCCTACATCGCCAGAACCCTACGGCGATCAGAAGAGTTCCAGGCGATGACAGGGATAAGGGTCACCTTGCTGGGCAGATCAGGTAAACTGTATTTTGATACTAGCTTAAGTTAAAACCTGCTGCCTGGTAAGTAACTTATTGTTTTAAGTTTGCAAGCTGTCTTAAATGTCATCGCTTGAAGGTTAATAAGTTGCTCAAGTTTTACTTCGAGTTAACAGTTCGATAAATTGTTATAAGATTAACGGTTTGACTCAAGTTCAAAGCGGTGAGTGAATAGTTGAGCCCGGAGTATCGCTGGGTCGATTTGTTTAAGCAAGTTTCACCAGGTAAGTTGATCAACCATACAACGAGTAAGAAAGCAGATGAAGGTTAAAGAATGCGAAGTAAACAGAAAGACGAGGTGCAAAAAGCAGAAGAAGTTATATAAAAGCAATGTCAGTACAAGTTTACACATAAGCCACTATTACAATTGAAAGATAAGCAGCAGTTTTCAAAAACGAGGTGATGAGGAGAGGCAGCTAGTCTTCGGAGGGTACGATCTTCCCATCCACCACCTCGTTGCAAATGGACACCATGGTCAGATCAAGCTCGGGGTATTGGCAAGCGACTTGCTCCAGGGCGGCGTCGAACCCGGCGGCAAGGACTTGGGCGGAGCTTTGCTCGAGCTCTTCGGTTTGTTTCTTCAGCTCGTCAGTTCGTTTCTTCAGCTCTTCAGTTTCCTCGCGAGCTTGAGCAAGGTCTTCAGCAACCTTTTTGCCTTCGTCCCGCGCCTGGGCCAACTCTGCAGCAATCTTCTTGTTTTCCTCTTGAGCTTTGGCGAGCTCAGCCATGGTGTCGTCCCTCTCCTTCTCGACCTTCCCGAGGAGGACTTCCCGATCTTCCGACCTTTTTTCAAGTTTTTCCACCTTGGCCGCATTTGCTTTCATTGATGCCTCCAAGTTGGCCACCTTGAGCCTGTAAGGTACCAGCTTACTCTCCAGCTCAATTTTCTCTTAAGCTAGGAGGTGCAGTTTTTGGCGCAGATCGGAGGCCTCCTTACGCGCGCCCCTTAGTTCAGCGTCCATGGAGTCCTCCAGCCTTGAATGGTCGATCTCCGCCATCATCAGATTGCAAGAAAGCTTCTCTGCCTCCATCCTTATCAGGCAGTTTGACTCCTTGAGCGCCGCATTCTCATCTTGAAGCTTCTTGCTCGTGTTCTTCACAGCCTTTGTTATAATCGAGGGGAGATCCTCTGCCATCATCTTCAGTTTGGCTGTGAAGGGTCCCCAGATCTCTTCGATGGAGGGGGGAAAGTTTGAAGTTGTTGCTGGCGGAGGTGCTGAAGGAGCTTGGTGCTGACTTTCACCACCACCCTCTTGAGTTTGAAGGGCGAGGGGGGCTTCTTGGCGTGGTGGTGAAGTGGGAGATTCGGTTATGAGTATTGGAGAGTTGTGAGCACCCTCATCTCCACCTGGTGCGGCCCCAGCAATAGAGGTGGTTGAAGGAGGACCCTCTCCAGCAGATACGAACGGCGTGGAGGCGCTTGGAGGGTTCTCTATGAAATTGGGGTCGCTGCTTTCAACCGCAGGGGGTGCGACAGCCAAAGGTGTTGCTTGGACTGGTTGTGTTGGAGCTGGAGGTGAGGGCGGTGTTGGAGCTGGGGGTGAAGGCGGTGTTGGAGTTGGGAGTGCAGGTGGCGAAGAGGGAGCCACCCTTGTCCTTTTGGTAACGAGGCCATCCTCGGTGGTCTCTTCATCCTCTTCATCCTCTTGTACCACTTGGGGAGTTTTTCTTTTTGGCTTCCTCAAGACCAATTTTTTTCGTTGAGGGGCGGGTAGTACCCCGGAAGAGGTTGCACCTCGGGGGGGAGTTTTGCCCTGAGCAACGGCAATCTCCACCACCGAGTTGGGCACGGTTTGGGAGCCCGCCGCCAGTTTGTGAGTTCGGGCGATCGCCCTCAATTCAGCCAGTTTACCTTTTCCCAGCATGTTATCTGCACAAGGTAAAGAATAGGTGAGCAATTAAAACAGAAGCAGAAAATACCAGCATGTCTGTACAGGGATAACACAGGCAGCACATAGGTTAATAACGGAATGCCAAAGTAGAACGGAAAAAATGCCAAGTTGGTGTTAAATTTGATGGTGAGGTGGGGCTTACCGATGTGGGCTTCGAGTTGACCCTCGAGGAATTCGAAGGTGATTATTGAGGAAGTAGGAAAGTTAATGTGGGCATCAGCCACCCTCTTCCAGAAAAGGCAGAGGTCCTTGTCCAACTCACCCATGTTGTCAGGACTTCTTGGCCTTCTGAAGTTTTCTTTGGAGTCCCTGCTCCCCTTGTTTACCCAATACAAGGGGAAGCCATCGAGCAGCGAGGGGTCTTGATCGTTTTGACGCACTTGGACAAACTTTCCTTTCCAGTCTTTGTAGGATTGCTGGAAGATTGAGAGGATCGATCTCCCAGCAATCCCGTTTAAGCTCACCTAGGGGCGGTCTCCGGGATTCTTGGCCTCGAACAAGAAAAGGAAAACATCTACCGAGGCCGGTAGTCCCAAATGCACGCACATGATTTGAAATGCCCTCACGAATGCCCAGCTGTTGGGATGGAGCTGGGCAGCGGCAATGTTGAGCTCGGTTAGTAGCTCTCGTTCAAAGCGGGTGAAGGGAAACCTGAGTTTTACCTTCTTGAATAAAGTGGTGTAAACGAAGCAGAACAACTCGCCGTTGTTCCCCTTATCATCCGCGCAGATTGGCACGTCGGGAGGGCAAGGCAGCACCATTAACTTGTCGTCGTGCTCCTTGTGGAACGAGAGGTTGGGTTCGTCCCCTTTCTTCAACCGTAGCACCGCCAACGCAGAGTTTACTGAAGAGGTCTCCTTCAGCAAAAGTTGGGGTGGCCCACGGGTAGAGTTTCTTATAGTCTTGTGTAGGAATGGAGGCTCCTCCGGCGACTAGTGGAGTTGCTGGAGTGGGATTGGCGTGAGAAGGAGCAGGCCTCTCAGCCTGTGCGGAAGGAGCGCCGGAGGCTCGTGGCGGGTTACGCACTGGTGGAGGATTCGCCCCAGCGGCAACCCTACGCGCTTGGGGTGGAGGGATTCACGATGAAGGAGGAGGGTTCGCGGTGGATTTCGCGTGAGCCATCGCAGGAACTGCAAAGGAAAAAGGAAAGGGATGAACAAAGGTTGCAGAGAACAACTCGATTGAGGACGAAGAAAGAAGAACGAACGAACAAGAGTTCGTTGGGATGAACGTGATGGAAGACGAAGCCCTAAGTTACGAGAGGGGAGAAAAGGAAGAAACAACCCACAACGTATGCACCAGACAGATAATGGATGATGCGAATCGGTCAAAATGCAACAAATATCAACAGAAGAAGTAAAAGGGATACCTTTTGATGATCGGATGAGCGTTGAAGAGAGTTGGAGATTGAGAGAGTTGATAAGCTTCGTGGGTTTGCAGAGAAAAACTCAGAGCGTTCGAGAATGCAGAAAGATGATGGAACAGTGGAAGTGCAAGGGGTTTAAGGGTTTTTCGAACGTTTTCGGGAGCGCAAACGACAGCTGAAGATGACCGTTGATGAAGCCACGTGTCGAGCGATTGGAAAAAGGGGTTTGGTGGAGCGTCAGGAAAGCAGAGGGTACAGACGTTTGGAATTCCGTGCTAGCGCCACGTAGATCGACGGTGATATGACCTCTTAGTCTTTTCGCTGGACAAGTCTTCGCTTAAGACTGGGGGGCTTGTGTACCGACCAGGTAGTCGGGAGTGATGACGTGGCAGCAAGTGGTAATATAGGCGTGTTGAACAGAACACCTGGCTGACGGAAGGGAAGGACATCGGGAAGTTCGTGTAGTCGCCAATCGTTAAGTTGGCGTGCTCCGATCTTTAGCATATCTAAACCGGCGGTCACCAGGCTTGTGTTGTAGTCGCCGTATGCGAGCTTAGGCGACCCAGTGATCAGAAATCGCCGAGAGGGGGACATCACCGAAGGATTAGGAAGGCTTGCTTAGGGCCTTCAGAGGGTACGAGTACGAAGGACGAAGTTATCAGATGATCATTCCCTAGCCAGAGGTTGAGGCAAGGGAACAGCTTACCAGAACATACACGATGAAGCAAGTGAAGCAGATCATGATGGCGGCCGGCGAGACCACAGAGAAGGTGTGCATGGTGACACCCCGTACTCGCCACACAGAAGAGATCGCGCTCCAAGGCAGCTATACACCGAGTTACTCCTTGCATGGGTAACTTAGTCGAACGGCCTGAAGAGTAAGAAGTGATGCTCAAACAGAGGACGTTCCAGATGGTGACACGTGTACAGCTGGATGCGAGCCACGTGTCCAGAGGTGTAACCGTCAGGAGAGAGAAAGTGCACAGGTATATAAGGGATTCTAACGAACTTCTGAGGTACGCGTGTTTAGAACACTTCTTTACGCTTGGCGAATACTTGAGTACGCTGAGAGAGTTTTTGCACGGTTCCTTGAGTTTCTAGCTTTTCTCTCTTAAAGTTTTGGTGGTTTCGTCACTGACTTGAGCGTCGGAGCGCGATCGGCCGCAGCGGCGCCACTCTGTCTTTTGCAGGTTCTTGAGGTGAATCGAGGTGTGAAGGACGGAAGCTAGCGTGGTGCAAAGCCGATCCAGAGGAAGATACCTTTGACGTGGCAAGACTCTTGCGTTCTGGTCAACCGACAGGATCACTAACCGAAGGTATATAACCCGTAGTAGATAGGGAAAAGAAAAAAGATTAATTACTAGAAATATCATCTGTGGCACTTGAATCTAGAACTCAAGGGCCAAGGTAAGTAGAATGAGTGAGGTCAATAAAAGATGTACATGAATATGCAACGGCAGAAGTGGAACCCAGAGTTCTGACGATCCTCATACCATTTAAGAAATTCATTGAAAATACCAAGTTGGCCTGGAGTATCAAATGAAGTATGACCTTAGTAGAAGGTTGCACAGGATTAGTTTGGATAACCCAACAAATCTAGGAGGATGACCATGTAAGAAATAACATCTATCAATTTTATTGTCAAGTTTGCCACAGTGGTCACACTTGTGACGCCCTTTGCCCGACTTGTGAAGGTGAGTATTATCATTATGTCGAGAGACTAAAGCAAAAGAGTCATCAACACAAGACGTTATATCATTGGTGTGTTTACCTGGCACACATAGAAGGGTAAAACAAGTGGAAGTAAAATTGACAAATGGTAGGAGATCCCAAAATTTAATCACGCACATGAGAATAATCATCAGAAAGGTCATGTAAGCCCAATAACATGAAGAACTTGGATCTTTTCTCTAGTTCTTGAGAAGGAGTGGAGGAAGGAGGCAATAACTCATTAAAATTATGAAGAAGAGCATGAAGTTTACCCATATATTTTTCCATTGTACCATCAAGACGTTTGGGAGCAATAACTATGAGGAGATTTTGACACACACCATAAAGACGTTGAGTATGATTGGCGTATGTACCGCCCAGGTAGTCGGAAGTAATGACGTGGCAGCAAGCTATTATGTAGGCGTGTTGAGCAGGGCTCGTGGCTAGCAGAAGGGAAGGAAGTCGGGGGGCTCGTGTAGTCGTCAGTCCTTAAGTTGGCGTGCTCCGATCTCTAGCATACCTGAACCGGCGGTCGCCGGGTTTGAGATGAAGTCGCCAGATGCGAACCCAGACGACCAAGTGATCAGAGATCGCCGAAAGGAGGACATCGCCGAAGGGTCAGGGAAGTTTGTTCAGGCTTTCGAAGCAGAGGATAAAGTCGTCAGATAGTCATCCCCTAGCTAGCCAGAGGTTGAGGTCGGGGAACAGCTTACCCAAACATGCACGATGAAGCAAGTGAAGTAGATCATGAAGGCGGCCGGCGAGACCACAGGGAAGGTGTGTATGAAGGCACCCGTACTCGCCACGCAGAAGAGATCACGCTCCAAGGCAGTTATGCGCTGGGTTGTTTCTTGCATAAGTAACTTAGCCGAAAAGCCTGAAGAGTAAGAAGTGACGCCCAAGTCAAGGATGCTCCAGATGGTGACACGTGTACAGCTGGATACGAGCCACGTGTCCAGATGTGTAACTGTCAGGAGAGAGAAAGTGCACAGGTATATAAGAGATTCTAACGAACTTCTGAGGTACGCGCGTTTTAGATTACTTCTTTTACGCTTGCAAGAACTTGAGTACGCTGAGAGAGAATTTTGCACGGTTCCTGTTCATAGTTTTCTCTTAGTATTTTGGTGGTTCAGTCGCTGACTTGGGCGTCGGAGCGTGATCGGCCGCAGCGGCGCCGTTCTGTCTTTTGCAGGTTCTTGAGGTGAATCAAGGCGAAGGACCGAAGCTAACACGGCGCAGAGTCGATCCATATTTGACGAGGCAAGGTTCTTGCGTCCTAGTCAACAGGCAGGATCAGCGTATAATAATTTTTCCTGTTCCCAAACTTTTGAACATGTCTAATAGATTTGAAAATTTTGTTTTAAAGAAGAGTGAATGGTAGATTTGATAACAATGCATAATTGAGCTTCAATTTTCAATCAACAGAAAACCTCATTTTCAACAACAGTGGGACGAGTAAGATGACCAACATAACCTTAACTTTTAAGCCAAAATTTAATATCTTAGGCCTAAGTGACATAATTGGTTCCATCCAATTTGTCAATGGAGAGATGAACATTGACATAATTAGTATAAATAGACGGATCAGACATAGTGGCAGCGGAAGAAGCCATAGATAATAAGGACAGATCTAGTAACCAACTGACAGATGCGCCCCATAATGCTGGTACATGAGTTGGTACCCTGGCGGCCATGCTGTTAAGATTATGCACTCCCTAGAAGAAGATTTTGTGCGGTTGTTACACTAAGATTGTGTGACAAAGTAACAGAATGTCTTCCCATCATACCTACTTTCACTCGAGATAAGGTTCTCGTGAGAGAGGGTTGATACAATGAGGCAACCTAAATAGTCTATAAAAGGGGTTTGAGATCCCTGGTAAAGGTACACCGTTTCTAAGGCTGAAACTATTTACTTACTCATTGTTTCTTAGCCCAGTACTAACTTGATCATCGGAGTGCAATCAACAGGTAGGGCCCCCTCTGTTTCAAACAGAGTCGCGTTCCAACATCCCACGGAAAGAACAAATTCCAGCAGAGACAAACGGAGTCACGACCTACTCCTAAAGTCAATTGGCGACCAGGTCAACCAGCAAGAACAAGTAGCGAGAAGTTTGGAAGCGGAAGTTGAAGCATAGATCAACCGCTTGACAGGAAGACAGAAGACGAAGTCTCTCAATAGTTCTTTAGGTCCCATCTCCCTATCGAGAACAAACCCTATATGACTTTGTTGCCCTGTGAGCACTCATCATTTTACCTTTTTCTCTAAACATCATCTTTTCCTTCGCTTCGCTAACTAAATCCCACAATAATCTTTGTTTCTCTGTCGTCGCCGCCACCATCTCTAAACAATTTGTTCAACGCGTAAACCAACTCCACTATTTCTCCAAAACTCAGAAACCCAAAATGCTCTCTCAACTCGTTAACTCTAACCAACACCTTGCTCAATGCTACAATCCTATCCTCTTCCACCAAACTTGATATCTTAGAAACTAGCTTGTTCCCTTCCATGGATGTTGTGTCGCCCCTCCCTTGGCTCCAGCACCACACGTCGCCGTCGTCGCCTCCCTTTCCCTCAATCTTCTATTCTCGATTTCCAAACCCTAAAATTTCGATCAGTTCACGTGTGCAAATCAATGTCACTGTGTGCACCACGTCATCAACAATTAACGTCGTTGGTAGAAACTTAACGGAGATTTTTTAAAAACCACTATATTAAATTGAATATTAACCCTAAATGTAGAGATAAAAAAATAATTAAAAAATTCATAAAGATAATTAAGACATTTCACATACTTCAAGGGTTTCCAGTTGAAAAATAGGGGTGGAGAAAGTAATAACCTAAAATTTATATTTAAACAATTTTATAGATCTGTCCAATTGTTTTTAATTTTTCTTTTTATTTATTTATTTAATTTAGAAGTATGAATATGTTGAATAGTAAATTTTATATTATTAAACATGTGGAGTTAAACTCTTTTTCAGTTAATCTTATTGCAAATAATCTTAAATCAATCTCTAAGAAACTTTTTTTAAATAATCTTTTTACAACTAAAACAATTATTTAAAATTATATTATAATAACATAAATCAATATTTGATAATTGTCATTGTTAAGTGAAATTTTTTATTATTATTTTATTATATCAATTGTCAAATATTTAGTTGTTATATTTAATATTTTATTTTTCTTGGCTCGTCATGGTGGGGGTTGAGGAAACAGGAGCACCTATTTTAGTTTCTTTGTGGGAAGAGTGTTTGGTGAGAAGAGGAAATGTGAATTGAAGAGATATAAGTATTTGCATATGAAAAAGATAGTTGTAGGATGTGTTAGGTATGAGGATAAGCTAATAATAATACAAGTCTTGCAAATTTTTGAACCACATGTTTCAACAACCAGAGAGAGGTTTATCTTCAAAATCCAACTGGAATATGAAATAAGAAAAATATTACTTTTAGAAAGAAAAAAAAATCTAAAGTGTATAAGTAAGGAGCTGCATCTGAGCAAAGCAAGGAACTGTGTGTCGGCCAACAAGACACAAGATAAAGATGTCTACTGAATTGATGAACGAGGAGCAGCTTCATGTTGTTATGTTCCCATTTCTTGCATTTGGTCACATTAGCCCGTTTGTTCAGTTATCCAACAAGTTGTTCTCTCATGGTGTTCGTATCACTTTTTTGTCAGCTGAATCCAACATTTCCAGAATCAGATCAAGCCTTAATCTCAATCCAGCCGTCAATGTTATCCCACTACAGTTCCCCAATGGCATAAGCAACACTGCTGATTTGCCTCCTCACTTGGCTGCAAATCTCGTACACGCCCTTGACCTTACTCAACCTCAGGTGAAGTCTCTTCTGTTGGAACTCAAACCCCATTATGTTTTCTTTGACTTTGCACAACACTGGCTCCCAAAAATAGCTTCTCAACTTGGCATCAAATCCGTTCATTTCTCTGTCTACTCTGCCATTTCTGATTCCTACATTACCGTGCCTTCCAGATTTTCCCATCTTGAGGGAACAAACATCACTTTTGAGGATCTTAAATCCCCCCCACCTGGGTATCCTCAAAACTCCCATGTTTCCCTCAAGGCCTTTGAGGCCATGGACTTCATGTTCCTCTTTAAGAGATCTGGTGAACACCTCACTGGTTATGAGCGGGTTTTGCAAAGCCTTGGTGAGTGCTCATTCATAGTGTTTAAAACGTGCAGGGAAATAGAAGGACCCTACTTAGAGTACATAGAAAAGCAATTTGGAAAACCAGTTTTGCTATCTGGTCCACTTGTTCCCGAGCCATCAAGGGATGTGCTAGAGGAAAAGTGGTCCAAATGGTTAGACACTTTCCCTGCCAAATCTGTCATATTATGCTCCTTTGGTAGTGAGACCTTTCTGAATGATGATCAAATCAGAGAACTAGCCAGTGGGTTAGAACTCAGCGGCTTACCTTTCATTTTGGTTCTAAATTTCCCATCCGATCTCTCTGCCCAATCTGAGTTGGAGAGAACATTACCAAAAGGGTTCTTGGAAAGAGTGAAGGATAGGGCAGTGGTGCACACTGGTTGGTTTCAGCAGCAACTTGTGCTGAAACATCCTAGTGTGGGCTGCTACGTCTGTCATGCTGGGTTTAGTTCTGTGATAGAAGCTATGGTGAATGAGTGTCAACTTGTGCTGTTGCCTTTCAAGGGTGACCAGTTTTTCAACTCCAAGCTGGTAGCGAATGATTTGGAGGCAGGGGTAGAGGTAAATAGGAGGGAAGAAGATGGGTACTTTCACAAAGAGGGTGTACTAAAGGCATTAAAAACTTTAATGGTAGAGGATGACAGAGAACCAGGGAAACAGATAAGAGAAAACCACATGAAATGGAGCAAGTTTTTATCTGATAAGGAAATTCAGAACAATTTCATCACTAATCTGATTGCGCAATTGAAGTCTATGGCTTAATCTAGTCTCTTTCTTCCAAGGGAAAATAAAGGCAATCATTTGAAATCCTTAGATTTTCATGTATCATTGTAATATCCGTCCGTGTGAGTGTATGTTATTCTTATGGTTTTCTTTTACTTTGTTGGTTTTAATTTTTGTTTCCTGTCCCTAGTTTCTTCTCAAGTTTCCTATATACTTATATTAATAATAAAAATTATAAAAGGATTTTGAATGTGATATGATAATAGAATCCATAAAAAAATATATTAAGATGAATGTTGAAATAGACTTTTTATTATAAAAATAAAGGAGAAGAAATTAAATAAACAATTATTTTAGGTTTTAAAAGTAAATGATTCTGATTTCCAGTACCAAAAAAAAAGAAAGAAAAAAAATTAAATATTTGAGTCTTTGAAAATATTAAAATTAAAAAAGTGACTCAAATTAAAATTTTGTTTATTATTTTAGTTCTACAATTAGAAAATTTCTTATTTGACACATAAATTATCACTTACTTGAACTTAAACATTTATTTTTTAGCGTTTTGAATTTAATTACTTGTTATCTTTAGAACATCTAAAATATAACTATTTTTCAGTATTTTTTAATTAATCGAAAACAATAATTAATGTTATTGAAAATATTGATCACACAAATTGAATAATTACTTTTAACATAATTTATTTCATTTACTGATATTTTAGTAGTTAAACTTAACTACTTATTATCATTAGACGGTCTGAAAAGACTTATTAAGTGCATAACATAATTCATGATAGAGGATTTGAGTGTCTACAACATCAACCGGTTGTTTTTATCAGTCGTTTACAAAAACAACTTAAAACAAATATAATTGAGATTAGGGAAAAAGAAAATCACACAAACAAATTTATACTGGTTCACTTTTACACCAAGAGTTACATCCAGTTCTTATAAACTACTGGGTATTCCACTATGTAATCAACCACAAATTACAACCACACACACACCAAATAAGCGATCTTGAACCCCTCAATAACACACACTTCCTTTGGTAATACAACACACCACAGATCATAAGAGCCTCTGACTCTGAGAATCACAGTTCGTTACAGAAATACTGATCAAGAGAGAATAAGGAAAGATCACACCTGATACAGATTAAAATATAAACGATTACACAATAGTCTTATTCCACTCTTAGCAAGTTCAATCAAAGTTTGATGTAAATCTTGGAGAAAACTGTTTTCAAAGTATTAATGTCATATCATTACTACCAGAAGCAATTTCAAAAAACAATCGGTTGAATTTTCGAAACAACCGATTGAATTGGCTTGAAAACAAGTCAACCAATTTCAAGCTTTGTCAAAACCTGTTTCAAAAAACACTAAGTCTAGTCGCTTCACTCACCAAACAAGTTTTAACCACTACACCAAATAAGTTTTTTTGACATATTATGATTTTTATTATACTTATTATTATTATTAATATAATTTATATTATTAATATAATTTATATTATAAATATTATTAATATCATTTATATTATTAATATTATTAGTATCATTTAATTATTAATATTCTAAAATGTTTAATACTTGTTATAAAATTAAAGTTGTTTTAGTTTTTTTATTAGATTTATATTAAATTAAAATAGAGTGGAATTTAACTTCATATTGTTTGTTTTGAGTAGTTCTTAATGAAAAATTTAATAAAACTGAGATAGAACACCCTAATTAAAAGCTTTGGAATATTTTGATGAATAAGGTTGAATTGCATCTAAGAGCATACAAAAATATAAGTATATAGATAAAAGAGTGAAGCGAGCTTCGTGTGTGATTTTAAGAGCATAAAATATGATTAGGTCACGTGACTCACTATATCAGAAAAAGTCTTCACTGAAGATTCAAGAAAACTTCACTTCTCTCACTATTCCTGCAACTCCCATTTCTTTAATCTGCAGGTTCTTGCATACCTTTTTTTTTCTATAATTTAATATGAAAGTTATAGTATAACGAATTCTTTTATGAGGAGTTGAAATTCTAATTGAATAATTGATTTTTTTTTATTTTTACTTTTTCTTTTAGTTGTTCGGGTTTTAAGTTTTTATTGGAAATGTATATGCCAAAGATTCTTCAAAACATTCAAGTAAATATTTGTAATAATTTTGTAATATTTGTAAACATTTACGGATCTATATAAAATAAAGTGTCATAATTAGCATTAATATTATCTAATGTTTTATATGATTTAATTATTATTAATATGTATTTTAGTTAATATTTAGTTAATAAGTTGACCTCATACCATTCTGTTGGATACTGGATATCCATACGTTCTCGACCATTCTGTCTCTAAGAATACATATAGGAATGATTTATTTAACTAATTAATTGTTGAATGGGAAATAATATTTTTATTTAGTATAAAATTTGAAAAAAATAATCAATGTACCTGTGTGAATATCAGGGGTAGAGTAATGTTGCTCCACGTCAATACACAATTGTTGTTGTGCCAGCAGCTACCTGATCCTTCAAGTCCTTCCTCTCTCGTGCGCGTGCTCGTCAGGTCAGCGGGGTACCTGCGATTGCATTCTGATGCTCAAGTCAGTGCTAGTGTTTTTTTTAGTCTCTCCGGATATCATAAAAACGTATCTTTCCCCTTTCAGAAGTTCCTTTTATATGTTGACTTAGGCTTTGGTTCATGTGGGCCAGGTAACCGGTTGCTAGAGACATGCGTAGTGGTCCTTAGGTCATGTGTAGTGGCTTCCTGATATTAAGGAAGTGTCTCTCGAAGTGTCTCTGACTATTCAACGCTAGTTGTAACCGTTTACATGCCACGTATTTATTATATTACATTATTTAATGCATAGTCTCGATCGTCCGGGACCGACCCATATAAATCATAATACAGAAAAATATTTTTAGGTTAATTAAGATATATCTTATGATTTTTTTTAATGTATTCTTGTTTTAGAAATCATAGTACAGAATTTAAAATAAGAGAAATCCAACATTTTGAAAAAATATTTCTTTTTTCTCTTCAATAAAATAAAAACCGAAAAAAGAATTACAGATATTTTATTTACAAAAAAGTAAAGCAGTTTCCTGTTTATGAAGTGAAGCAAAACCGTTCTGTGGGTATTAAAATTCTCATCCATTTTTTTTATAAAAGTGTATGGCATGGCATATCCGTGATAGAGATCGACTCTCCGTGAACCCATTTTTTATAAAGGGTTTTTTATTCTTTTTGTTTAAGTTTAACCAATTTATAATTTTTTAAATTTATTTTTCGCTTTTAAATAATGAATAAAGTTAAAAAAATTAAACAATAAAATTTAACTTAATATATTATATAAATTTATAGAAGAAAAGTAAATTTATTAGACTTATTATAAATAATATTTAAAAGTTTAACTTATAAAAACATATTTTAATAATTTATGTCGGTTCCAATACATTAATAATATATTTTTTTGATAATTATGTTAAAAAACAAATTTAAAAAAAAATATCAATATACCTGGAAAATTATATTTTAAAAGTGTAAATATAACAAATTTAAAAATTCCTATAGAATAGTTATTTAATATAGAATTTACTTTTTTATATGTACTAAAGTATAATAATAAATTTAAGTAATAATATTTAGAAAAGGCTTATTTAAATTATATATAATAAAAAGTATTTAAATAGTTAAGATTAATTGGAAGTTATTTATTTGAGAGTTAAATGTTAGAATAAAGTCAAACATAATTTTGATTAAATATTGTTAAACAATAAAGAATAAACATGAATATATTTTATTTGTAAGACAATTTTTAAATAAATAATGTGAAACACAAAGTGTTTTATCTAACAAACTATATGTTACGTGTGTTTTTTTGCTTCGTTGATAAACAAAAGTTTGTTAGATGATACACACAAAGTTTTTAAGTTAATTATTTATGAAATTATTTTATGTTGGAGAGAATGTTCCTATTTTCATGTGTATCAAAAAGATCTTGCAAAGCACTTGTCACCATCAATTTTTTTAAAAAAAACATGCTAAAGTTGTTCAACATCAACACGCATTATGACATATCTTATGTCACGTGTAGGAAGGCTATTTGTCACGTACATTCATATTCTTTACTTCGATTTATGTGAAAACTCTCTATTCAAGGTCTGATGTTGCTTAAAGAAGAGATAAGTTGTTAATGTTGCACGGAGTGCATTCATACGTTCATGCGTGAACTTACAAATGCTTGAAGATGAAAAATTGAAGTGAAGTTTCTCAACATGGAGAAAAGGATTTGCAACGACTTTTTACTCCACTTTCTATTTATACAAATCTTCAAAGTTGAAGAAATATACCAAAGTAATCAAGAGTTATGGAAATGTTACAAAATTTGTTGTTCAAAACTCTATATGCTCTTAAACTTCACAAGAACAATCACTACAAAAAATCAGTATTATCTACGAATTTTTACCCACGGATTTGAATTTGTAGGTAAATTCAACATTACCTACAGATATTACCTACGGGCAACATTACATACGGATATTATCTACATATCTGAATCCGTATGTAAATTCAACATTACCTACCAACTATTATCCACGAATCTCTATTACCTACCAACTATTATCATAATAATTATATACATAATATTAAAAATATTATTATAATACGAATAATTATAGAAATCTTCAAAGTTGAAGAAATATACCAAGGTAATCAAGAGTTATGGAAAAGTTACAAAATTTGTTGCTCAAATCTCTATATGCTCTTAATCTTCATAAGAACAATGTTTGTGTTCATTTAACAAAATAATACAATGTTCAAATCTTGTATTTGTCAAAATATGTGTTTCTCTATCTAGTAGGCAAAACCATGTGATATTTTAGATCACACCTTTCTTTGTAAAACCCTTAACCAGAAGTTAATGTGTTTCCAATAATACTCAAGTCTTAGCTAAAAGTGACTACGTTCCAAACAATAATTTGGATTGTTTAGCCCTAAGTGAGAGGTGTTCGAAACAATGCTCAGATTTTAACAATAGTTGTTGCGTTCCAAATAATACTTGGTGACATGAACCTTAAAATGTTGGGAGGATCTTGATCAACTCAAGAGGTTTTGGAGAAGAAGAAACTTGTGAAAGCATGTTCCATGGTGATTCAAATTCGTATGTCATTGAAAACCCATGAAAAACAAGAATATCTTGTAAAAGAAAATATAAAATAGATTAAGGACTAGAAAATGAATAAACATGTCACCTTTGTGATGAATTCCCAAAGGATAGGTGTGATAAGATTCAGCACTTGATAAAGATTCTCAAGATATGAACAAGGAGAGAAGTAAATAATTCTTAGGACTTTCATAATGAAAATTTCATTCAATCTTCAAAAGTTATTTTATAAGTGGGAGATATCAAGTCATTCACAAACTTTCACACAATCATCACATCACTCACAAATTTCAATAAACTTTCTTCACAAATCTACACTAATATACCTCAATCCAAACAACTTCACTTTCCTCTCAAATCACTTCAAATCTCCTTCCCAATCCAAACACATCATAATGGTCTTTGTTTGGATTAGAGAATGGATAGTTAAGGGTGTGAAAAAGTGGAAGTGTGAGGATTTGAAAAGAAAGTTAGGGTATGTTTGAGTGAATGTGTGAGGAAAGTTTATTGAAGTATGTAAATGATGTGATGGTTGTAAGGATAATTTGAATTATTTTTAATGGTGTAAATTGTACGATTACAAATTTACCCTTGTGTATAAAAAAGGAAAAAATAATAATAATTAATTTTGTATATATTTCAGTTAATTAAAATAATATAAAATTACTATTATAAATAAAAAATAAAATAATGTAAAATTAAAATAAATAAATATAATTAAAATATATATACATATATATATATAATTATATTATTTTTCATTTTATTAATTTAAATTAATTTTATTAGTTAAATTAATGTTTTCAGATAATTTTAATATTATTTATAGTTATTTAATTTATATTACATTATGTTATACATATATTAAGTATATATTTTTTTTATATAAGAAAAGTAATATTAATGATGATTTTTATTGTTATTAATATAAGAAAATTATTTTTGAGGATGGTTCCTATTCAAATACTACACACTCGAATGCACATAAGCACATTTATTTAGGGTAAAAACGAAAATTAAAAAATCTTACCCAACTTTCCCTGTTAAGTTTCACTTTCTCTTCAACTATGAGAAGATACCTTATACCCGTCATTCACCTTTCTTCACTCTTACATCCGTCTAAGCGCTGGTTTGGATTAGGGGGTGCACTGTTCCTGTAGACAGAAGTGAGGGTGCACCCCCTGTTTAGATCAGCAGATGGAAGGGGGTGGGAGAGCGAGGAAGTGTGGGAGAGGGGTTGAAAGCTTTCTTCTCAAAATTGCAGAGAAAGGAGGAGGAGAGACTCATACACAAATATATAAAATGACTTATATACCCTCATTTCTATTCACAATATTTACTATAAATTATTCATATTCCACATTTTTTTAAACTATAATAAAACATAAAAAATATTAAATATATTTTATTCCAAATATATTTAAAATAATGATAATAAATATTAATTAAAATAATTTAATTTTATTCCAAATAAACTGTAAACATCCAAGAAATATTTAATATATTCATAATAAAAATATTTAATATATTCATAATAAAAATATTTAATATATTCATAATAAAAATATTAAATATATTTTTAATGAAATAAAAATACCTATATACCTAAAAATATAACCAATTAACCTCTATTTTTACGAGGACAATCGATTATGTGGTGTGTGTTAAAATAAACATAATCAATTATGCCTTTCAGATATTCAACATACGATTAGGTTCTTTTTTTAAGGGAAGACATAATCGATTAGGTTCCTAAAAACAGTGGGTAATCGATTATGTTTTTTTTAAGACAAAGTATAATCGGTTATGTTCATTTTTTTTCCAAATTTTCCATTTTTTATTTTTTATGATTTTTCATGTGTATTTTTTTTTTGTAATTTTTTGTTCTAATTTAATACTATGTTTGTATTTATTTTTGAAATATTAAAAGAATATTCAAAATTAATAAAATATATTATTTGAAATTATAACCTATTACTTTAATAATTTTATTTATATTATGTTATTCAAAATTCTATTGTATATTGTATATTGTAGTAATCTAGATTTTGATTTATTAATAAGAATAGAAAATTCATTTAAATATTTAAATTCTAAAATTATAAATAATAGAATTCAATTATATATTATAATAATCTAGATTTTGATTTATTAATGAGAATACAAAATTCATTTAAATATTTAAATTATGAAAATATAAATAATGAAATCGATTGATATATTATAGTAATTCACATTTAATTTTTAATGATAATTTGAATATTTAATTTCTATAAATAAAAATAATAATATAATTATTTTATTAATGTAATTATTATTTTTTGTTTTATTAATGTAATTATTATTTTTTGTTTTATTAATGAGTATCCATTTTAATATTGAAAATTTAGAATAATTATATTTTTTTATATTACACTATTGAATTGAGATTTATCAGCAGTTTATTAAAATACAGATTAAAATACAAACGATTACAAAATAGTCATATTCCATTCTTAGCAAGTTCAATCAAAGTTTGATGATCAAGTCGCTTCAATCACCAAACAAGCTTTAACCACTACACCAAACAAGTTCTTTTGTCATATTATGATTTTTATTATACTCATTTATATTATTAATATAATTTATATTATTAATATCATTTATATTATTAATATCATTTATATTTTTAATATCATTTATATTATTAATATCATTTATATTATTAAGATCATTTATATTATTAATATCATTTATATTTTTAATATCATTTATATTATTAATATCATTTATATTATTAATATCATTTATATTATTAATATTATTAATATTGTTAATATCATTTATATTATAAATATTATTAATATCATTTATATTATTAATATTATTAGTATCATTTATATTATTAATACTAGCGGGAACACAGGCACGTGAGTGCCTGTGTATCCGCATTTTTCATTTTTACTATTTATATATTCATATATTTTTAATAAATATTAAATTATATGAGAAGATATGTAAATTATCTAAATGCACCATTGATAATAGTTTTATTAAGATTTTATGTTAATTTTTTTATATTTTCATTTTATTGTTTTTGAATATTAAATTTTGATTTAACTTGGGTGTAATCTTGAACTTTGTAAGGTTATCAAAATTAAAATTAAGGTTTAAAAAAAATAGACCAGCAAACAATGTCAAAACATAATTCAAATGGTTGTATGTTGGAAGATGTAGAATGTATCACCATATCAATTGAATCCGCATCTTCCATGGCAAAGAAGTTGAAAAATACAAATTACCAAACTTCCAACTTATGTAATATCTAATAGATCAAAGCACCAGTAGACATAAAAACTTTGCCCGGATTCATACAAAAATATAAAAAAAATTAAGAAAGCAATAGAAACAAAAATGTTCAAATCCTATAACAATGAGACACGTCTCTGCTTCAAACGCTTTGGGAAGTGCGAGAAGGAGGAAGTAATGGTGGTTGTTGTTGTACAGTGGTGATTGAAGAGGGACTAAGATGGGTGAGAGTAGGAGAAGAACATGGAGCGTGAAGGAAGATGGTTCAAAATGTGTCAAAATTTATGAACATTTTTTTTCTTTGGATGCAACGGGTGAAAACTACTCCTTATAAGGAAGTGGAAGAAAGTGGTAACCGCTCAACTACTCCTTATAAGGGAGTGGATGTAACTGGTGAAAACTACTCCTTCGTAAGAAAGTGGATGTAAATGGTGACGGTGAAAACTATTGAAGAAAGTGGTAATCGCTCATTAATAATCAAATTGTTCACGTTTGGCCACTACTCACATTTCCTAATATTTATTTCTCTCTCATAAACCAGACACTCCCTCTCATTATGCAATTAATTTTTAAAATAAATTATCTCTTTCAATTCAAACGGTTGCTCAATTTATTTCAAATATTTTATTAAATTTATTTCTCTCTCATACAACAGACACTCTCTCATTATACAATTAATTTTCAAAATAAATTATCTCTTTCAATTCATAACCACTTCTCCACCTCTCTTTCAATTCATAACCGTTGCTCCACCTCTCTTTCAATTCATAATTGTTCCTCCACATCTCTTTTAATTCAAAACCGCTTTTCCACCTTTCTTTCAATTCAAAATCACCCCACTACGTATACCAAATATTGTAGCAAAAATACAAAAAGGCACAATGACCATAATATAATAATAAAATTAAATATTAATATAAGGATAAAATGGGGAAAAAAAAATTAAGAGCAGTTAAGAGGGAAATAAGAAATGACACAATGACCATAATACAATAACAAAATTAAATATTAATATAAGGATAAAATAGGAAAAAAAATTAAGAACAGTTAAGAGGGGAATCCCCTTTATATATATGTATAGATTATTAGTATCATTTATATTATTAATATCATTTATATTATTATTATTATTATTAAATTCATTTATATTATTAATATTATTAATATAATTTATTTTATTAATATTATTCATAATATAAATAATATTAATAGTATTAATATCATTTATATTATTAATATTATTAATATAATTTATATTATTAATATTACTAAAATTATTAATATCATTTATATTATTAATATTATTAATATCATTTATATTATTAATATCATTTATATCATTAATATTATTAATATCATTTATATTATTTATATTATTAATATTATTAATATCATTTATATTATTAATATTATTAATATCATTTATATTATTAATATCATTTATATTATTAATATCATTTATATTATTAATATTATTAATATCATTTACATTATTAATATTATTAATATCATTTACATTATTAGTATTATTAATAACATTTATATTATTAAAATTATTAATATTATTAATATTTTTATTAATATTAATAATATTATTAAATATTGTGAATATTAATAAATATGTTTAATATTGTTAATATTATTAATTTTATAAATATTATAAATAATATAAATATTATAAATATTATAAATAATATAAATATTATAAATATTAATAATATCCTTTATATTAATAATATTATTAATATCCTTTATATTATTAATATTATTAATATCATTTATATTATTAATATCATTTATATTATTAATATAACTTATATTATTAATATAATGTATATTATTAATATTATTAATATTCTTTATATTATTAATATTATTAATATTATTAATATCGTTTATATTATTAATATTATTAATATAGTTTATATTATTAATATTATTAAAATTATTAAAATTGTTAATACTATTAAATATTGCTAATATTATTAATATTATAAACATTATTAATATTATTAAATATTATTAATATTATTAAATATTATTAATTTATAAACATTATAAATATTATTAATATCGTTTATATTATTAATATTATTAATATAGTTTATATTATTAATATTATTAAAATTATTAAAATTATTAAAATTGTTAATACTATTAAATATTACTAATATTATTAATATTATAAACATTATTAATATTATTAAATATTATTAATTTATAAACATTATAAATATTATTAAATATTTTTAATATTATTAAATATTGTTAATATTATTAAATATTGTTAATATTATTAAGTATTGTTAATATTATTAAATATTAGTAATATAATAAAAAATATTAATATAATAAATATTATTAATATTATTAATATTATTAATTATATTAATATTATTAATATTATTAATTATATTAATATTATTAATAATATTAATATTATAATCATTATTAATATGATTAATATTTTAAATATTATTAATAATAATATTATTATTACTAATAATATTGTATTGGCCAGAGCGCTTAGAACTCAATGCTCGCTGGTCGGAGCTTAACATGCCTCAGTTAGGTCAACTCGGCTTTTGTGCCAAGTTGACGGGCCAAATGGTTGGACTCAAGATATGTGTTAACTCTTTTCTATATACTTAACGTAACCCCTTGTGTTAAGGCCCAAACGGTCAGGAAGGGGTAGTAATGGACCTAGGGGTGCGCTTAGTGCATTTGGGTCTAGTACAAGCAAAATGTTTTCTCTAAACCGAAGCCCATGTGTGTTAGGGCACAATGTGTAGATTGCATGTATGTTACGTAGCACCTCCTCGCGGGTGCCTACGTAAAACAAATTGGACCCCTGATGCTGGTACATGAGTTGGTACCCTGGTGGTTATTCTGTTAAGATTTGATGCACTCTAGTGAAGGAAAGGTTCTTTTCAGTTGTGACGCTAAACAGAGTGTGCCCTAAACAAAATATCTTCCTAACGCATAGGCTTTAAGTTGAGATAAGACTCTCGTGGTAGAAAGCTGTTACAAGAGGTAGGCTATAAAAGGGACTTGAGATCCTAAATAAAGGTGGGTTGTTTCTAAGACTTAAACCTATTACTTCTTGTTTCTATAAGTCCTGTACTGACTTGATCGTCGAAGTGCAATCAATAGGTAGGGCCCCCTCTGTCTCAACGAAGTCGCGTTCTAGCATTCTAAAGGGAAGAACAGATTCCTCCACCAGAGATAGACGGAGTCAGAGCTTGGGATTGGAGTCGATCGGCGACTAGGTCAACCGACAAGAACATTTGACGCCCACCGTAGGGCCCGATAAAACCAGGTCCCACCCACAGTTGTCTTAAAGCTCTTTAGAAAAATGAGGAACACGAGGCAAGGTCCGACAGGACCATAAGGAAACGATAATCCCACCCTGCAATAGCTCATGGAGATGATTAACGCCCTTCAAGAGACAGTGGCGGCATCAAAGGCTGACCAGGACAAGCTCATGGCGGAGGTTCGAGTTGAACATGTGCTTAGGCAATACCAATTTCGGGCGGAGCTAGATGCGTCTCGAGCAAGCAACGAGGAACTACGCAAAGCCAACGAGGAATTGCATAGAGAACTACAATGGCTAGGAGAGCACTCCATGGGAGAACAGAACCCAACGACACAAGAAAGGACTCGCCCCATGTCTTTTTCACAGGCTATCATGGACGTTGTCGTGCCGATTAACTTCATGACGCCCAAGATCGTCTTCACAAGTACAGAAGACCTAGAGGCCCATCTCATAGCATTCAATGCTCAGATGATGATCTTGGGAGGAACGAACACCATGCACTATAAGTTGTTCATGGGCACGTTCACAGGCACCACACTGCAGTTGTTCATTGGCCTCCCAGATGGCCACATTACCTCCTTCGACTAGTTCTTTGCTCTGTTCAAAAAGCAGTTCATCATCAACTGAGCTCAATCGCCTGTATCTTCCGACCTCTTCGGGGTGAAACAGAGGTAGGGAGAACCCTTGAAGGACTTCCTGAACAGGTTTGGGGTGTTCGTGGTAAAACTCCAGACACAGGATGAGGCTTTGATGGTTCATGCCTTCGGGCAGGGGATCATGTTAGGGCCCTTTAGCGACTCACTGATCAGGAACCGGGCAAGGACATTTGGGGAGATCAGACGACGAGCTGTGACAGTCAAGCGTGGGAGCTCGTACACAGGGGAGGCCAAACCCAAAGAGAGCGGTCAAGCCCAACCAATGAGAGTGCATGAGACTATGACCGAGAAGAGGTCATACACCCGACGAGCACCTTATGCACCGAGAAAGAACCAAACTAGGTCAAGGGCGAAGGACGACTTGCCTTTTCGACCTATGTTCAAAAAGCCTTACAAGGAATTGCTGGCTATGCCAGGTATGGCAGACTAGCTGAGGTTCCCCCCAAAGTCTGATAGGAATTTGGGGCCACGAAAGGAGATCTGGTGTGATTTCCACAAAGCCTTCGGGCATGACGTGGAGCACTGCATAGCTCTCGGCTACCAGTTGGCAGTGCTGCAGAATGATGATTTCTTGAAGGAATACTTGGAAGGGAACCAGGAAGAACCGAAGGAGGATCTGCAATCAGCGGACCAAAGACACGAGGTGCCTGTCCATGGTGAGATTAATACAATCTCGGGAGGAGGCTGCACCGTCTCTCAGTGTAAGAGGTACGCGAGGGAGGTGATAACAGTAGAGGCATGAGAGCCTGGTCAGCCGGCCGAGCCCGAACTCTGCTTCACCAAGGATGACTTGAGAGATGTAGTCCTACACGAGGACGACCCAGTGGGAAGAAGAGTACACAGGGTCCTCATCGACCAGGGCAGCTCGGTCGACGTGATGTTTTGGGGAACGTTCAACAAACTGCGATTGTCACCCGACCAACTGAGACCTTACGACGATTGCTTGTTTGGTTTCGCGGGGGATCAGGTTGAGGTAAGGGGCCATGTGGAGTTAAGGAAGACCTTCTCAGATGGCACCTCATCTCGTACGACCAGTATGAGGTACTTAGTTGTCAATGTAGCTTCAGCTTATAACATACTCTTGGGTAGGCCTTCCTTGAACAGGTTAGGCACGGTGGCCTCAACGAGGCACATGAAGATGAAATTACTCTTCCTTGAGGGAGGGGTAATCGTTATCAGGTCTGACTAGAAGGCGGCGAGGAAGTGTTATGAGAACAGCTTGAAGAATAAGAGAGGTATATGTGTTGTCTCCGACCAACCACAGGAGCCTGAGAGGATCACTTGCGTAGAGATCGCCAGCGAGAGCCGACCTGAGCCTGTAGGTGAGGTTCAGGAGAAATAAATTGTGGGAGAGAAGTTCAAGCTCAGCACGTCGCTGGGCCAGGAGCTGCAAGATCAGATCGCTGAGGTAATAGCAAGAGACTTAAACGCTTTTGCGTGGTCTGCCTCTAACATGCTTGCCATCGTCTCTGACTTCTTGTGCCACCGTCTCACGATGGACACGAAGGACAGACCCGTAATTCAAAGGAGAAGGAAGTTTAACGAGGGGAGATGTTTAGTTATTCGGGAAGAGACCCAGAAGCTGCTCGGGCCACATAAGGGAGATCCAGTACCCTGAGTGACTAGCAAACGTTGTGTTGGTCAAGAAAGCCAACAGGAAGTGGAGGATGTGTGTTGACTTCACCGACTTGAATAACGCCTGTCCTAAGGATTTGTATCCGCTGCCCAGCATTGACGCCTTAGTGGATAACGCCTCGAGTTGCCAAATTTTCAGTTTCTTGGACGCATTCTCAGGGTACAACCAAATCCGTATGCACCCCTGCGACAAGAGTAAAACTGCATTAATGACCAAGCTCTCCAGTTACTGTTACAAAGTCATGCCCTTTGGACTGAAGAACTCCGGGGCGACCTACCAGAGGTTGATGGATAGGATTCTCGCCCCTATGATAGGGCGAAATGTGTAGGCATATGTGGACGACATGGTCATCATCTCGCCAGAGAAGGATCAACATGTGGATGATTTGGAGAAGCTATTTGCCACAATAGCTAAGTATGACTTGAAGTTGAATCCCGAAAAATGTGTATTCGAGGTAGAGGTAGGGAAATTCTTAGGGTTCTTGCTCACTGAACGGGGAATAGAAGTAAACCCCGATAAGTGCACAACGATCATAAGGATGAGGAGCCCTGCCATTATAAAAGAGGTACAACACTTGACCGGGCCCTGTCCCGATTTTTGTTAGCAGGTGGAGATAAGAGGTATCCTTATTTTCAATGTCTAAAGAAGAATAATCGCTTCGTATGGACTAGCGAGTGTGAGGAGGTGTTTCTCAAGTTGAAGGAGTACTTGGCCAGCCCACCTGTTCTTTGCAAGCAGTTGCCAGGCACTCCCCTCCGCCTCTACTTCGCGGTGACAAATCGAGCGATCAGCTCAGTCCTGGTACAGGAACAGGATCAGGTCCAGAAGCCGATATACTTTGTGAGTAAGGTGTTGAAGGGGCCTGAGGTGCGCTACCAGGCCATCGAGAAAGCAGCTCTAAAAGTTGTATTCGCAGCTCGGCAGCTCCGCCACTATTTCCAGAGCTTCATAGTGGTTGTCATGACCAACCTTCCCATACGAAAGGTCCTCTAGAAACTTGACGTAGCAGGTCAGATGGTACGCTAGGCAATCGAGTTGTCTGAGTTTGATGTGCAGTATGAACCTAGAAGACATATCAAGGGCCATGTTTATGCTGACTTTGTGGTGGAGCTCTCCTCAGAAGCCCCTCATGTAGACGGGGCGAGGGGGGGGGGATTTCCAATGGGTTCTTTCCGTGGATGGCTCTTCTAACCAGTAGGGTAGCGGGGCTGGTATAATCCTGGAGGGACCAAACAGATTGCTGATCGAGCAAGTCATCAAATTTTCTTTCAGAGCCAGCAACAACCAGGCTGATTACAAGGCGCTGGTAGCTGGAATGTTGTTGGCTAAAGAGTTGGGTGCTCGGAGTTTGATGGTGAAAAGCGACTTGCTGCTAGTGACCGGGAAGGTAACAGGTGAGTACCAGGACAAGGATTCGCATATGGCCTCGTACTTAAGGTATGTCATGCTCTTTAAGGAGACCTTTCCTATGTTTGAATTAGTACATGTCCCGAGGGAACATAATGCGCGAGCAGACCCACTGGCCAAGCTCGCTAGCTTAGGCAAGGGAGGTCACCAGAGTTCAGTTATTTAAGAAATCCTGAAGTCACCCAGAACTGCCGCAGGTTATGCAGGAGAGGTGCAACAAGTGGAGACTTTGAAGGGTGGAAGAAGAGGGCACCGATCGTTGATGCAAGAAACGCTGAAGGTGCCCAAGGTAAGCACCTACGACTTGTCAGGAGAGGATATGCTGGACGTTTGTCAGGTTGACGTAGGCGAAACCTGGATGACACCGTATAGGCATTACCTTGCTGATGGAATGTTCCCAGCAGAGCCCGTGGAGGCTAAGGTGATTAAAAATAACTCATGCAGGCCCTGGTAGATGGGATGTTGTTTAGACATGGCTACACACACCCTATCCTCACCTGCATGAGCGAGGATCAATGTACGAGCATCATGGCAGAACTCCATGAAGGCATCTGTGGGAGTCATGTTGGGGGACGAGCTCTCTCTCTAAAGGCTATTCGGGCGGGGTATTATTGGCCGACCATGAGGGAAGACTACACGAAGTACTCATAGCGATGCGATCAATGTCAGAAGCATGTTGATTGGCATCATGCACCCCCAGAGGAGTTGCAGTCCATACATAGCCCCTGGCCTTTCCACACATGGGGAATAGACATCTTGGGCCCTTTCCCACTAGCGATTCGTCAGATGAAGTACCTAGTGGTGATCATTAAATACTTTACCAAGTGGGTAGAAGCTGAACCAGTGGCACATATAACTTCCCACAAGGTTCAGCACTTCGTGTGGAAGAACATTGTTTGTCATTTTGGGATTCCAAAACGTTTGGTATCTGACAATGACACCCAGTTCACAAGCCAGCAGTTGGGCAAGTTGTGCACAGAGCTCAGCATCAAGCAAGTGTTCGCCTCGGTAGAACACCCTCAGAAAAACAGACAGGTTGAGTCCGCCAACAAAGTCTTGCTCAGAGGCTTGAAGAGGAGGCTAGAGAAGGCTAATAGGACCTGGGATAATGAGGTACCCCGAATCTTGTGGGCCTACCACACCACTCCACTATCCACCACGAAGCAAACACCCTTCAGCCTGGTATATGGATCAGACGCCATGATTCCTGTGGAAATCCAGGAGAGCTCGTCGCGGTTCTAGAACTTCGTGATAAAAGAGTCTAATGAAGGGAGGAAGGTGAACTTAGACTTACTTGACAAGGTGTGAGAGCAAGCACGCGTCAAAGCTGAAGCCCTGGAGAGAAGGGTGGAGCAGAAACAAAGGTCCAAGCTTAGACCTTGATAGTTCCAAGCTACCGACCTGGTGATGCGAAAAGCTCACCCCTACTAGTTGGAGAACAAGTTGTCTCCCAAGTGGACCGGCCCATTCCGCGTGGTAGAGGCACTCGGAAATGGAGCATACAGGCTCGAGACTCTGGAGGGTGGAGCTATACCCCGAACGTGGAATGGGGCCAGCCTCAAGTTTTATTTCAGTTAATGTATTTTTGTCAATCTTTATGAACAATTTGAATAATTAAGGGGACACTCTTTTTCCCTTACGGGGTTTTTTAACGAGGTCGCCCAATCAAAACTATTCTTGGAAAAATGTTTTGCTAGGATACTTCGTTAAGACACAAGAAGACGACTTGATTGGTAAGGTATCCGAGTAAGCGCAAAGTGTGAATGATTGACCACCAAACGAGGTCACCTATTCCCTTGGTAAGTCTCCAGGGCTTAGGTGGCTCAACGATCATACTATTCAGATGTCCTCACAGTAAGACTCTGAGTCTTGGCACGCTGAATAGGGTTAAAATTATCTACCCAATGGCAGGTAGACTAACCTACCTCGGGGTCAAGGAGTAGACTTGGCTTGTAAGCCAACACCCAAGTCAGATACTCCAAATAATAAAAATTGTTCAAGAGTAGACTTGGCATGTAAGCAAAGTCAGATACTCCAACCGAAAGGCCTTAATAGAGTAGACATGGTGTGTGAGATGACACCCAGGTCAGACATTCTAAAGGCCAACAAGTTATGAAAGAAATATCTATAATTGGATATCAGATAGGGCGACCTTTGCTCAATAAGACTATGAGCTCAGGTGCCCCGAAACATAGTTAGCCACAACTAAGGTTGATTGACTTAAGTTTGGGAAAGATGATCTGGCTTGGTAAGATTCTGAGCCCAGACACCCTAAAGCATACACCATGAGGCAGTACCCTCTCTACTCAGTAAGATTCTGAGTCCAAAGGTACTAAACCAACAATACCTAAAAGTACACAACTAAAGGTATAGAGAGCAACCCACCTCGGCGTTAGTAGAACCACCCGAGCTCGGGCGTTTTGTGAAAGAAGAACCAAACATGTGGTAGCAAAGCACCACGGAGGTGTTAAAAGTAGACTTGGTGTGTAAGCCAACACTCAGGTTAGATACTCTAAATAATGAAAACTACCAAAGAATGGACTTGAAAGATGGACCAACACTCAAGTCAGATACTCTCAGCCACTATGGGCCATTCAAGGGCAGACTCGACAAAGAAATTGGCCCCAAGTCAGATGCCCAAGTCACCCCTAGCCTAGGGGAAGGATGTGCTAAGAAAGCAAGTAAACTTTCCAAATGCACAAGTCCTGCGCGACCATATCGAAAGCTCTAATCCCTTACTCAGGTAGCTAGTCAATGCTCGAGCAAGGGTGATATCCTTCGCACTTAGAAGGTACAGGTCATCCATGAGATAGCTCCGCCAAGAGCACTATGATTTACCATGCTTAATCGATGTATTGCATTGATAAGGTGGTCGATTATATTATCATCAGTTGATTAAGTTACGATAAGTCATGTTTACCAAGGCATGCATTGTTGATACACTAGTCGAGATGTGATAGAGATAAACAAGTTAAATAAATAAAGGTACTGATATATACAAAGAGTTTGAAAAATTGTTCAAAGAGTTGCGGAAGGCAGTTGATTACAAAAAAGGCTCAACACTCTACTCTACTCCTCCTCATCCACTAGTTGCCCATCTACCACAATCTTTCCCAAACCTAGTTGGGATAAGTCCATCTTTGGGTAGATCCCCGAGGCCTGGGCAACGACGTCTTCAAAGCTCTCCATGAAGGAGTTGGCGGCATCATTAGTAAGAGCTTCCCTTTGTCGTGCCTGCTCTTCATCCTTTCGGAGTAGCTCTTCATCCTTTTTGGCCAACTCCTCCTTCAGCTTTTCCACCTCAGCCTGGAGCACAACTTTCTCCTCAGACTTTTCATTCAGGAGAACTAATGTGAGTTGATTTTAAGAGTTTTCATTTAGGTGACACTTTAGTTTTAGGATTGAGATTGTTAGGCAATTATGAGTGAAAACCTAATAAAAATTCTCATTGGACATTAACTTAACCAAGTGGTTAAGTAGATGTGAAGTTCATTTCACAAAGGCAAAAGGAAAAGAAAATTATATAAGCTTTGTACTGACTTGATTGTCGGAGTGCAATCAATAGGTAGGGCCCCCTCTATCTCAACGGAGCCAGAGCTTGGGATTGGATTCGACTGGCGACTAGGTCAACCAGAGATAGACGGAGCCAGAGCTTGGGATTGGATTCGACTGGCGACTAGGTCAACCGACGAGAACAAATATTATTAAATTATTAATATTAATATTAATAAAAATATTAATATCAATATTATCATTAATATCAATATTATTATTATTACAATTATTAAAAATATTATGTATGTAATACTTTATATACGGATACAATCCATATGTAAATTTTTGTTTATAATTTTAATATTATAATTTTTTCTTTAATTAAATTTAAAGAAAAAACTAAACTCAAATTATTTTTCTAATTTAATTCTAACAACGTAATAAATTTTAAAATTATTTCAATTCCCTATAACCTTCTTTTATATTTTCATTTTCATTTTTTTAGTTTGTTCATTGCTTTTAATTCCCATCAAGAACTATACGAATCCAAATCCGTATGTAACACTCACTTTATATGTGGATTTGGATCCATATGTAAAAATCGGTATGTAACACTTACTTTACATACGGATATGGATCCGTATGAAAAAAACCATATATAATGCTCACTTTACAAACGGATTTAGATCCGTATGTAACGCTCACTTTACATATGAATCCAAATCCGTGTAAAAATCCATATGTAATGCTCACTTTACATACGGATCCAGATCCGTATGTAAAAATCTGTATGTAGCGTTGACTTTACATACAGATCCAAATCTATATGTAAAAATCCATATGTTATGCCCACTTTACATACGAATCCAGATCCGTATGTAAAAATCCGTATTTAACACTCACTTTACATACGGATTCAAATCCATATGTAAAATCTGTATGTAACGCTCACTTTACATACATATTTGAATCCTATGTAATAATCGGTATGTAAATAGAAAATTTCTTGTAGTGGAACAATTTTCTTGGATATTTTCAATTCCATATTGCAAGTATACTAGTCCAAATCTCCATTGTGAACATGACCCATGCTTTCTACCGACCCATCACAACATAGTATCGACACGGGAATGACCCAAGAATAACAAGTTGACCTTCATTAACATAAAATCTTACATCTTGGTCCCTAATATCAGAAGCCATCTGCTTTGCTGCAACAAGTTCAACCTCACTATCTTATGTACTGTTAACAACTGCAACTAGACAACCAACAGGTATTCCAGATTTATGTTTGACAATGTAGGGCTCTCAGCCTTTGCATCCCAAGAAAGGAATCCATTCTTGATTGAGATAACTTGTAAAATTTGATCAAGAGGTAGAAATATTCTTTCTTCTGCTAGGAGCAAACCTTCTAGTCCTTTCAAAGATACATTTTCATTCCACACCTCCAAGCAAGGTGAAGACTCCAAATGTAATCACATTAATAAATATTCATCAACCCCATGACCACCAATGTGATTGCCATACATAAAAAGCTTTGAGTTTCCAGAAAAACAAAGAATAAATCCCTTGATTATCTTATTCAAAGGCATAATAAATGCATATATGACTCACAATGGGTTTTGAAAGAAAAGAAATAGTTGTAACCATGCATAAGAATTCATAACAGCTTTATTCAAATGTGTCAGAGGGAAAACAATCGGTTGTTTCGTGAAAACAATTGGTTGTTTTTCTGTGACATCAATAAAATGTTTTTCAAAGCAAATAATCTTTCAAAGTGATGGAAAATGCATACCTTTGCACAGAGAAAACCTCAACATGTTTAACCAAGAGAAACATGTTTAGAAATTCATTTGCTCATATGAGGCCAAAAGCATAGGATGAACATAAACAACTTACTTTACATAGGTCATGAATCTTTGACTTGTCAAGAATTTGAGTAAGGTGTATGCTTCAGAACAATAATAATAAACATCACTTTGATGAGTTTTCACCAGAGCACTTCTTCTTTAACCCAAACTTTTCTTGATTTTCAAAAGTACTTTTGTTGTTCCCACATTTCTCATAACCTTCTTGCTTAAGAAGTAGAGCATTTATCCTTTGTTATGTGCTTTAAAACAACCACAGTTCAAGTATCGTAAGTGTTAGTTTGCTGCCAAAGAACCCTGCAAAAAACAAGATCAAGTAGTAAGATTTGGTTCCCCTATAAATTTGGGTCCATGAGTGTTAGTAGAAACATTAAGATCCTGAGAAATCCTAGGAACCCATTTTAAAACACCTTTAGGAACAAAAAAATTCCTAATTTTACAAAACCTAACATAATGGCCTCTTTTCATGCAGTAAAAACATGTAACAACCGGTTGTTTCTATTTTCAATCGGTTGTTTCTGTTATAGTGGAGTAAGGCTTTGAAATTCCATTTTTCTTACTCTATGGATAGAAACCCAAACCAGATTTTCCATAAACACAATTTTTGAGATGTTAGAACAGTCTCAAAATTTGATTTTCCTTTCGAAAGCTTATCCACTATTTTTACAAGGTAATGAACCTTTTTTTCAAGAGATTCACAGTTTTCACAAACACTAGAGTTACACTTGCAAGAAGAGTTTTTATACATCAATTCTGGATTTTCAAAATCATTTTTTGAATTTTCCAACTCTTCTTCCAGTGTTTTAACTCTATTTTCCAACCAATTATTTAAACCTTTCAATCGGTTGTTCAAGAGAGTCAATCTATTAGCTTTCTCATGTGTTTATTTGAAAGCTTCAAGAAGTTAACTGTAATTTTCAATATTAACAAAGGAGCAGGAACTTACACTGTTTGTGTCGCTTTCACCCTTGACCATTAGACACAGATTTGCTTCTTCTTCTTCACTTGAAAAGCCACTTGATGATAATACATCATTGTCATCCCAAACAATGTAGGCCATTTTTTATTTGTCCTTCTTTTCAAACTTCTTGCTGGACTTTTTCTCTTTGCTTCCTTTATCAGGACATTCAGCTTTTATGTGCCCCTGCTCACCACATCCAAAACATGTATATTTGTTAGTTTTTAAACCAGTAGGTTTCTTGCTAACATACCTGTCATTGGTGTGATTTTTGTTGTTGTTCTTTCTTCACTGTCATCACTTGAATATTGATAGTTTTTGTTCCCAACTATCTTCAATGCAATTGTCATCACATGCTTGTCTCATTCTCTTGAACACCTAGCATGTTCATCTCTAACTCGTGTTCTCTCAGCTTTCCAAACAATGAGGCAGTGGTCACAGAGGTTAGATCCTTTGATTCAGATTTCACAGTAACCTTGGGCTGCCATGATCTATCAAGACACTTGAGAATTTTTATATTAAGCTCCTCTTTATCAAATGTTTTCCCAAGACTCATAAGATGATTTACAATATGAGTAAATCATTTTTTCACTTCTACAATTGTTTCTCCTTTCTTCATTCTGAACATCTCATATTCTTGTATGAGAGTGTGCTTCCTTGCCCTTTTCACATCATTGGTGCCTTCATGAGTTACTTCAAGAGTATCCCACATCTCCTTTGTTCATTCACATAGAGACACCCTGAAAAACTCGCCAGAACTTAGTGCACATGTGATAATGTTCTTAGTAATACAATCATATTGGGCCTTTTTACTTTCTTGCTCAGTCCATTGGGACCAAGGCTTTTCATAAATTACTTTTTCATTTTCAATCAGAGGGATAAAATGACCATTTTTAATTGCATCCCAAATACCTTTGTCAATTGCTTCAACAAAGATTTTCATCCTTACCTTCCAAAATTGGTAATTTACACCACAAAACCGTGGTGGTCTATTTATAGAAGCACCTTCCCCAAAAGCTAGTTTATCAGCCATAAAAACAGATTTTTGGATCAAAACTCGAGTAACTTTCAAGAACCTAGCTCTTGATGCCAATTATTAGAATTGTAGGCCAAAAACAAGAGGGGGTGAATTGTTTTTACACGTTTTTCACAAACTTTAAAGGTATGGAGAAAGCCAATGAAGAATCAAAGCCAGAGGAATGAAAATGCTAAAGTTACAAAACTGTTTTAGTTCATTTTCAAAAATTCAAGCAATTGTTTTTATCATCAATTTATAAAAACAACTTAAAATAGATATAGTTGAGATTAGGGAAAGAGAGAATCACACAAACAGATTTATACTGGTTCACTCTTACACCAAGAGCTACATCCAGTCCCCAGAAATCACTGGGTATTCTACTATGTAATCAACCACAAATTATAACCACACACACACCAAAAAAGTGATCTTGAACCCTTCAAGAACACACACTTCCTTTGGAAATACAACACACCAAAGATCAAAACAGCCTCTAACTTTGTGAATCACAGTTCTTTACAGAAATACAGATCAAGAGAGAATAAGAAAAGATCACACCTGATACAGATTGAAATACAAAAGATTACACAACAGTCCTATTCCACCCTTAGCAAGTTCAATCAAAGCTTGATGTAAATCTTGGAGAAAACTGTTTTCAAAAGATTAATCTCAAATCATTACTACCAGGAGCGTTAAAACAACCTATTTAAACTCCAAAAGGCAGTTAAAAGCATTTAATGAAGGAGCCAAAACCGTTTTGAATCAATTAAAACAGATTTACCAAACTTAACATATTATGTTAAGTATTTTCAAAAAACAACCGGTTGAATTGTTGAAACAATTGATTGAATTGGCTTGACAGCAAGTCAACCAATTTCAAACTTTGTCAAAACTTGTTTCAAAAACCACTAAATGTCAAACAACTAATTGAAACGATAAAACAACTGGTTGTTTTTCCACTTCTTTGGAAAACACTCTTTTTCAAAAGGATTTGATTTAAACCAACTTTGAATCCTAACTAAGAGTGGATTTACGAATTCAAACTACTCAGAACTCACTCACACAAGCTATATTGAGCCTTCAAGCAATCCATATAGATTTGGAGACATCAAAGCTCTTATTCAACATGAGCATCTATAACATATATTCATTAGACGATCTAATAAGATTTTTAAGTGAATAATAAATTTTAGACTGAATATGTTTTTTATGATCTAACGATATTTTTTACAACTGTAGTATGCAGTAAATTCTTTGAGAATCTACAATTTTCATTAATGATAGGCACAATCTACTGAACAAATTGAAAGCGTAATTTTTTTAATTAAAATAGTTAAACAAAATATTTTGAATACATATATCTTCTAAAAGTTCTTATATCTACAAAAAGTTCTTATATCTATAACCAAAAAGATTTGAATAGGTGTAATGACTATATTCGACTCTATTTTTTTCATATCTCTAAGATCAATCTTTTCCTAAATATATTTGTTCAAATCAAGTTTTGCAAATATCTTTTTAATATATTGTGGTCTTCCAATCTTTTCTAAATAGAAACATTTTTAAAAATTGAAAATCTTTAGTACTTTGTTTTTCCTATCATGAAATATCTGGAACGAAAATATATTATTATTTTGTTTTGATTTGTTTTTATTAACCCATATTGAAAATACTTTTGAATTAAATTTTTAAACAGATTCAAAGCATAAATAAATTGAAGTATTTCAAATTCAAGCTCTCTGTTTTGAGCATCTAATACGGAAAGACGAAGATATGAAGATATTGCAAAATCCAGAATTAACCAATTCAAGTATCAAATGATATATTCAAAAATCTTATAAAGTGATTGAAGGTGAAGAACGAAGGTAAGGCAAGCCAAGAAATCAAAGCTACTAATAAGTGTCATATTTCAGTAATATTTCATATTAAAATACAAACACTTATGGATATTAATTGATAAAATAACTATAATATAATCCCTAATTTATGAATTTAAACATTTTTCCATATTGGATGATTATAATATGAATACGAATTATTTATTCCCTAATTTGTGTTAATTTCAGAATTCTAGGGAAAATGGAGATGAAAGGGTAAAAGGAGAATATATAAGATAAAAAGGGAAAGTCAACGCTCCAAACACTCGCCTAAATTCGCCTAAGCTAGAAGCTCCCAAAGGATCTCTCTCAAGTGAGCTCAATCACGCCTAGGCGAGATCACTCTAAAGACGTTGGGCCTGTTTTCGTCCAACTCGCCCAGGCGAGCCCATTCACGCCCAGGCGAGAAGTCATTTAGCCCAAGCCCAACTAGGTTAAAAATGAGGCGTGAGGCATAACCCTAAACATATATTGGGAGAATAGAAGGTGATAGAAAACCCTAGAGGAGGCCGCTATCAAGGAGAAACATCCTAGATCTTCTTTTCTTGCTTTCCATGCTTGTAATGGCCAACATGTGTGGCTAATTATACCCTTTGGTATTGGGAGTAATATATTCAATCTCTTATGTATTGAGGTGATATTTAAATATAATGTTCTATTCTTGATTGATGATTGGTATTGTCATTTTATTTGTAATGTTTGTTTATCACGATTTAGATCCTTAGATTTGACTGAAAAGTATCTCTAAGTTTCCGATCCAAATGATAATGCTTAACATATTTGAATGCTATGAATAGATTTGAAATGTTAATTGTTATTAACATCTAATCGTAATGATAAAGAGTTTTTATAAATATGGGAGGAATCGATATTTAGGAGACTCTGTTAATAATTTTATATGCGAGGAATCGATATAAATCAATTTTATATGGGCATCAACATCAATCAAATGATAGAATATTACTATACTTTTCAAAATACAAAAGAGCAAGAAGGATGAAGCTCAATCCCAATTTTTCCAATTGAACCAAGAAACTCTTTAACTTGCTTTCTTTACAATTCTTGCAATCATAAACAACAAACTTCCAATAAACTTTATTATTTTGTTTTCTATTTAGTGAATCTTGTACTTAATAATTTAATTGTTTCTTGTGGGTTTGATATTTGTCCTTAGGGACAATCATTACTTCTGACACAGTACACTTGCCGTAAAATAGTCATCAGTTACTTATGTGATATTGTTGAAAATACAAGGTTGTAGTGAACGTCTAATCAAGTTATTGGAGCATTTAGTCTTTTAGGTTAAGTGTGAAATCTTTGTAATTTTTGACTTTGTAAAGTTATACTCGTGTGAGCTTTCTTTGTACTCTCTTTGAGAGTGTTTTTCTTGTCAGTTCTTAATCTTAGGGGCAGGTCAAGAAGGTGTAATATGGAGAGGTGTAAACACTTGTTGTAACTTGAAGAGGTGAGAATACTTTGTGATAACAAGTTGGTTAGTGGAAGCTCATAAGCAGTTGCTTAAGGAGACTAGACGTAGTCCAGATTTAGTTGAAACAAGATAAATTTCTTGTGTTGATCTCTCATTACTTTTACTATTGTTTGTGATTAGTTCTTAATGTTGGACGATATGTTAGATGATCCTATTAGAAGATCTGTTAGATTATTCATTAGATGGTCTAACTATTTTATTTACTGTGAAAAGAGAGTTTGAGACTCCTTTCACCCTGTCCCCCCTTCTGGAGTCAATTGTACATTCACAAACATGTCCCTAAGTAGTTACGAAAGAAACTAGACAATAAAGGAGAATAAATGATACTGCCAGGATATAATAAAATTGGTGGTTACAAGTTATTCAATCCCAACAACAAGCAAGTTGTAATGAGTAGAAATATTGTGTTTGATGAGTCAAAGGGATGGAATTGGAAATTAAACACAAATGAACAATCTAAGAAAATTTATTAATAAGTTGGAGGAGGTTTAAAACTAGTGAAGAACAAAATGATGAAGTGGGAAGTAAATTTAATGCTTTAAGGAGATCTCAGAGGAAAAGTTACATTCTTAACATGTTTAGAGGTTTCAAAATGACATCAAATATTGATGTAAATGAAGACAAATATATTGTTCACTTTTCTCTATTTTTGAAAACTAAACCAATCACCTTAGAAGAAGCCATTACAAACAGTAAATAGGTTTATGTTACGAAGGATGAGATTTGATCCATTAAGAAGAATAATATGTGAGAATTAGTGCCTCTATGGAAAATCAAGAAACCAATTCGTGTAAGGTGGGTCCTTAATAGAAAAATTGATCCTACAAGAAGAGTAGTGAACACAAGGTAAGTATGTGAGTTTCTTCAAAATCTAGTTAATTATGAAGAAGTATTTGCACCAAGTGGGTCCTTAATATGAAAATTGATCCTACAAGAAGAGTAGTGAAGCACAAGGTAAGTATGTGAGTTTCTTCAAAATCCAATTGATTATGAAGAAGTATTTGCACCAGTGACTTTGAATCAAGACAATAAGAATTGTGGTTGTTATTGCCAATTCAAAAAGATGGATTATGTATCAAATTGATGTAAATTTAGCCTTCCTAAATTGACCTCAAGAAGAAGAAGTATATATGTAACAACCTCTTATATTTAAGTTTGAAGGTTAGGAAGTCCAAGTGTTCAAACAAAAGAAAGCCCTTGTGAACTCAAACAAGGAGCTTGAAATCTAAGAATTTATGTGCGTATGTGGCAACTTGGGTTTTTCAAGTGTACTTATGAATTTGGAGTATGTGTTCTTTGGACTCAAAACTTGGTTATATTAGGTATATATGGGAATGATCTTCTAATTATTAGGAACAATGAAGGAGAAGTTAATGTCATTAAGAAGGAGTTAACGTAGGAGTTCGAATTACAAACTTAGGAAAATTGTCATACTTTCTGCAATTTAAATTCACAAAAGTAAAGGTATAGTGATGCACCATTAATAGTATGCAATGAAGGTGTTAAAAGAGATTTTACATGCTAAACTTCTTTTTAGCAACTACTCCATAAAAAAAAATGGTTTAATGCTAGAAAAAAAAAGAATGACTAGCAAGTTGATGAGACTGCGTATAAGAAAATTGTGGACTCCTTATGATATCTTCGTCATACACAACTTGATATAGAATTTTTTACATGAGTAATATCAAGATATATGAAGAGTCCTAGGATATCTCATATTCTAACTGATAAACGAATTCTCAAGTAGATTAAATGAACCATGACAAATGGTATTCTATTTTCATATAACATCCCATAAATAGAGAATATTGAAGTTGTTGAATTTACAAATGAAAATTGAGAAGGTGTTTAGGATGATCGTATAAGCACTACAGGTTTTGTGTTCTTTCTCGAAGGAGCTCCAATCTCGTGGAGTTCCAAGAAGGAAGAAGTGATTGTGTTGTCCACATACAAAGCAAAGTACATAGTTAATGTTATGTTTGCTTGTCAAATTGCATTGCTAGATAAATTATTAATTGAATTGAATCATAAGCATGATGTTAGAATGAAGTTGTTTATTAACAACAAGTCATCAATAAACTTGTCAAAGAACCCATAACCCATGAAAGGAGTAAACAAATTGAAACTAAATTTCATTATTTGAGAGAACAAGTTAATGGACAAAAATTGAACTAGTATACTGCAACACTTATGATCAAGTTACAAATGTTTTACCAAACCAACAAAGGAAGAGAGATTTAGATTTTTTTTTAGAGTTAAGTTGAGTGTATTTTTGTTGATAAACTAAATTAAGAGAGAATATTGAGATGTAATTTATATTCATTCTGTCTTAAATAGCATGCAATAGTATTCCCATGAATAAATTTTGTATTTTTCAAATAAAAGTTACTCTCAATGTTTTAGCCTTCCAACATACTCCACAATTTTTAAAAATTGTCAAAATTTCAATTGTATAATGTTCTTGTTGGTTGACCTGGTCGTCGGTTGACTCTGGGAATTGGTTGTGACTCCGTCTGCCTCTACTAGATTTTTCTCTTTCCCTGGGATGTTGGAACACGGCTCCATTTGAAACAGAAAGAATCCTACCTGTTGATTGCACTCCAACGATCAAGTCAGTACTGGGCTAAGAAACAATGAGTAAGTAAGCAAGTAGTTTCAGTCTTAGAAACGATGTACCTTTACCAGGGATCTCAAGTCCCTTTTCTATACTACTTCTAGGTTACTTCTTCTGACAACCCTTCTCTCACGAGAACCTTATCTCGAGTGAAAGTAGGTTTGATGGGAGGAGAGTTTGTTACAACGTGCACAATCTTAGTACAACAACCGCACAAAATCTTCCTCCTTGGAGTGCACAATCTTAACAACATGGTCGCCAGGGTACCAACTCATGTACCAGCATCATGGAGCCCATTTGTTTACTGTAGGCGTATTAGCCTTCACGTATCATGCATGCAGCTTATCCCCAAAAACCCTAGCGCTCTTGGACTTAGGCGTCTTTAGGGAATATTTACTTGTGCTAGACCCGAATGTACTATACACACCACATGAACTTTTTCGTTGATCAGGCCTTATATATATATATATGAATGAACCTCAACGCACGCATTCATGAGGCCCACTTACGTGGCCCATTAACTCGACTAGACCATTGAGTTGACCTGCTTAACCTAAGTACCGATGTCCGAGCATTGAGCCCAGCGCTCTGGTTCAGTACACAAGCCCCCCAGGCTTGAGCTGAAACTTGTTTTAGTGAAGAGGCTAATTGCTCGCCCATGGCGACCTACGTGTCTTATGAGCGAAGCGACACACACAGTGTTTTGAGGTGACGTTTCACCATACTCCATCTCGAGCGTACTCGTGGACATCACCAACGGTTGGGAAACGTTGCCGCTTGCGTTTCCCCTATACGTTAACCCTTGGAATTTTTACGCTCCCTTCACTGTTTCATTCCCCTTCGCGCTTCTCTTTCGAATACTCTACTTTCTCTCTTCCTCAAACCAACCTCCTTGCCTCCCTTCATCAATCGCCTCAAGGTGTGTTTATCTTATGCTTGCTTTTAATTTGCAACATTATTCAAAATGCTTTTAATCTGCTCATAATTGCACTGGGACTGTTTCCATTTCTTGCGATTGTGATTGTAAATGCCTATGTTTTTCACTTTGTCGCTCCCTTCTTCAAAACACATGCGTTTCTTTATCTGAGTATTGTACTCGTTTGTTTGCTTTCTCTATTTTAGATTTCCTATATGGTGGATTACAGAACCATGTATCCCTGGGCTCCCAATCTCTTTTTATAAGAAACCTCTGAGATCACAACTCGTGAGAAAATAGTGTTGTATAGGAAAAGCGAACACCCTAAAAAGAAATGTCTTTTTGGTAGAGAGGACGATAGGTTCGTTAAGGTTGTGCCTTGTAGGGTAGATGAACCTGTCTGTTGCGATGAGGCATCGGACCCAGATGACCCATTCTGTTTATTCAACTCCACCGTATTCAAAAAGCTTCTCCTTCGCCTACCCTTATACAGTTTCAAAAGAGCCCTCCTCACCGAAATCGATATCACCCCTGCCCAGCTACACCCAAATATCTGGGCGTTTATTCGAGGATTTTCCATCTTGTGTCACCACTTTGGCCATCTGCCATCAGTGGAAGTATTCTTATATTTCTTTGAAGCCAAAAGACCAGGTCGTTAGTTATGGGTGAGCTTTAATGGGGTTGCTGGGAGAGTTTTGTTGACCCTCTTCCAACAATCTTACAAAGGTTTCAAGGGAAAGTTCTTCAAGGTCCGCTGCAGCAAGAATGATCAAACCCTACTGGACGGGTTCCCTCTATACTGGACTGAGGAACCCGAATTCTAAAAACCCAGACGCCTTTAAGATCTGCCCCAACGAGAATGAGAGGTGTGCCTTTTCCTTTCCAACCTCAAGGTGGTCTTTAACACCGCCATCTTGATAAAGCATGAGTACTGCCCCATGAGTCTTAAGGCATACATTGGTATCCCCCTTCCCTTTACTCTCGCTAACGATATCTTGTATGTGTGTGTGTTTGCTGAATTTTCTTTGTTTCTAATGCAGACAGTATGCTCAGGCTCAACAAGAAGGATTGACTGCTATGGCCAAGATGAAAGTTGCCTCACACTCCTCCCCTGCCAAAGAGTTAAAAATGAAAGCAGTGCTTAAGGTGGATGCCTCAGATGAAGAGGACACGTGCTCGGGGCCTATTTTAAAGAGAAGAAGAAAAACTGCACCTCAGCCCACCGAGCATTCAGCCTCTGATGGTCGGGCTCCTTCGCAACGCCTCCCTCTCCTTAACCCTTCCCCTGCTCGAGACATCAAGGTGCAAAAGAGTGGGCGAGAAAGCATCCGAAAGGGGGGATTGTGGGATCCATCTTTGGATGCCACTTCTTTCCTTGAGAAGACCCTATTCCCTATCGAGGCCAGGATAGAGATGGATAGCTTCAGAGAAGACCAACTGGTTGGTCAAACTACGAGGCAATTGGGACAGGCCCTAGCTGCAAGCCGCCTTGCCTTCTCCAAGCTTATGATGGGGAAAGCTTCGGTTGAGGAGGAGGTCCTCAGGGTCACTGATCGAGTTCGGGAGCTCCAGATGACGTGCCAAGAGACCAAGGTCCTCTTTACTGAAAAGTCTAAGGAAGCCTTGGGATTATCTGCAAGGAATGTTGAGCTCCATGTTGAAGTGGAGAGGTTGATAGGAGAGTTGGCCCAACGAGAAGAGGAGCTAGTGTAGAAGGACGCCTCACTGGAGAAGACTATGGAGGAGTTGACCAAAGATGCAGCAACCTCCTACATGATGGGATTTGGTGATGTCGTTGCCCAAGTCACCTGCATCCACCCTGAGTTGAACCTCTCCCAAATAGGCTTAGGCAAAGTTGTCGTAGATGGGCAATTGGTAGATGAGGAATGGTCGTGTAGGATCCCCCTGCTATTGCCTCCCTTTTGTAATCTTATGAACAATTTACAATTCTTATATATATATATATATATATATATATATATATATATATATGCATGTTTTCTTTTCCTAACTTCGACTAGTATAGTAACAATGTATGTCTTGAATGACCACAACTTCCATAACTGAACGATTAATCACCGAACGCCAATGATCGCCCACGCTTAAGTAACGTGGTCATCCTGATAAATCAATCAATGGTAAACTATGACTCGGGGTACCTGAGCTTAGAGCCTCTCTGGGCAACAGGTCCTTTCACATGAATTGCTTTAACTGTATATACTCCTTAAATGGAGGTTTCACTATGGTTAGTGCCATTACAATGGCGAACGGCGATTAGGGTTACCTGAGCTCAGAGCCTCTCTGAGAAAAAGGTATTCGTGAATGAACCGCTATGAACCTTTCTACTCCCTAAAGGGATGTTTCACTGTGGTTCATGCCAATACAATGGCGAGCGGTGATTAGGGGTACCTGAGCTCATAGCCTCTCTGAGAAAAAGGTATTTATGCCTGAATCGCTATGACCCTTTCTGCCCCCTAAAGGGGGATTTCACTGTGGTTCGTGCCAATACAATGGCGAGCGGCGATCAGGGGTACCTGAGCTCAGAGCCTATCTAAGCAAAAGGTATTTACGCCTGAATCGCTATGAACCTTTCTGCTCCCTAAAGGGAGATTTCACTGTGGTTCGTGCCAATACAATGGCGAGCGGTAATCAGAGGTACCTGAGTTCAGAGCCTATATGAGCAAAAGGTATTTACGCCTGAATCGCTATGAACCTTTTTACTCCCTAAAGGGAGATTTCTTATGTTATCAAAGTATACTGCAAGCATATTTTTCAAATAACTTTTTATTGGGAGACCTCATTAAAAAACCCTGATAAAGGAAAAAGAGTGTCCCTTTAAATGTTCATATTGCATACAATAGCATAATTAACTGAAATAAAACTTAAGATTGGCCCCATTCCATGTTCGGGGAATAACCCTGCCTTCCAAGGTCTAAGGTCTATACGCTCTGTTTCCAAGTACCTCTATCACGCGGAATGGGCCAGTCTACTTGGGAGACAACTTAATCTCCAACTAATAAGGGTGAGCTTTCCGCATTACCAGGTCGGGGACCTGGAACTACCGGGGCCTCAGCTTGGACTTCTGCTTATATTCCACCCTTCTCTTCAAGGCTTTGGCCTTGATGCACGCTTCCTCTTTGACCTCGTTGAGCAGACCTAAATTTACCTTCCTTTCCTCGTTAGACTCCTCGACCACGAAGTTTTGGAACCGCAGTGAGCTTTCCTGGATCTCGACGGGGATTATAGCATCCGACCCATACACTAAGCTAAAAGGTGTCTCCTTGGTGGTGGATTGGGGAGTGGTGTGGTGAGCCCACACAATTCTAGGAACCTTGTCTGCCCAAGTTCCCTTGGCTTTCTTTATTCTCTTCTTAAGCAAGACTCGATTAGCATATTCGACCTGGCCATTAGTCTGAAGGTGCTCTACCGAGACAAACACCTGCCTGATGTCGAGCTCTGTGCATAGTTTGCCTAGCTGCTGACTTGCAAACTAGGTGCCATTGTCAGACACTAAACGCTTCGAGATTCCAAAACGGCAAACTATGTTCTTCCACACAAAGTGTTAAACCTTGTGGGTTGTTATCTGTGTGACGGGCTCGGCCTCTATCCACTTCGTAAAGTACTCAATGGCCACGACTAAGTACTTCATCTAGCGAACTGCTAGGGGAAACGGGCCCAGGATATTGATTCCCCATGTGTGGAAAGGCCACGGGCTGTGGATCGATCGCAATTCCTCCGGGGGTGCATGATAACAATCGGCATGCTGTTGGCATTGTTTGCATCATTGTGCATACTTCGTGCAGTCCTCCCTCATGGTCGGCCAGTAATACCCTGCTCGGACAGCCTTTGATGAGAGAGCTTGTCCCCCGACATGACTGCCATAGATACCTTCATGGAGCTCAGCCATGATACGTGTGCACTGCTCACCGCTCACACAAGACAAGATAGGGTGAGTGTAGCCATGCCTGAACAACTTTTCATCTTCTAGGGTATATTTGTTTACATTCTTCTTAATGATTTTGGCCTCCGTTGGCTCCTATAAGAGTAGGCCATCAACCAAGTAATGCCTATAGGGTGTCATCCAGGTTTCACTCACGTCGACTAGGCAAACGTCCGACGATTCTCCCCTTGACAAGTCATAAACACTTACCTTGGGCACCCTCAGGTTTCTTGTGTTAACGATCGGTGCCCTCTTCTTCTGCCATCGAAGACACTCACCTGCTGGACCTCTTCCTCGCAGCCTGTGGTGGTCCTGGGCGCTTTCAAGGTTTCCTGGATAACTGTCCTTTGTCGGCCCAAATTGCCTAAGCTGGAGAGCTTTGTCAATAAGTCAGCTCGGGCATTGTGTTCCCTGAGAACGTGCACCAACTCGAACGCAGCGAAGGTCTCATTTAAGAGCATGACATACCTTAAATATAAGGCCATCTGGGGATCCTTGACCTTGTACTCACCCGTAACTTGCCCAGTTACTAGCTGCGAATCAATTTTTACCAACAAGCTTCGAGCACCCATCTCTTTGGCCAACAACATCCCTGCCACTAAGGCTTCGTATTCAGCTTGGTTATTACTAGCTTTAAAGGCGAATCTTAGGGCCTGCTCGATTAGTAACATCACGATCACGATCACGATCACTGTGAAACTCTGGAAATAGTAGCGGAGCCTTCATGCTGCGAATACTACTGCTAGGGTCGCCTTCTCAATGGCCTGATAGTGCACCTCAGTCCCCTGCAACACTTTGCTAACAAAATATACAGGCCTCTGAACGTGATCCTACTCTTGTACTATGACCGAGCTGATCACTCGATTTGTGATAGCGAAGTAAAGACGGAGGGGAGTACCTGGAAGTGGTTTGCACAGGACTGGCGGGTTGGCCAAGTACTCCTTCAGCTTGAGGAACGATTCCTCACACTCGTCTGTCCATACAAATTGGTTGTTCCTCCTCAAGCATTGAAAATAGGGATGTCCCTGATCTCCTTCAGCTGATACAAACCAGGACAGGGCGACCATTCGTCCTATTAGCTGTTGTATTTCCTTCATCGAGGTTGGGCTTCTCATCGCTATGATCGTTGCACACTTCTCGGGGTTCGCCTCTATTCCCCGCCCGGTGAGGAGAAACCCCAAGAACATCCCTACTTCCACCCGGAATACGCACTTTTCGAGATTTAACTTCAAATTATACCTGGCTATCATGGTGAATAGCTCCTCTAGATCAACAATGTGTTGGTCCTTCTCCCTGGAGGTGACGACTATATCATCCACATATGCTTGCACATTTCGCCCAATCATGGGGCATGAATCCTATCAATCAGCCTCTGGTAGGTGGCGCCAGCATTCTTAAGCCCGAAGGGCATCACCTTGTAGCAATAGCTAGAGAGCTTTGTCAAGAACGCTGTCTTGCATTCATCTCGAGGGTGCATCCAGATTTGGTTGTACCCCGAGAAGGCGTCTAGAAAACTGAGAAGTCGGCAGCCTGACGCGCTATCCACCAGGGCGTCCATGCTGACTAGCGGATATGAATCCTTCGGACAGGCCTTGTTCAAATCCGTAAAATCAACGCACATCCTCCACTTCCTGTTGGCCTTCTTGACCAACACCACATTTGCTAACCACTCAGGGTATTGGATTTCCCTTATGTGGCCAACACTTAACAGCTTTTGAGTCTCTTGCCTGATGACCAGGCGTCTTTCTTTATTGAACTTCCTTCGCCTTTATAGGGTAGGTCTGACCTTTGGGTTCATCGTGAGTCGATGACATAGAAAGTCAGGGTCGAAGACGGGCATGTCTGAAGCAGACCATGCAAAGGCGTTCAAGTGTCGTGCTATGACTTCGACAATCTGGTTTTGCATCTCTTGGCTTAGGGACTTGTCAAGCTTGAACTTCTTTCCTCGAATCTCTCTTTCCTGAACCTCTCCTGCAGGCTCAAGTCGCCTTTCCCGGGAGATCTCCGCACGAGTGACCCCTCCTGCCTCTTGAGGTTGGGCAATGATCGCGCATACTCCTCTCTTAGTCTTCAGGCTATTCTCGTAGAATTTCTTTGTCACCTTCTGGTCGGATTTGATGGTAATTACCCCTCCCTCAAGGGAGGGCAACTTCATTTTCATGTGCCTCGTTGAGGCCACTACTCCCAACCTTTTTAGGGCAGGTCTGCCCAAGAGGATGTTGTAGGCTGACGAAGCATTTACGACGAGGTATCTGATATTGGTGGTTCGAGATGTGGTGCCGTCTGTGAGCTGGTCTCCAGCGAAACCGTACAAACAGTCATCGTATGGTCTCAGTTGGTCGAGCAACAACTGCAACTTGTTAAAGGTTGACCAAAACATTACATCGGTCGAGCTCCCTTGATCAATGAGGACTCGGTGCACCCTTCGTCCAACCGTGACCACCGAGATCACTACTGGGTCGTTGTCATGTGGGACTACATCCTGCAAATCAGCCTTAGTGAAGTAGAGGTCGGGCTCGGGCAACTGATCAGGCTCTCGCGCCTCTACTACCATCACTCCTCTAGCGTATTTCTTCCACTGGAAGGCGGTGCATCCACCCCCTGAGAAACCCCATAGATCGTGTTGACCTCACCATGGATTGACACTTCATGTCCCTAATCCGTTGTTGGTGTCACTGCCGTCAAGGCCTCTTGACCTTCCTCTAGATACTCCTTCAGGAAACCATTCTTCGCCATATCATCCATTGGTATCCTAGTGCTAGACAGTTTCGCACGCCATGCCCGAAGGCTTTGTGGAACTCGCACCAGGTGCCCTTACTTGGCCCCAAATTCTTGTCACCCTTTCGGGGGGAACTTCAACTTGTCGGCCATGTCTGGGATGGCGATCAACTCCTTGAGGCTTATTTTGAACTTGTGTCGACAGGGCAGGTCTTCCTTCCCTTGCCCTAGTCAGATGCTTCATCGATTCATAGGGTACATGTCTGGTTGGTGATCTCTTCTCCGTCGCGGCTTCATGTACTCTTATGGGTTGAGCTCGGCTGCTCTTCCGGGGCTTCATCGGCCCAACGCTTCCACGTTTTACCATCACCTATTCTTCGGCGTCGATGTGGGCAACATCTCATCGCCGGATCTCGCTAAACGTCTTCGCCTAAATCCTTATCAAAGAATAGTTGAACTGCCTTGACAAAATTCCTTGCCCAAAGGCTTGCAGCATCAGAGCTTCATCTTTGGTGTGTAACTTTACCACCAATGCCCCAACCCGATTTAGGAAGTCCTTCAGGGGCTCACCTTGATACTGCTTCACCCCGAAGAGGTTGAAAGAGACTGGGGGTGGAGCTTAGTTGACTATGAACTGCTCATTGAACAAAGTGGAGAACTAATCGAATGAGGTTATGTGTCCGTCAGGGAGTCCAATGAACCAATCCAATGTCGTGCCTACGAACGTCCCCATGAACAGTTTGCAATGCATGGCATTTGTTCCTCCGGAGATCAACATCTGAGTATGGAAAGCCGTGATGTGGGCTTCCTGGTCTTCAGTACTTGTGAAAGTGATTCTCGGTGTCATAAAATTCATTGGTATCATGACGTTCATGATCGCCTGAGAGAACGGCATGGGGCGGGCTTTAACTGGAATAGGTGGGCTTTGCTCCCCCGCCACGTGTTCCCCCAAGCGTTGTAGATCTCTCCGTAGCTCCTCATTGACCCTGCATAGCTCTTCATTGCTTGTGCGTAACGCATCCAACTCGACCCTAAATTGGTCTTGTCTGAGTTCCTGCTCGACTCGAACCTCGGCCAAAACCCTCTCCTGGTCAGCCTTGGATGTCGTCATCGTCTGCTAAAGAGTGTGGTCAGTTTCCATGAGTTGCTGCATGGTGATGTTGTCACCTCCTTCCTATCCAAATAGACCTTGTCTTGTATTCCTCATATCGCCTAATAGCTTTGATCACAACTGTGGGTGAGACCTAGTTTTATCGGGCCCCACGATGGGTGTCAAATGTTCTTGCTAGTTGACCTGGTCGCCAGTTGACTTTGGGAACAGGTGGTTCATGGGGCTCATCTGTTTACTGTAGGCGTATTAGCCTTCACGTACCATGCATGCAGCTTTTCCCCAAAAACCCTAACGCTGTTGAGCTTAGGCGTCTTTACGGAATATTTACCTGTGCTAGACCCGAATGTACTATACACACCACATGCACTTTTTCGTTGACCAGGCCTTATATATATGAATGAACCTCAACACACGCATTCCTGGAGCCCACTTACGTGACCCATTAACTCGACCAAACCACCGAGCTAACCTGCTTAACTCAGGTGTCGATGTTAACTATCATCCTTTCAATCTTATTTAATTTTTTATTGTTTGACATATTTGATAGAATTTTTCATTGTTTGTTGCTTAATATGTGAAGTGTAGTGTGCAAAAGTAGATTCCTTATTACATTTTAAAAATTTTCACTCCTTACTTCAACTTTGATCCTGCCTGTTGACTTAGCGCAAGAGCGTTGCCTCGTCACGATCTTCCTCACCAGCTTGACACCACGTGCCCTCCAAGTCCGCTCCACAGATAGCCTCTCTGAGAACCTGAAAAAGACACAGTGGCGCCTCTGCGGCCGGTGGCGCTCCGGCGCTCAAGTTAGATCACAGAATCACTAGAGAAAATAATGTGTGTAAAAACAGCGTGTGTAAAAAACTCTCCCCTCAATCTTCCCCTGATTCTCTTTTATGCCTCCCTCTGTATCTGCGCCTAACAGAATTCTGTTATGCCTCTCTGGCATGTGTCAGAACCCTGTTGTGCTTTTCTGTGGCAACGTACCTCCAGAATCAGTAGAACGGGAGTGTCTGCGCTTGTCTGTACCTTTAGCGGTACGGAGTGCACCTTTGTCTGGACCGCGCCCCTCTCGGATGATGACACGTGGAGGCATGCAACTAACCACACACGTGTCACTACTTGAGGGGCTCTAGCACTTCTCTCTGTGTGCCTAAGTTATTCCCTTGCGGAGTAACTTAGCGCATTCCTTTTATCTGGGTAAATCGCATACTCTCAGGAGAACGCCAGGTGTGGCTGGTCTAGGCACACTCACCAAGCATTGCTCTCTGGCGTTGACGATTCCCCCTTCACGATGTCATGCACGTAACGGGTTGAGGGAGTCGCCAATCACTGACCGGCTCGCTAGCTCCCTCATGCCACCCTCATGCACAATTCTCTGAGATATGTTCATGCGAGGTCCGTGCGTAACGCTCTCGTTGGGAACCTCAGTCCCAGCTTAACTGCGTGTGACATGAGACCCCGATGACCATGCACTCGATGACTGATCGGTGCCCTACTGCTTCTCGCGTTCTGCCCCCAGGTGTTCATCTGGGAACTGATCTGTCGGTGACCGCTTGGTTACTGACCACCGATCACCGTTCTGGGTGATCTGTCCCCTGACTTCTCTGCCGACTGATCTGTCGGTGGCCACTTGGCTACTGACCACCGATCACCTCTTTGGATGATCTGCTCCCTGATCTCTCTGTTACCCGGTCCACGCGTCACCCTACGGGTGGCCCTCGTGATCATCTTCTGTTACCCTACTGTATATATTTTTTTACATTTTTTAAATATCATTTTATATTACTTTCATAAAATACAAGTATACATATATATACAAGTGTATATATATATATATATAAATATATATATATACAAATATATATATATATACAAATATATATATAAATATATATATATATATATATATTTGTATATATATATGTATATGCTTCCCTTAGCAATAACTCAAGGATTCAGATAAAAAAACCTTTGCATTAACTTATTTAACTGACAAAAAACATGGTACTGACTCACTCCTACACTGACTTATTTTTCATGACATACATGACTTGAAGTTGTGGCAACTGTTGTGCACTCTCTTCTTCTTTTCCTGCCACAACTGTTGGGCTCCGGATGAGACTTTCCAGCCTCCAAGGGGAAATTCAATACAGCCTTCTGACCCCTCATTCTGAAGGCAGCACAATCATAAGCCTTAGCAGCATCAATCTCACTGTCATACGTGCCTAGCCACACCCTGCTCCCTTTCCTTTTGGGGTCACGGATCTCTGCAGCAAACTTCCCCCATGGCCTTCTCCTCACTCCTCTGTAACGCCTTGTCTCATAACAACATGTTGCTTCCTTTTTCACTGACACAGTTGGATCTGCCAAATCAGAATTCTGGAGTGGACTTGTAGCAATGGAGTTTTGGATTTTATGATGAAAAGTGAGACCTGTCACTTCTTTGTCTGCTTCAAAATCAAAGCATTCTAGAAACCTGTAGAAGCTGCTTTGTTCTGAGAAGTTTGAACCCAAATCAAGTTCTGATGAGGAGTCTTCAACTTTTACAGGAATGAGGTTGGCGAGAAAAGGGTCTGAAATATCCCCCAAGAGATATTGGCGCATCAGTTTCAAAGTTGAAATTTCTTCTTCTGTGGCCATTTTTAAGAAACAAGAACTGTTGAACAGGAGGCTGGTTGGTTTAATTTGGAATGCTAAAAAGATAGAAACTATATATATCCATCCATACACACATATATAGAGACAAATTAGTCACTACTATTGATACATCAGAATTGATTATATTGTTAATGGGAATGGAGACTTACACGGTTTTCACTCTGGAAGTATACAATCTTATCCAAATTAAATGGTCCTCTATTTGGGTACCCCACATTAAAGCAACAAAATCATTATTGGTTAGATGCTCAACTTGGTCTTTGGCAGTTAGCGATACAGCTGTTTTGTACAAAGAGCAAATAAATCAAGTAAACTAATAGCGACAAGAAACTTGACAACTTGTATGCAAAGAGTAAAGAACTTGTTTTTGGTTTGTTTCTTGGTGATTAGTATACATTGCATTGCGAGCTAGAAAAAAGGCTGCTGTTTTAAAGAAATGATACAACTTGTATCAAAACGATTAAGGACATTAATTTTTATATTTTAAACAAATCACATCAAAGCATTGAAGTACTGTCTTAGACGTATACTTCATACACTTGCGCAGTGGTTTGCCAAAACCAACAAGGTAATAATAGGTATTATCTCTAAACCTACGGATATAATTTAGTTTTGTGCTACTGTCCTACAACTAGCATAACAGTTCAATAGACACAAGTCAACAGCGTGGCCTCACTTCCCCAAAAAAAGTAAACCTGGAATTTCACTTTTTAAACACAAGACTGGCATTCTTCTACTATTTCCTCATAAGATTTATGTATGTAAAAATGTAAAAAGTATACTTACCTTGATTAACTCAAGCACATACATAAATCACTTGCATTCACAAGGATAATTACTGAATGATTTTCTTTTACGAACATTAAAATGTGCAGACACGTGACTGAATTTGATTATTTACCATGATTGGACTATTGTAAAACGAGTACATATAATGAAAAGGAATGATGCTTACCCCTGTTCTAAAATAATTGAAGTTATGAAGTACTTTTATTCAAATTAATGATAAATATACCTTCCTTTTTCACTTTATACTCTTTCTCGCTTCATGTTACCAACTTTCTGAACTATTTTTCTTTTATTTTATTTTGAAATAAGGATTCAGTATTTACTTTCTCTGTATATACATTGGAGTTTCCCATCTTTCTCAATCCCTTAGTTGCAATCTATATAATCTCTTTTTTGAAACTATATTTCAATCGAGCATTGAAAATAAAAGTAACTTTTAATTTTAACTTAATTTTAAATCATAAAACTACAGTAAAAACTATTGATCATTTAATACAAATTAAAACTAATCCTTATTTAATGCCATCCATGAACTTTTTTTTTTATTTAAAATATATTAAAATAAGTAAAAAATATTGGACTTTTTATTATTTAGAAAAGGTATCTTTATGTAATACACTGTTCATATGACTTTTTTTTATTTCAAACTATAATAAGCAAACAATAATAAATTAAACAGTTGTTCTCGTCCATTAAATAAATTTATTTAAATTTAAAGTATATTATCTTTTATACATTTTAAAAAAAAATCATTAAAACATTAATGAAATGTAAAAGTTTGACTGTGAGCAAAAGAAAATAGGGTATTTAAGCGTAGAAATTTCTTACGGTTACGCCACCACCCTAACACCACCACCCTAATCATGCCTTCCGTCCTGAATAAAAGCTATTCAATTCTAATTTTCAACGTATCCACTTCCCTATTATAAAAGGCAGTATGGCTACCATATGTTACTACATCATCATCCAAAGATAAAAGTGATCTAATAGATTCAACTTATTTGGTATCACAGAAATAGGAATAAGTAGAAGATAATTAATAAGTGATTAGGTCTTATCTTTCACTACTTTTTCTCTATTTTCTTCTATCAAATACATTTAACTTTTATTTTATTTCTCTCTTATCTTTATTTTAACTCTTTTTTTTCATTTACTCTATTTTTTTCTATTAGGACCATTCAGAGACTTAAAATATTGCCATGGATTAAAATATTCCATATTTATAGCATTTTAAAAATAAATAAAACACGAGGCTAGCATGAGACTTTTCAAGAACAGTTTTCAACCATTTTTCTTTTTAATTTGTAGACACATTCTAGGCACGTAAAGTATACGTGATTTGAGCAGAGGGGGTGTGGCGGAACTTATGTGGTGGCCGTGTATAAATGTATTAAATTTTGATTCTGATTTTCAACATGTCCACTTCGCAATTAACAAAATGAATAGGCAGTATAACCCCCCATATGCTAAATAAATGTTAATGCATCATCTGACAAATAAATTCACAGAAATCAATCAATATTCATGATAAACCTGGATAGGGGTAATAATCATATAGTATTACTTCTCGACCTCTTTGTGAACTCTATTGATCAGAGGCAACGAAACCTGGTTGATTCGTCGATGCAAGAAGTCTAGCCCACATCCTATCACTCAGCTTCACCGTTTTCTGCCTCTCCGTCACACGCTGCAACAAGATGTTCGGTGATCAACTGGTGGTATATATTACGCAATGCACGAAACAAGCAATATAATAGTATGAGAAACGATGTAGAACAAAATCTCCAATTACACACTTAAAAGAAACGACTAGTTGTATGGAGAAATTATCAAATAATCAATGGCTTTTCACTGAATATATCCAATTATTAAAAGCAAAGAAAAATACAGCATGTTGATAGTCAGGGTCAACTTAATCTTGCAGTCTATCAGATGGTGTCTGAGATCAACCCAGAAAGGGCTTTCGTTTTCTTTTTGTAGCTTCAGATGGTGGAAATGGTTTCCGTGACAAATTTATTTCCAGGGTTCAAATTTCAGAAACTTCATCAACCTCCTGCAACTTTCAGAAAAAAAAAAACTGCATATTTTTGTGCCAGGCTGGCTGGCAGGCAAGCTTTCTCTTCTTCATCTTCAGTCATCTTTTATGATCGTTAATCCTAGTTAGACTAGTTCAGTTTTTTTACTTAATAAAAAGTCTCTATAAAGACTCATCTATGGTATTTTCTTAATGCATGGAAGAATAAAATCATTTTTTTTAATGTTTTTCTTGTTATAGCAGGTTGCTTGGGGAGAATCCAGGTGGACGTTAGGAAAGTTTCTTCAATAAGAATCAAAATACTCAATGATCATTCTACATGGGTACAAGGTTTCATCCATTTGGAACAGTTGGTCGTTTGGATGAGGAGTATGAATGCCGAGTCTGGAAGCCATGGAATTCATTCAATGGCTCAATTTAATAGCTATTCCGATATATTATTCCATTCCACAACCCTTGATGTTTTAGTCTAGAAAGGTTTTCAATTGAATTGTAGTATGTAAAAACTGAAGACCTACTGAAGAAAACAACAGAAAATATTTGAATTAGAAAATCTATATGAAATTAATAGGATATAAAAAATTGTTTCAGAAAATAACAAAGCAAACAAAAATACTAAAAGATTGTTAAGCGTAGCACAGTGTTTAGCAATGATAGTAAATTACTTGAATTGAATATACACGAGTTAATGAAATGAGCCACTCACAGCAATTGGGATATAAGCATGTTTACTGTTCACAGGCCCGACTGTGAAGCCAGTGTATCCAGCCATAGTTCCATGAACAGCGCCATGAGCAAGGAGAGTGCAGTAAATGTTGTCCGAGGCATTACTTGGAATAGCTCGAATCATGTACGTTGGATCTATGAAAGTAACAAACGAATTTCATAACGAAAATAACAAATTTCAAGATTTCAATAAAGAAGTAGAGCAAGCTGCTCCCAAGATTAACTGAATTTAAATAAATTAGCGAATAATTACTACATCTCTAGAACAAAAAGGAAAAAAGCATGAAATATTTTTTTTCATATACTAAAATTAACTTATTGACAAGTTAAAAAAAAAAAAATTAGAGAAACTATAAGTAAAACTTTGCAGAGCTTACAAGTTAATTTAACTAATACCACATCTATTTCTTCTTATTTTTCTCTTCTATAAGTAATAATAGAGAATTTTGTCTGCACAAAGTCTATAATTCTTTTAAAATTACTCTTGAATCCCTCTTTATATATATATATATATATATATATATTACACTGCTCTTATAGCTTGCTGAATTAAATGAATAAATTAAAACTTTGTTATGTCTCTGCCGTAATGAAACGTAATGTATATATATCCGTTAGATGAATCAAATTGTCCAATTGAAGCAGATTCCAGCTCTTTTTGACTAATGAAAGTGTTGATCATCAAAGCCAACTCCACTCCACGTGGAGGGCTTTTTCGAATAGAATCACGACTAAAAAGAATTTACAGAGAAGGGGTGAGAAGGGGTGTTGCAATGGAGGATACTTTATGCGTTTTATGTAGGAAGGAGGAGGAGACAACTTCGCACATCTTAGTTTTATGCGAGGAATCAATTAAAGTTTGGAATTTGTGTCTCAGTTGGTTGGGGATTAGTTCGGTGAACCACAATGATTTGTTTTGTCATTTCGAACAATTCTCATGCTTATGCTTAAATCAAGAAGGCAACAGATTATGGAAAAGCATGTGGGTTTCAGTCGTGTGGTGTATATGGAAGCATAGAAACAGGGTTATTTTTAATCAAGGTAGATGCAGAGGAAATCTTTACTTTGGCACAAGTACAATCCTGGGTTTGGATGAAACATAAAGAAAGGAAAGTGAACTTCTCTTATTCTGAATGGGTTTTATCACCCCTAACCTGTATTAATATGGTAACAAAATAAATTCAGCTTGTAGCAATCTGTGTAACTATTTCATATTCTATTCTTAAAGCATGAAAGGCTGGATGGTACTAAGAACTGTGTTTGATTTGAATATCCATGGTTATAGAACATTCTGTTTTATGTCTTTTGATTGGAGTAGAAGGTAGTTGTCTTGTGTTGCAGGTAAACAGGATGAGGAGATGTTCAATAATAAGTAGCAGAGGACAGAGAAGCTGGCATAGTTGGAAGGGTGAGGTTCAATATTTTGTTGTGGAGCTGTGATGAATATACTTGGAATTTTTTGCAGGGAGGAGTAAGAAGTGTTGTTTAACGGCAAGAAGATAGTAATGGTAAGAAATCCCTGCAGACAACATAGTAAGAGGAAGAAAACAAGATGTTAAGAAGGTGAGAGAAGTGAACCCAACAATGATAGAGAAGATGGCAGTCACTGATAAACAACTGGGAAGGAAGAAGGCATCCATTGGCGACAATTTATCTAAGAAAGGGGGGAAAGGGTAAGATGAAAGGTAAGTGATGACAAAGAAGGGATTATAATTTAGATTGCGTAACAATTAGCCAAAATGGGACAATGGTGAAGGAGTTCTTCTGCTGAGGGATTACGTGAAGAATGCTGGTATTGAGGAAACAAATTCTGCAGATTTGCTGTTATCTTAGAGAGGTGGATCAAAACTTGTAAAGGGAAACAATTTGTTAATGTTATTTCTATTAAGCTTAAACAATTAGTATAATATAGCAATCTGATCAGGATGCAAGAATAGGTAGAGAGTAGGTTGTATAAGGGTTGGGACACCCCTAAAGTATTCCCTTTTATTTTTTAATTTAATTAATTATTTGCTGAAAAAAAAAAGGAGCCAGGATGAAGGATACACAAAAACACACCCTCAGTCACACTCTGAGCCAACACACACCTTTCGACAACTTTTCTTTGTTTAGTCTTTTAGAATCAACTAAGTTGTACAGTTAAATTCCTTTCCATATGATACAATAGCATGTAAAATTGACAAATATTCAGATCTACTGGATAACACATTTAAACGAGATTTCTTCCAAAGATTAAATGATATCAAGCAATTGTTAGAGGCGGGCAAAATAAATAAAAAAATATTCGTGGAAAACTAAAGAAAATACCTATATATTTCATATTCACTGTCATCTTTCGAAACATTGTGAAATGATTCTGCAATAAAAAATATGTCAATGAGGAGACGGTGAATAACTTAAGAGATGATAAATCCCAGTTTCTGCACTCTACAACGCTCAGCTCAGTCTTTTTTGTCAGTCCCTCCATAGGTAGTCCTTTCCGGTCTAAAGGTGACCACAATAAGATGGCTTTCAAACAAAGAATAAAGCATAATCAGAAAACTAAAGTGATGAACTAGATTATGAAGTTAGGATCGGATAGTTGTAAAGTCCACATCAACGAATTTCCAATCTCACAGCAATCTCTCAAGGTGTCGTGATTAAAAGGAGAGGAAACATAACGTCAAAACGAACTTAACAAGAAAATTACAGATAAGTGTAATTGATATTTAACACTCTAGAATCGGTCTTTTAGCAAGTTAACTGGTCCCATCGGCATAAATCAGATTCTGAAAAGAAATGCAAGACTTTCTTTTGTGTAGATGTTTTAGCTATGGTCATAAATCTTTTTAAGTTCTAAAATCAACTATCGAAAAGATATGCAATTTTATACAGTCTCAAGTCCAGTCAATTTCAAGGTGCTCACGATATAACTTGTACATTTCTTCAGATATTATATATTTATAACAGAGACGAAATACAAGTAAAGGAAAGATAACGCAACGTACTTTGATTTTATCAGATAACCATGGACCAACATCAAGAAGCAGCTTGTTTCCTGATGCATCCTTTTTACCTGCAGCATGCCCTTCTGCAGCAACATATTCCTGACCTGCTCCTTCAGCTACCACAATAACTAAATGCCCATTTTCTTTTAGCCTCTCTTCAATAAACTCAAAAAGCCCACCTCTTCCTTCCAAATAAAAGGGAGACTCTGGAATCAAGCAGCAATCCTGTAATGACTCTAGCTATTATTGGCATTTCATTTCTCCTCTTAATCATGTTCAAATAAAAATCTATGAAGCCATATAAGAGTTTCATGGTGAACTCTGTTCATTCATTTAAAATATCTTTTACGAAGAGGGGTGAAGTGTCCATCTACCAAGAAAATGAAATTTTAAAAAATAAATATCTATTGAAATAAAAAACAATTCATACATCAACATGGTAAGTCTTGGAATCTAGGTTTGGACATAAGCCAACTACACAAAACCAACTTGAAACTTGAGAATAAGCTTTATTTAAGTTATATCTCAAGGGAATGTGAGTTTCTTGATGTTGAAATTAAAGCAACCCCCAAAGAGGCCGCAACTAAGGCAGGCCAGGTGGTAACCATAATTAAGATAGCTTTGAGAAAAGTTGCAAGCTAAACAGCTTATTATCCGGCGGGCTGATGTTCTGACAAAACCTTTGTCTCTCGAAAGGTGCTAGCTATACAGTTTCTCTTACTCAGAGCTCATAGTGGTTGATCTACCTACAATATCTCACCCACCTTGAGCTTTGGGGAGGGGGGTAGTTAGAGAGATTTTTCTATGTAATTTTTCACAATTCACCTTACTTGCATCTACTTGCTTCGGTCAGTTAGTTACATCTAACACCCGTCAGTGATGATCCTCTGGGCTCTCCATAGGACTTCTGTATCAGATCAATAATATTAGAGTTCTCTGTCTCTACTCTGGTCACATCTCAATAGCAGAGAATTTAAGAAAATGAAACAATTGATTTGATGAGAAAGTCCAAAAGCCACTGAATCACCAACTTACAGCCCTATATATACTGTCAGGACTCAGCCAAGAGTCAGTTATAACTGACTAGAACAGATAAAGTAAAAGGAATATAGAGAAAAAATATCATAGATATACTCAAGAAGTGTATTCTCTTACAGTAAATAATCCAGAAGAGGTTGGCTTAAAGATAAAACTATCCCACTGTTTTATTGGTTGACATTTGATATCAGGAATAACAGTAATATCTCAGCTTTATACGATTATAATATTTTTGAGTTGTTAGGTGTTTGTGTTCTACTGAGAATACAATACTTGGTATAATATATTTTCATTACAATATGTATTTTAGCAATTTTATGTTGGGAACTAAATTTGAATGTTTACATTAATTTTGGATATTATACCACCACTGGATTTCTAGCATAATAAAACATGTCCAAAACTATTTTATAGGCCAATATGTAATAGAACTTGACTGGAATGTAAAAAAGAAGCTCCACAATGTACACTAAATAGAATAATTATATCTAAAGATATTCCAATATTATAATTACTGCAAGACAAAATATTATTAAACTATTTACTATCATCCAACATTCTTGTAGTTCCAATTCTACCATTTTCCGTGGATTTGGATCCTCTTCTGTTTAGGTTATGTTTAATAAATTTTAACCATTTATTGCATTTATTATTTAATATATATGGTTGAAATAAAAACTACCTAACCCATTATAGCACTAAATTAGGCATCCATGATCCTCATTCTTCTTTTATAGTTATAGTTGGTCTTTATTTGAAACCACGGGATGCGCGTTATGCGAAGGCTCGGTAGAAACCTCTTACCACCTTTTCTTGGAATGCAGAGTAGCACAACAGGTGTGGTCTTTGTGTCTAAGGTGGATGGGGATTTTGTTTGTCCAACATAAGGATTTAAAGGTTCACTTTGAAAACTTTCACCTGGTACACTTGAACACAAAGCAAAACCTTGTGTGGAAAGGTTTGTGGGTGACAGCTGTGAGAGGAATATGGGAACAAAGAAACCTAGTCATTTTCAAGCAGGGGAAGCCTGATGCGGAAGAGATCTTTCACCGGGCACAACTCAACTCTTGGCTTTGGTTGAAAAACAGAGTACACAATTTTAACTTCTCTTTCTCAGATTGGATCTTAAATCCTGAGCTATGTGTTAAGAGTTATAGATGAAGCACTCTGCTGTCAAGAGGCAATCCCTGGATCGGTGGTAGATGCTCGACTACAGGCATGGAGTATGGGGTTTGTTCGTTGTCAAGGTGGTGTTGTTGAGGAAGTTTGAGGTTTGTGGTAACAAAGCCCGATTCTGCCTTTGTAAGGAGGGGTGAAGGTACAGGTTGACAGGCAGGCCCCTCAGTTTGGTTGAGCTGGTGGTTACTATACCGATCTAGGCCATCATGGCTTGTGTTTTCGCAATTGCTCTTGTATGAACTTTGGAGGTATCGGCATTGTTGATATGCTGGTTCTGCTATATAAACAATGCACTTGGTGTTTTTTTGGTTTTGAGGCATATGCTGCGTTCTATGGTCAAGCTATTGATATGCTTGGTAGATGCATGGTGGTATGTAGTGGTTCAGGAAGCAAATGCAGCAAGGTCTGGAGACCTTTTAGTTTTTGCTCTACTTGGTTTTGTTGTGCTGGTCACACCTAGCGGTTAGCATGTTTCCCCTAGTAGTTTTCCTTCATCACCAGGATTCTGGTTTGTGTTATGCTGGTGTTATGCAGTTTCAGGTTTTGGGACTGAGTATCTTTAACTAGTTTTAAGTTTTTGAGTTAAGTGGTGTGCCGCTTAACTTTGATCTAATTGTTGAATGCTTAATTAGGAGTTATTATGTATAAGGGTTGGAACATCCCTAAAGTGTTTCTTTTAAATTCTATTAATTCGTTGCTGATAAAAAAAAAAAGTTGGTCTTTATTTTAATGGTTAGATTTAGTAGTAAATATAATAAATAGTTAAGATTTATTAAACAAGATCTCTCCTATTAGCAGTAAATAGGAGAGGGGGGACTAAATCCATTTTCAGTTAAATCCACTCGAGGTCCTCACCAATGTTTTTTTTTGGTCAGCAATGTGCAGATAGTGTTTTTCCTCTGTACTATCTTGTACAACATTGTATTGCTACCCAAATTTACTGAAAATAAATACAAAGACCGCACCCACATAGGGTACACTTTCAAAAAATATTCCTTTATTTTACAAGTTCTAAAACTTATGATGCATCAGACTAATTTGTAGAATGGCAAGAAACAGTTAACGAAATACAAATCTTACACAACGAAAAGAATCAGTTCAAATCTGACCATCACTGATAAATGCTGATATTAGACAAATGTCTTACCACATCTCGACTTGCCTGTGTTGCATACATTGCAATGAAACCTGCATATGGAACCTTGTAAAGTTCTAATAACAACATTTCATTCATAGATAAAAGCTCCCATTTTTTGTCATTTCATTGAATGAAATTATTTAGAAAAATTGAATTGCAATACTAAAACGAGAAGCAAAAACAGAATATAACATTTCTGTAATACTACTATTTACCACTGTATCTGCCCATCAGCTTCACAATTCCAACTCCATTTTCAACACTTTCAACCTCCACATGTGCAGCATCAATGGCTCTCTGGGCTTCTTCCACAGCAGTATCAAATCCAAAAGATTTGTCTATCACCTAGATCCAAAATCACAAGCAAGCAGAATAACATAAAAAATGCTTTCTCTATCTTAGAACCTCTGCTTTGCTATTCGTAAATTTAGAAATGTCTTAGTTTTAGGGGTTTCTTTATCTGATTTCCTGAAGAATTTTTCTTGTTTTCCTATGATCTTGGCACATGGTTAGAAGACTTGCCAGATTGGATAGTCATCCTACTCTCTCTTTGCCATGAATTTTGGGTTGTAACATATTTACATTGTTCTATAAATCAAACTACAAGAATATTTCACTAATGGCCTAAATATCTCCATGTAAGTATAAATTCAAAATATATTATGGACTAAGAACTTACAGCAATATCATTATCAATTGTCTTTGGAATCCCAGCCACAGCCACTTGAAGACCACGCCTTTTAACTTCCTTCATAAAAAGATGATTATATTACATTATTTCATAAAGAAAACTACATGAATGAGGGAATGGATCCTGTGCAGTGACATTACAACAGCAGAGGATCTTAGCCTTTTATTAATATAACAATTTTATTATAAAAAAAAATAATGGCAGGATGATAAGACTTCACAATATCATGTTTTTTTCACTGCAGGAAATCCAATAATTACTTTCGTGAAAGTAACCAATTACCTCATAAATGAGTGAAGCTCCTTTGTGTGTACCATCACCTCCAATAATGTATACCTAACATAGATAGATCAGATCATCTTTGGTTCAGACATCATGTCCAAATTTTATAGAAAATTTAAATTTTTGTTAACATGTATACACCTGATTTATTCCTCGGTCCTCAATGTTATCTACTATCTTGTGGGTATCATGTCCTCCACGAGATGTTCGAAGAAAGGTGCCACCACGTTTATGGATATAGTTAACCACTTTAGGAGTCAACATCAAGGTATTTTTTGAATAAAACCCTTTATATCCTCCCTAAATCAGTTTCAAAAATAACATGGTGACCAATAAGAACTCATGGAAAGATCATAAAAGGAAAATGCTAAGTTGCTAACAATGCCCAAAGGGCATAGGTTAATGAAACAAAAAATAGTAAGTATTTAATATTTATTACTCCCTTTCCTTCTTGTAAGAATCAAACTACATCTTTTTCATGATTTTTTTATAAGAATCAATCTAGAATGCTCCTAATTAACTCTTTGAAAAAATGTCCCTAATTATGAGTCAATTCTCATACATAGTAGTAGGCAGGAAACATTAGTCTTAGGCTCTTCTGAGGCCAGGAAATCAAACTTCACCTCTTCATAGGCAGAGCATTTTTGGGAACTTTATTTGCCTCTTCACATGCATAGCCAATAAAACTCAAAGCAATAAACATATCACTAACCAGAGAGATTAAAAGAATTAAAGCTAGTAAAAGTATAGGAAAAAAGAATAAAAGTACTCATTAATGTTAGGGGAAATTTATAAAAAATGCCTTTAGGATAAATTTGATGCTAGTAACTCAATTTAATTTCCTTAATTCTTATGAATTAGTTAGTTTATTAGGAATTATAAAAATGACAGGATGGAGCATATTGAAAATATAAATTCACTTCATAGTTGACTGTCAAGTAATTAAAATCATTTAAGAAGGAGGAATCAATGCTTTGGGACATTGATTAGCTAGTCCCTTAAAAAAACTGCAAAGCTAAGCTAATAGCGGTAATAATATTTTAAAACTCAAACAATAAGGCTGTTGAAATTACAATTACAATACCAAACCTAAAAGTTGATAAAGTATATATTATTTCCCATCTCATTCACTTTAAACATAGTTTTCTTGTAATACAAGAATTCAGGAAAGAAAAAAGAAACAGGTGGATCAGAAATTCACTAGGCTAGTAACAAAAAGAGACATTCCGACAAAGCAAGTAGAGATTATCGCATTTAAGTATACATAAAATACCTTATTATCTCTCCTGCTCCCTTAACATTTATAATGATTCGGAAAATTACTTCCAAATTAAGGGTCATAACCAGTACTCTTCTTAAAGCTCAAACAGATCACTCAAAAGTTGCCAAGCTACCTAACCTTCAACATAATTACATCTAATGTATGGTTTAAGGTAACCATTAGGCAGGTAGTTAGTTCCATTAAATAATCGGTGTATTTGATGAATTTTCAGTGTGGTCATTCAGTTTAGAAACCTCAGATCAAATTAAAGGCTTTTGGTGAAAAAGGAGCCCAAACTCTGACAGGGTAAATTTATGCAGTTCTTTAAGGACACCTCTTTGCCACTAGATTGTTAAGGGGAACAATATACAACTGCATTTATGTTATGGCTTCTCTTTGGTTAATACCCTAATTAAATTTTTTTTTAGGAAGAATGTGTTTTCGGTCTCTGTACTTTTTGTTGAACTTGGTTTTGGTTCTATACTTTTAAATTGATGAATTAGTCATCCAACTTTTGAAAATATATTTGAATTTAATCATTCTTGATACTTAAACTTAACATCTACTGGCAGATTTTTAATCGCCACAAATAAAGGAATGACAAAATTCACATGTTTTTAGAATTTGAGAACTAATCCATAACTTTAAAAGTACATGGACTTAAAAACATATTTTTCTCAACTTATATTATTTGTATATCATTGGTTTTTAAGTTTTCTTTTAATTCAACTAGAGAGAGTTTTTTTTTATATCTCATTGCATTTTTGAATATGTTACAACAAAGATTATAATACAAGTAGCTTGCTCTATAAGGAACAGAAACAGTTGCAGACTGTTTACAGTAAGTTGTCACACATCAGCAAGTATATCTTGAACACCAGAATATTATAATTTCACAAAACTAACCTCAATCCCGAGTATATCTTGAACACCATACATGATGTTCAAGCCGCATACAATTTCCCTAATCACTGTATTAATTCCTGGGCATAATCCTCCACAAGTCACAATGCAAGCACGTACTTCTTCTGGCTCGAAATAAATCTAATATTAGAAGAGAAGGCACCATCAGTTTTTAAAGATTACAAATGGATAGACGTTTCCAAACTTTATACCTTTTCTCGAGGTCCCGCACGCCGAAAATGAACTCCTCTTGGACTTTCCTTTTGAATAACAACCTGGACATGAAACGTTACAAGAAATGTAGACATCGATCAATCATTATAAAGAATATAATTTCACGAAAAAGAGCGGAGAGGATTGTGTCACTTACATTTTGAGCAACCACGTCTTCTGGGCTCACAAAATTTTTCCTTAAAGTATAAAACAATTTTTATAAAAGAATCGTATTAAAATAATTAAAAGAAACAAAAATTTTGGGAACTTGAAAATTTAATCTTTGAAGTAACAATACAAAATCACAAGCATTATTTAAAGCAAATTGCATGAAGTAGACTTACTTGACAATTGAGTAAGCTTGGCTCTTCATCAATGGGTTTGGATATGCCTACAAAAGACGAAGAAATGCATTAAATATTAGAAATCACCGTGCAGCTAGAAAACAAGAAAAGAAAAATCACCATTATTTTTTGAAAAAGAAAATGATTTACTTAACAAGAAAAGAAGGAGGGAAAAACCCACCGCTCCTCAAATATACTGAAAAACTGATATCATACATGTAAATTCATTCTTATTAAACTTTGCGACTGGTCACTTGTATTACGTATCAACCTTATAACAGAAGTCCTAGACTTTGATGAAGAGCTTTCGCCTTCAAAAGTGTGTCTAGAAAGGAGAAAAGCTCAAATAGTTGGATTTAGAATTAAAATAAATTTATTTACAAGTTTCTATTCGACCAAACAGGCTAAAAGTTAGTGATTGGGTATTGGGAACAATAATTCCCTAACTCTAAAAGATCAGAGAGTGCTTTTCTGATCAATCTCATTGTATTTGACAACTAACTTTAGTATAAAATGATCAATTAGTGATTAATAGTAAAAAGTTTTGCATTGCCAAATAGTATGCCTATAAGTAAAAAATATTTAATAGTTGAAAGTATAAAAGTTTAAAATATGAATTCATTTTAAGAAGAAAAAGTTTATGTACTGACAACGTAATTTTTTTCTAGAATAACCAGTTCAAAAGTCATATATAAAGTGATTTTTTAACTGATGTCGTGTACATGAATTAAACATTAAAACCTTGTTTGGTTTACGGAAGGAAATAAGATTGAAATAAGTTGGTATTCCTTGGTTTTAGAGACATAAAAAATAATTAATTTTGAAACTCACGGGACCATATTATTTCTCACTCATGTGAATCTCTTCTTGATTTTTAACCATGGTGGTAACACACATTGGGATCTTAACCACAGACAAGTTGAGTATTACATGTGTAATCAAAATAACATCATCAAAATTCGATCCCTAAAGACTTAGTTAAGAGACAGAAATAGGTATTACTTGTGTCATTGTTCTATTCTATTTCTCTTCAATAAAGATTTATAGTTTCTATTTTATTTCACACCTATTTTAAATTATCTTTTTATTTTAATTCACATTGTTTCTCTCCACTCTGCCAAACAAGGCCTAAAGCTAACTAAAATATGGAAAACTACGATTGCATGATAGTATATTTTCATCAACAAAATAAGAGAATGGTATAAACAAGTGGCGTTTGGGCACTAGAATATCACAATCAAGGACGTCATCCTAACAAATTGAAAACAAGAAATGCGAAATGGCAACAGTTTCGGTGAAGTAAGGGAAAAACAAGTAGTACCGGCAAGTCGGGAAGGTAGTTGGTGAGATGTGGAACGTCTTCGAGGACAAAATCGTCATTCTCAGATTGAGTCGAAACCTGAATTGCAGTGACGACGGCGAGCTTGTTTTGGCGGGAAATCGACGGCGGTTTCCGGAGAAAGAATGCGGAATTTCTGGAGAATCGCAGCCGTTTGGGAGCGTTTGGACGGAGGGAGAAAGAGAATGGAGGAAGAAGAGTTTTAGCGAGAGAAGACGAAGCAACTGAGAGATCCATTGTTGTTTCCTTCGTTTAACTGAAAGCCTTCTTTTGCATTTGGATTATTATTATTATTATTATTATTATATTATTGTTTCTGTTAGTTCATAAAACGACCTTTCTATTTTGCTCTTAATATATAAATAAATATAATAGATATTTTCTTTTAAACAAATTGTTCTTAAATTATTGTGCATGTATGTTGTATTAACATCTCATTCTTTCCTAAAATTAAGTATGTAATTTCGGATTTAATTTAAAATTATCAGGTGGTTCAGAAAATTAGGGAATACTTTAGTCAACTATTTATGTATGTAAAAAATGTGTTCTCCTAATATCTATTTCATTTCATTAATATAACTAAATATACAATTATTCAACACGTAATTTAAATTGAAATATTATATTGGTTGAATTGGGATAGAGATCAAGGTCAAGTTGAAGAAAAGGGATCATTTTTAGGATTGTGAAAACAATTGAAATGAAGGTTAAAAAATTTCATGAGACACAAACTAGTTTAGTTTCCTAAGAACACTAGTTAAAAAATAAAAAGAGTGTATTTCTTTATTGGAATGCATTAAAATATTCTCCTTTATGATTGCACTCCTATATAATTTCTAATAAAAACTATTGAAATTTATCTAAACTTTTTAGTGTCATAATCCCTTGAGTTTCTTATTTCACATCTGTATATTAGAAATTGAGAATTAATATGCATTTTATTGGCGACTAGTATTTTAGAAATAATTAATATTATTCAGTTCTAAGACAGATTTTATGGTGTAGCCTCGTAAACTTTTGTTATATTATTTTAGTTTAACATATAATTTTGAGTTCAAAGTCAGATAAATTAGATGGCATTTCAATCAACACAACAGCATTACAGCTTAAAAACGAAACAGGAAACAGAATGCTGAATTCATCTAAGCTCCTAAAACAAGGGCCGAGATGGCCATTGAATTTTCTCAAATGCTCCTACATAAATTTGCTCCATTGCCTCCTTTCCTCTACATGCAGCATACCCTCCTTCCACAAGGATAACAACCAACCCTTTTTCTCTTACAGCTGCATCATTTTGCATGATCTTAAGCCTTGGACTCTTATCTAGCAGATGCAGAGAGAGAGATAATGGCCATTCATATTTTCCATTATTGCTTATCATCAATCATCTGAGCTGTATTCACTAGATTCCGGCAATAAGGGAACAGCAGCACAGCAGAATGACTCCTTGTCCTTAAGAAGTAGACAACTGCCATCCGAATTCCATTTCAGGTCATTTATGATAAATTGTGAAAGAGGGGCATGAACACAATAGGCACCAGATGGAGTCCACAAATACAAGTGACTACTTCCGGTGCAAAGCACGAGGCGTGTGCATGTGGGGTCCCAAGCAGCTGCCCTTATAGGATCTTTCTGGACTAAGATTGCAGCAAGCTCCAGGTGCCGAATATCCCATATCCAAAGTATTGTAGGCATACTATCATTTCGAGTGCATATGTATTGGCTATCATTGCTCCATGACAAAATGCCTGCAACAAAAATAGTTTAGTCACAGGAACCTTGACTGGTAGTTTCCAAAAGCCATCAAGCAAAACCAGCAACTTAAAAATTCAACGAGTACAAGTCAAGTAGATGATTCAGTCTCTTCAGTAAAGTAATATTGAAAGGAAACTGATGAATATGAATAATGCAAAGATAGCAATCAATATGAATGGCTGCATTTCCATATACAGTCACTTGATTACTTTGCAGCCTGATCAACTAGTTCAAGCTACCAACTGTCTTTAATGTCATGGTTCTGATTTATGCTAGGGTTTATGCTAGACAGCCCAAAAATATCAGAAAATCTCATCCATATCATGAAGTTTCATTTCTTCCTGTTTATTATACAAATCATGGAATTAAGAACCATAGTTTTGCTTCTATGGATTGTTGAATTATTTAAAAGAAAGCTCATAATTAATGGCAGTCGAAAATTAGAGAAGCGTAGCTTACCAATTCCTTGTTTAGGGTTAGGTTTCTCAGCAGGAGGCTTTTGGAATGGTAAATTGATAGGAACTTCCATGACCTCATACCTGACTCTAAAGGGTTCTTCAGGAGAATCTGCTCGGAGAAAGAAATATAAAAAAAGTAACAAAACAAAAGAATGTGAGTGTCATGAATCAACAACCATAAATGCCCAAGCTGTTACATCAATGCATGATAAATGGTTTCAATACTTTTATTTATAACACACCCCATGCAGAAGGGCTTTGAGCTTGAAGTGTGGAAATGCACAGTGCACATGCCCACATAACTACCTTGTGATGAATTCCAACTTTTTATTACAAGAATGGGGAAAACAAGGATTGATGGAGGAAAGTGTACATGAAAAAAAAAAGTCCTCATTTAGAGATACTTATGTTGATTTTGTAAATAGATGAAAGCATAAATGCTATTTAAGGGCAGCCCACATATGGTAGTTTTCAAGCAGTGGTTCTCTTCCAAATTGTCACAGGCAATAAATCATATCAAATAGGAAAAATAAACTAAGTAATTTTCAATCTCTTTGGTCTCTTGAATTAACTTGGACACGACCCCTTTTATGTTCATGACATGAAGATGTTACTCAAGAAAGCTTTATTGAAAATTTAAAACTAATCTAAAGTTAATTATCAGCCAATCCCGACAAGTTTGCACAAGAAAGGCTAAAGAAACAACTGCCTGCAGGCAAACTACAAAAAGTAGCTAACAGCCAAAATAAAAAAAGAGCTGGTTCCCAAAGTAATTGTTCTTACCATCATTCCCTTGTGAAAAATCATCACTCAAACATAGTTCAGACATATCAAGTTGTAGGGGCTCATCTACTTCCTGCAATTTCAGGGACAAAGTAAATATTTTTTTCAAACTGTGATACCATCAACATGGGGAAGTGTCTTAAAGGAGTACTTTGAAAACAGCAGCATAACAAGGGCCACGGACTGTATATGGGTGCATTAGCTCTGCAAATGTCTTCCAAGTTAGGTGATTCAGGACCCGCAACATCTGATCATAACTGCCCACTGCCAGAAACTGACCACAAGGAGACCAGGACACACTTTTAACTCCCAATCCACTTTCATATGCCTGATACTTGAAAAGGCACCTTCCATCTGGAGAATATATTAGGACCTATGTCAAAGAAAAGTTTTAGAAAATTGTAAATTACAGCATAAGTTTCTAACAATAATTTATAGCATAACCAGTGGGTTATACAAAGCAACAGAGTATAATTAACACTAAATTGTGATAGATTGTATAATGTGATATATGACATGCATGAAACTTTGGTAATCAAATGCATGTACTTTAATGATGATAATTATGACATTGCAATAATTACTCTAGCATCCCCTGTCAAACTTGGGCAGTGTGGGACTAATAACCAGTTTGAGTTTGGAAACTAGAGTTTGGAAACTAGAGTTTGAAACTGACTGGCTGCATCAATATGGTATCTCTAGCCAATGTACACACTCGTGAGTGTTACCTGGGACGATCACTTGACATTTAGGGGCCAAAAACAAAAATTCAACCTATTGAGGAATAAAACCAAAGAAAGTTTTTTGAAGGGACTAAAACTAAAACTCACTAATTTTACATGGATTAAAAATATACTTAAGCCTATCTTAAATCATAATATTTCACATGTTAAGAGGGATAGAAAAGAAAAATAGAATACATGACGGTTACCTTGTATTCAAGTGACGAATCCCATATCACTATAGCACTATCATCAGGAGACCATTCAATATCAGCCAAGTCTAGAGTGTCAACTGCAAAATTGCCCATTATTTCCCATGTCTGACAAGATAACAGATTTATATAGTCCTTGCAATCACGCCTTGTGCATATTGCTGCAAATTTTCCATCTCGTGTGAAAGAAACTCCTTTGGAAGCATGCTTTGGCCACTGTAAATGCACACAAGCTGTATTTAACAATGACCAAACAGTTAAACGCAACTGGAAATCTGATGTTGTGAGTATGTGGCGACTATCTGGACTCCACCTTGCATATGCAATACCAGCTGGTCCTTCATCTATCTTGCATGTCCATTCTGGCTGGGTCAGCGACCAAGCCTGTATCATTGGCTTTTTGTAGAGACCACAAAGAATATATTCAGAATCAAGGGCCCATTCAATATAGCTAATTTTGTCCAAGCATGAAAACAACTGGACAACCTGCATACACCAAAAAAAATGATTGCAAACCATGAACTAGAGGCAGACAGTCGGAATAAAGCAGCTTAATCAGTGAGTTAGGTGGAAATGTGCATGACACCAAAGTGTATAATTGACATAGATCACATCAAAACCAAGAGAATAGTCCCAAAGAAACTCTTTGACTGTCTTTATACCCATGTCTTTTAGTATACATCATTCATAATCGAACCACATATATATTTCCCTTTTCAAGAATAAGCTTGTACTTTAATGCACTATGTAATTCTTAGAATAAGCTTGTACTTTAATCCAATCTTACAAACCCATATTGTAAGGTTTGCACCTATTTATATACTCTATTTTAGTCATATATTTACATAATATAGAATCTCCAACACAATCCCTCACATTAATTACTGAACATCTCCAGCCTCATCATAGAAATAATGAGTTTAAGTCTACCTCAACTCTACGTAAACGACTCGTACGCTGAGGGTTATCCTCACTTTAATACTCTATTTTAGCAATATGAGATGTGTATCATTAATCAAGTCAAGAAACAACAGCATATGCACTCACAATTATAATTTAAAATAGAAAGATATGAGAAGCACTGATGAAGTACAGTTAGACATCACAACAAACAAGGTGAATAATTGCTAACGAGCCGACTGATTTATGGTTTTTGGAAGATTGAAGATCTTATTCCTCATAAACTACAAGGAAATGTGGCATACTATGTGTTCTCGAATGACATTTAAACTTATTCAAACATTTACTGGTTTATTAGCACATAGCTTTTACCCCTTAATTCAGACCCTCGGTTCATTCGTACCATCTTGGAATTTGGATCTAAAGAACCGGAGCCATCACAATGTAGTGTTAAAAACCTATGGAATTTAAAGTCTTCCTATCTCCATACAATCATTTTACGGTCAAATTTAGTGTTTCTCTTCCTAAGCCTGAATTTTCCAAGACACCAGTAAACTGCCTCGTGTGCCTGTAAAAATTTTGATACCAGTACCGGAATCTAAAACATCAACTTTCATGATAGCTAGTGTCTAGTTGAGTTCCAAGTCAAAACTCCAACTTCTTTATACAGAAATCACCTCACTCCACAGGATCACCACCTTTAATTTTCCTACAAATCTAAGTACTTAAGAAAGAACCTTCAAGCTTTGCTTCTACAAGAAACCCATGAACATAACAACTTTTCCACTCATCAGAAATATGCACGTGCAAAGCGATAAATAAAAATACGTTTTTGTCATACTGCCTCGTGTGCCTGTAAAAATTTTGATACCAGTACCGGAATCTAAAACATCAACTTTCATGATAGCTAGTGTCTAGTTGAGTTCCAAGTCAAAACTCCAACTTCTTTATACAGAAATCACCTCACTCCACAGGATCACCACCTTTAATTTTCCTACAAATCTAAGTACTTAAGAAAGAACCTTCAAGCTTTGCTTCTACAAGAAACCCATGAACATATCAACTTTTCCACTCATCAGAAATATGCACGTGCAAAGCGATAAATAAAAATACGTTTTTGTCATACTCATGCAGGAAACTGAATAACCAACAAACAATAAAAACAAAAACCAGATCCCGTTCCTTGCCATGAGTCCCAAGTGCCCAAAAGTTGAAATTCACAAACTGGGTCTCTTAAAAGTGTCCCAGAAAACCTAAGTCCCAGAAATTCAAAACTACAAAGACTGCAGCCACAGAAGAAAGATTGAAAATTGAAGCAGTGTGGTAAAAAGGGTAACAAAAAACAAAACCTTGAAGGAAAGGGTCTCCCGAATGACGAGGCGATAATCAACGGCGACGGCAATAAAACGAGCATTGGGAGAGAAACAACAGGGACCCGTTTGCTTGTAAGATTCAGTGAACTCCATCAATAGATTATCACCAAATGGGAAATGTGGTGTTGGTTATGGTTAAAGTTTGAACTTTGCACAGAGAAGAAGAAAAAGAAGGAGGAGGGTGCATGGAGTTAAAGTATGCAATGGTGAGTGAGAGAAGAGGTGAAGATGGTAAGTAGATCTGGGAAAGGAAGAGAAAGTGTGTTGTTGTGTTGTACCATTCGTTTGAAAGTGAGACAGACAAGATTTTAAATCCTTTTATGCAACCAATGTACCGCTAAATCATAAATCCATTTGGTGTGATGCTTTTTGTTCTTTTGCCTTCCACTCTCCTTTGAACGGATAATTCTATTCAGTCAACCAAGCTTATTTAAAAATACCCTAAATTATAACTTTTATTTTTTGTCTAATTATTATTTATATATATTATTTTGGTGTTTTTAGCCAGTTAAACTTTAGAAATGTATATACCTTAAAATAGTTACTCAATCAAAATATAAATATAAAAAAGGAAATTAATACAAAATTCAGTATTAAACTGAATATTTTTTTCAAAATACAAATTGAAAACAAATATTGTTCTCGTCGGTTAACCTTGAATAGATTAAATGGGCAAGCTTTCCTTTTGACTTGTCTCCAATTGGTGCTCCGAGATGCTGCTCCTTTGGGACAAAGGGGCTCTACCTTTTGATCACACTCTGATGATCAAGTCATTCAAAGCAAACAAAATAAATATTCAATTTCAGTCTTATGTATTCATAAACAATGTACTTTTTACTCGGGGTCTCAGGCCCCTTTTATAGATATCCCTCCAACAACTTTCTCTGATGAGCATATAATCTCAACAGAAAGCATATAATCATAACAGAAAAACATTCTACTTACGTGCACCTTTATTCTCGGGTGCTAACAACATAAAAACACTTTGTTCACAGGCCACCTTTATTCTTTGGTGCTTGTTACTTTATTCCCAACAACATTTATTTATATTTAATTAGTGTATATATTATAACCAATCTGAATATTCTCTCTATTCTTAATTATCTTTTTCGAGCTGACCACCAATATCTGGGTCGAGCTCATGACTCACCTTTTGGGTCCAAAACCGAGCTGACCATACCCAAATGCTTAGATCGAGGTCTCTAGCACTCATGTCTAGTACATAAGCCCCCAGACTCGAGCCAAGCTCAACTAGGCGAAGAGGCTTACCAGCATTTGGCGGTTGGCATGACGTTTTCCCTAGTGGGTAGGTGAGGCGTGGTTACTGAAGCGTTTCCTGACAAGACATCTCACCACACTAAATCTGAGACATCCACGTGGCACGCGCATCAACGACCAGGAAGCACTACTGCTTCATCTCCTTCTTTCAAACAATTAAAAACTCATTTCTTCCTCACTTACTTGTTACGCAATCTCTCTTCTCTCCAAAACTCTCTTGCTCTCAAATCCTCTCTTACACCAAAACTTCTTTCGCACTCCTTCTCCTCCATCATCATACCAGGTATTTTCCTCCACTAATCTCTATTGCCAGATATTCATTCATCTTACTGATTGAATTGCCTGAACTGTGATTTCCTGTCAATTCGTCGTCTCTGGTTGGCCTGAACTGTGCTTGTATCTTGTTTGTGTTTATGATTTTGTTCTAGCTATTTCTGCAATGGATTACGATTCAATGTATCTCTAGTCCAAAAAAGAGCTTCTAAAAGAGGTCTTTTATTACACCACCCATTTACGTCTTAGAGAGTTAAGAGAAAACGAGTATACCATGAGCAAAAGATATGAGGGTAATGTCAAAACCGTAGAGTGTAGGAAGGGTGAGCCCATCTGCTGTGATGAGTCATCGTACCCTGGTGGTCCATTTTGTTTCTTTTATGCCACGTTTTTCAAAAAGGTTCTCTTGCGTCTCCCTTTATCCATTTTTGAAAAAAAGCTATTAACCGAGCTCAATGTTGCCCTTGCCCAGCTACACCATAATAGTTAGGCATTTAGTCGTTCTTTTATCATTTTGTGCTCACAGTTCGACGTCTCGCCATCTGTTGAAGTTTTTCTATATTTCTTTGAGGCTAAGCACACTAGATGCCAACTATGGGTGTCCTTAAACGGTTCCCCTGAAAAAGGTTTGCTTACCCTCTTTCAGTCTTCGTATAAAAAATTTAAAGGAAAATTTGTTAAAGTTCGAGCTTCAACAGGAGATCCAACCCTACTGGACGGATTTCCCCTTTACTGGACCCCTGAACCTAAATTCCAGAGTGTTCGGGGCCTGGAAGATTTGTCGCCAAAAGATCAAGGAATTTGTGAGTTCCTGACAAGCTTGAAGGTTGTTTTTGACACCTCCTACTTGTTGACTAAAGAGTACATCCCCGGTGCTCTAAAAGCTTACACTGGTACCTCTCATTTCCTACCCTTGGTGAAAATAACTCTGCTACCGTTATTAACCATTTACTTGTTTTCTTTGCAGAGAGGATGTTGTCTAACATTAGCAAGGAAGAGCTAGCCGAGCTAGCTAAGAGATGAGGACGGCTGCTAGCCTGCCCAAGGAATCTTTGAAGCAGAAAAGTAAAGCTTCAGCTTTGATCACTCAAACCCCACCGAACAGGATAAGGAGACCGCCTTCGGGCTCATCTTCAAGAGGAAGAGGAAAACGGATACTCCTCTCACTGAGCAGTCTCACTCAGATGGTTGAGCCCCACATCAAGACGTCGCTCATTCAGATGGCCATGCTCCGCACCAAGACATAATCAACATCCAAGAATGTGAAGTTGGGAGCTCTAAGGGGAAGAGTTTGTGGAATCTAAACTTTGACATCCCAACATATGGTGAAACGACCTTTCTGCCCAACAAGGACAAAGATAGTCTCATGGCCCGCGACGAAGATCATCTGCTTCGTGATGCCATGAAGCAATTTGGGCAAGCCTTTGCCATGGGTTACTTTGTCGTTGCTAAGACGAGAGATTGGAGAGCAGCGGAGGACCAGAGAATCCAAGAGAATGTGGAGCTTTGCAAAGAGATAGAACGCCTTCAATATGAGCTCAAACATTCAAATGGTTTACATCAAGAAGCTGAACGACTTCAAGCTGAGAAGACTAAAGAGGCAGCAGAACGAGCTCAAGAGGCAGCAAGCTGATGACTTTTTACGGCAAGTGCACCGCGTTTGTCAGAAGTAATAATTGTCCCTAAGGACGGATATCGATCCCACAAGGAACAGTGAATTATCGAGTACAATATTCGCTAAATATAATAAGAGAACAATAAAAAGAGTTTGAAGTGATGATGTTCGCACTGATCAATAAGAAAACAAACAAAGAATTAGTTGCTTTAATTGGAAAAATAGGGATTAGGTTTCATCTCTTCCACTCTCATGTATTTTGATTAGCATGTTAATATTAAGTTCTTTGATTGAAATTGATGCCCGTAGAAAATTCATTTATATCGATCTCTCGCATATAAAATTCTTAAGAATGTTTCCTAAATATCGATCTCTCGCATACTTATAAAAACAACTTAGAAATCACACTCAGACGTTAATGGCAATTAACATTTCAAGTCTATCTCTAGCACTCAAATATGTTAAGTATTGATGTTTAGGTCTGAACCCTAAAAATACCTCTCGGTCATATTTAAGATTCTCAATTTGTCACGGAAAGTTAAAAGTAAAACAACAATACTAATAATCAATCAAGAACCGAATATTAATATATAAAATATCACCTCAATACACAAGAGTTTGAGCAGATTACTTTCAATCCCAAAGGGTAGAATTAGCCACGCATACTTCTAGCACCTTCCATTCTCCCAATTGGGTTACAATTCACTCTATGGTGTTTTTCTCTCAATCTGGCACCCTACAATTGAGCCTTTAGCCCTATATTTATCCTAGTTTTCTAGGGTTAGGTTGCTTCATATATCGCGCTAATGGGCTAAATGATAGAACATAAAAAAAGCCCAATCTTTCTTTGCATCTTTTTTCCATTCTGGGAACTTCTATCTTTATCTTTTTAGCTCAAATCAATCATCTTAAATCCAAATCTCCAATCTTCCTTAGAAATTTTCAATTAACACCAAATTTGGAAAATTTACTAGTAAGGTCCGCACGACCGAGACCATGTCTTAGACTTGGTCATTACGCCAACCAACACCACGAAGTCAATTACGGTTAACTAGAATTAGTGCAGCTAATCAACAATCAAGAGTTAGATAATACACTTCTAAACATGACTCAGCTCTCTAACCTGACCAAATAAGAAAAGACCCATCACAATCATATAAATAGGCACAAAATCCAAGAACCAGATACGTCATTATACAGTACTTAGAGTACCGAGTGTCAAATACTAAATCTGACTTGAGCGTCAGAGTGCCTTCTACAGGTACCATCCAAGTCTAGACTTTGTGGAGACCGATAAGTAGAGGGAGGAGAGGAGAGTAAATTGCTTGTTAGGAGAGAAATAGGAGTGCAGACTGACCAATCGAGGAGGTAGAGAAGAGGAGCAACTTGAATCGTTCTCTTGGTTCCAACCCCATTCGAGAACAATTGGCGCCCACCATGGGGCCGAGAGAATTAGCGTGAAGAGGAAAATAAATGGTATCAACCAGAAGCATGGCGAGCGAAAGGATGTCCGAAGCTGAGCAGATGACACTGTTGATGTTTGTGTAGAGAGAGATGGTTGAGATGAAGAGAAGGAATGAGGAGATCACTCAAAAGAATGAGGATGAGATTTTGGCTCTCCGAAAGGAGAATGAAGAGATGAAAAGGAAGTTCGTGGAGGGGGGACTGTCTACTAGATCGACTAATCTTGTCGGGAGGTCCTTCACTACCCCCACCAGCCCCAAGACTGTTGAGCAGCCGAAGGAGAAGACCCACACCCAGGATGTTGACGACGAGTCCTATCCAACCAAGTCAGTCCCCACGACCAGTACTCTGGAGTTGTCTCGCTGACACCTCTTCATGGATTCCATAATCGGGGTCCCACTATCGGATAAGTGGAAAGGCTTTAATAGGGAACGTTATGACGACACGACTGACCCTGACGAGCACATGGACATGTACACCACACACATCAGTTTGTACACCTTGGATGCCGCAGTTATGTGTTGAGTGTTCCCTACATCATTGAAAGAAGGAGCTTTGAGCTAGTTTACGAAGCTCCCTTCTAACTCTGTCAATAGCTTTGAGACACTAGTGTCCAAGTTTGAGACGCAATTCGCCACTAGCTGACTGCATCACCTCACCCAATTCGAAGTCACCGATTGGTGGTGGCCCGTTGTAGAGCAGTTGAGCCTATCAGATGGCTTGATTGAAACTCTGGCCCAACATCACCAACGTGTCGTCAATGGTCTGTTAGAATATATGGCCTTAAACAAGAGGGGTTGAATTATTTAAGAGGGATTTTTGAAACTTTTTAAGCTTTAACAAAATTCTTTGTATGAATCCATAATAGAAATCAGGTTAGCCAAGAACAAGATCAATAAAACAGTAAAGCAGCAGAAAAACAATCGGTTGTTTCTGCGAAACAATCGGTTGTTTATACCAATAAAAACTAAAAACAGAATGTAAATGAGTTTAAGGGTAAGAGAAAGATACACCAACAGTTTATACTGATTCACTCTTAACCAAGAGTTACATCCAGTCCCCAGAAAACCACTAGGTAATCCACTAAGTAATCAAACCAGATTATAACACACAATCCACCAAAGCAATGACCTTGAACCCTTCAAGAAACACACTCACTTTGGCAATTCACACACAAGAGTTGATCTTGACAACCTCAAGAGCACACAACACTAGAAATACAAAAGGTTGAGAAGAGATTACACTTGTTTACAGAACAATCTGAAATCAATACAAATGAAATCCTATTCCACTCTCTTAGAAAATCCAAAGCTTTGATGTGAATGTTCAAATCTTAAATAAACTCTTTCACAACTGAAAACTCAAATCTGTTTTCTTACTTGTTTGAAAACATAAACAAACTATTTATATTTTCCAAAGATTGATCAAAGCATTTAATGAAGGAGCGTATTCAGTTGGAAATCATTTAAAGCTCATTCAACTATCAAAACAGAATTCGGTTAGGATTTTCAAAGAAACAATCGGTTGAAACCACGAAACAACCGATTGTTTGGTTTGGCAGTTAAGTCAACCAAACTTAAACAGTTTTCAACCTTTTCAAAAACTCCTAAGAGTAAAACAATCGGTTGATTCGACAAAACAACAAGTTGTTTTTCACTTAGTTTGAAAAACACTTTATTTTAAAAAGGATTTAAAACACATCAACTTTAGATTCAACAAAGGAGTGGATTACATATAAGACTACCCAGATCCCTCCCAAAACACAACAGCAACACAGTCTTGCATCAAGCACAAAGGGTTTGGATTCTTCAAAGCACTTGATCACTCTTGATCAACATGGTATTGTTCAGCCTCAACCGAAGCCTTCTCGGAGTTCTCTGCCTTGGCTTCCTCCAAAGCCTTTTTCAATATGGCTACCTCGATCACCTTCTCTCTCTCGTCTTTTTGTCTCAGCTGACCTCACCTCTCCTATCTCCAGGTTAGCTGCCACTTAGGCCATCTTCCCCTCAAAGGTCGAGAATGCCTTCAAGGATTGTTTTAGGGAGCTTGAGGTCTCGGCTAGCTCATGCTGCAGGCACGGGATTTCCTCGACCCTGCGACCTCGGGTATCAGCACCTAGTCGGGTCATGATGAGACCCTGACACAGCATCTCAATGTCGTCTTAAAGCAGGTCCTCCTCGGGAACAACCCTGAGTAACTCCTCGAACACAGGGGACATGATGACATAGACGCCCCTTGAAAATTGCAGATCACCCCTAGAAGAGATAGGGGGTCTTCGGAGCCTCGGGGACAGAGATAGCAACGACATAGTGACCGGCAATGTCACCGGCCGGTGGAGGAGACTCCAGGTTGATTGGAGAAGGATGTCGTGGAGAAGTCAGGATGTCGCCCGGAGATCTGGTGGTAGTTGCAATGTTACTCGCATCCCTCCCCTTCTTCTTGTTGTTTCTGGCAACGACCGAGGAACCAACACCAGAAGCTGAGGGGGTGCCGGCAACAACCGTATCAATGCTACCTCACACGGAAGCGCGTCACAAGGTTGTCCGACTAGGGAACTTCTTTGTGCATCGCTTCTACATCCAGAAAAAAGAATACATAAGCCAAAGACAAGAGAACCAAGCGAGACAAAAGACAACGAAAACATACCCTGGAATGCCACCCTTCGATGCAACGACTAGTACACGACAAACAACTTCCGTGTAGGGAGCCTTTGAATGAGCTTATAAAAAAGATAATAAATCTTTTGCTCCTCGGCATTCGGAGCCAGACGAGTCCACTCCTTAAACCAGGTAGGATTCCTAGTCCGATACATAGGAAACCTAAACCGACCGACTTCGTAAAAAAAGAATCTCGTCCCCTCGGGCTCAACAAGAACCTTGAAGAATTTACCTTTGAAGTTTTTGTAAGAAGTGGTGAAAGGGCAAAAAGAATGTTACCCGATCGACTGATGAGCGAATGCTAGCTAACAAGTTTGGTTGGGTGAGAGGTATAGTAACTTAGAAAAGTGGAAGGAGTTGTAGACAAACGAAAAAGCGTCGCATATAAGACAGAAGGCTTGAAGGGAAGCCTAGATATTTGGGTGAACCTGAGTGGGGGCCACGTTGAGCGCCTGAAGGACGCCCATCGTGAAATCATCAAAAGAAAGGGCGACGTGCACATCGAGAAAAGACAAGAGTATGAAAATAAGAATGGACCCTCTGAAGGAGATCGAGCCAAACATATGGTATCAGTTGGTCGATAATGTTCAACGGCCAAAATACCATCGTTGGCATCCAACTTCAAAATCGGGTACCTACCCAAGAAGGAAGAAATGAAAGCCCCGTCCAAAAAGGTAAAGGTAATCCTAGTCACCTTAGGGTATACCCAGTCAAGCCCCAAGAGGGGGGATGGCTGCTTAGGGGGATCCGACCAGTCAGCAACACCTCCCGAATTGTTCCCCCTAACTACATTCTCCATAGGGGCCAATATTTGAATTTCCCTGACCGATAAGGGCTCGGTCGTTGAGGAGTCGACAGAAAAAGAAGAAGACGAAGGAAAAGAGGAAGAGGGAGAAAAAGACAAGGAAGACATGACTAACTTTTCAAGACGTGAGTTAAGCAACGCACCAGGACGAATGCGGGTTTTGAATTTTGGAGCAGTAGCTCGATATTGTAGGGAACCACTATTTATAGCCTAGGAGGGACTCAGTAGACAAAACGTCACATTCATCTCAACCATTAGATCTTCCTCGATCCAACGGTTCTTGTTAAATTGCGTCAAAAATGCCCTCATCATGCACGTCACGTCATGCGATCGTACCACCAACGTCATGTCCAACCTCGGGAAGCCCAATCGTCACATCGGTCTCAGCCAAAGACTCTTCAGATTAACCATCCTCGAGCATGGGGGCAAGTGTACTGCTAGACTCGCTCGACCGAGACCATGTCTTGGACTCGGTCATTACACCGACTGACACCACAAAGCCGATTATGTTTAAGTAGAATTAGTGAGGCTAGTCTACAATCAAGAGCTAGGTCACTTCTAAACATGACCCAACTCTCTAACTTGACTCAATAAGAAAAGGTCCCTCATAATCACATAAATAGACACACAATCTAAGAACTAGGTACGTTATTATACAATACTCAGAATACCGAGTGCCGAATAGTAAACTGACTTGAGCATCAGAGTGCCTTTTGCAAGTACCATCCGAGTCTGGACTTTGTGGAGATCGAAAAACAAAGGGAGGATAGGAGAGTAAGGAGTTTGCTAGGAGAAAAATAGGAGTGGAGACCGATCAACCGAGGAGGTAGAGAAGAAGAGCAGTTTGAATCGTTTTCTTAATTCCAACTCCCAATTCCGTTTGAGAACATGAGATGGCTAAATACAATAATAAAAATTAACATTATTACGCATAAAATAACTTTGACTAAATAGAAGTAAGTTAAAGTTGTTTCGTCGAAGAGAGAGTAGAAAAATAATTTTAAAAGTAATGAATCACATTATATTATATTTAATTTTCTTCCAATCAAATACTTTTAATTTTTTACCTTAATTCCAACTGTTTTTACTTTTCATTATTATTGTCCCTCTATTTTTCTATTCTCAACCAAGCAAACCGAATTAAAAAATAGTTATAGTTAAAAGGTTACATATATATATATATATATTCATTTTTAAACATGTAGTAAAATAACTGATTCATATCCATATTAGCTGTTTGAAGAAAGGGAATAGTTGAAAAAAATATTACTCCCTTTAATAACTTTAAAAACACGAGATATTGACGTATAAATATTACCATGGAGATATCTTGAGTTCAATAAAATTCAAACAAATATGTTTACATATATTATAAATTTTGTATTCCGATTTGATTTGGTGATATGAATTTTTTGCTAATTTTAGAACAATGATAGTTTCTATACAAATTATAATAAAAAACATTTTTAACCGAGCTTTTAAAATGCTATTCAAATTATGCTCTTATTGTACATGCTTTGTAATTCGTTGTGTAAAAATAACTTCTCAATTTTTCACATGAATTGAAAAAAAAGTTAAAATTGGTAAAAATTAGGATAATAATTTTTAAATGTGAAATAAATTAAGTTGTGTTTCCAAAGGTTATTATAATGTATGTTGAATAGAATTCTTTTAGAAAACATGGAAAACTTATTTGTGATAAATTATGTTAAAACTACACTTTTATCTTAAAAAAATTGCATTAAGTGTAATGCTTTTTTTCTTTTCTTAGAAAGGATTTGGGTGAAACCATCAAGGGGTCTAACTTAGTTTGTTGAAAAATGTTACAGGTGAGTCTGAACATACAAGCCTGTAATGTAATAGAAGGTGCAGAAGTTAAGTATACCTATAATTATATACAAAAATCCAACCCAAAAACTTATTATTTATTATTTACAAGGAATTAAAACCAAAAAGACAAGGAGTGATTGAGGTTTAACCACCAGGAAAGACAGATAAAAACTGTACACCTATCCCTCTAAGTAAAGTAATGAAGCTATAAAATTGGCAAGATTGACTCTACACTACTGTTATCACTTCATAAAACTGCAAGTGTCACTGCCATAAGCTATTATATACTGATTCATAGATTCATTAGTTGTAGATTTTTACAGGCTTCTCAATTGTGTGACGGTTCTGCAAAATTGAGAAATGATCGTTGTAGACTGCTGGAACCTGCGCATAAAATTATTTTCAGTGACTTGTATTCAGCCGTTGTTACATTTGGATATCCAGTGCAAATGCAATAACTTATTTTCATTCCAATTGTATAATCAAGTTGTACATATAAATATTAAATAAAATTCATCTATGAATGTTTCAGTAAGAGCAAAGATATACCATGGAGCTATAGGTAGGAACTAAAGACTCATGTCTGTGTTAAAGATTAAATTATCTTATATTGTTTATTTTAGAGTATGTCTAATTCTTTCAAGTATTCTTCATTCATTTCACCCAAAACACCTGAAGATACTGCCATAATAACAATTTTGCACTGGCAACTAGCTTAATCCTATTAAAAGTTACAATCATTGGCATATGTGTGGTTTAACTTTTCCTCATGTTCAGTATGTGCTATATTTACACAATTTCATTCACTCAACTTGCATCTTGTGTAACATTCTTATTAATATCCCCATCACTTTGAAAAATGGATTCAAGATAATTAAACCATGGAACTTGTGATTTAGTGTGTCCCCAGTTTCAACACAAAAAACATTGCGGATTCAAGCCTTGGCCCGATCTTACACTGCATATACCTTGGTTACATCTATTTAGTGAAACCGTACGATTCTAAACTTCCTCTCAACTTAATCTGAGAATTAGCTCCTCTAACGTCATCAACTAGGACTATTTCAGAGACAAAAGATGAGCATTGAGGTATGGCTCTCCAATTTTCCCAGCAAGTATGTCCAATACTAATGTGAAAAAGGTATAGAGTCATGTCAGAGTTTAAAGGGGAGAGTGAAAAAGAAATGTAATATTAGAACATATAACTTGCCTTCTTCCGTTCACTTTTCTCTAAAATATTTTCAAGACTGCTCTCACAGCGTAACCAACTGAACTGTTTTCAGAGAAGTCTAATTCTATGTTGCTATATTTTCTTAGAGATTAGAAGTAATAGAATATAATCAATTAACCATACATAGAAGTAATGCCATTTTTTCTTTATAAATTGTATATATTTTTGTTTTATCTACCTTAAACTTTGAATGACTGCATTATGGATCCACATTTTAAGGTTTTGTTTTTATTTAAGACAGAATGCATATACCATCTACACAGCTACTTTGGGCAATCTCCCAAAAGAAAGAGAGAAGCCAGTCCCCAGCGTTTACCTGGTTAACTGCGTAAGACCTTTTTGGAGCACTGTCAGTGTGTTCCAGTCCAAGATATTGCTCCCAAGAACCAAAAACATCCCTTCTCTAAACAAACAAACAATTCAAATTTGTAGTAACTTAATCATGTAGAAGTCAAACAATAAGCCTAAACAGATTCCATTGACAGCCTTAGGCTTCAAAACCAAAATGAAAAATCACATAAGAGAAAGAGAATATTGACAGACCTGAAAACAAGCACAGATAATATCAGAATCTTGTAGGTATTCAGGACGACCATGTAACACAAATGCAAACTTCCACTGGAAAGACAAACATCATGGATAAAAATATATCAGTTATGAAATAAAACCTTGTTAACTCTACATCCAGAGAAGTAATTGAAGCAGGACAGTAGTTTAACTACAAGCAGAAAAACAAATCGAACATTGTACATAATTATTAATATGCGTCAATATATCATAAAAAAGTTGACCAAGCTTTAAAATGCCTAAAATGTAGTGCAGATAATTGAATAACACATTCATACATACGTTTGAAAACTCTGCATCTGGAACTTGAAGCTTTTTCCGTAACCGCAATTTGACATCAGCTAATGTCTCACCACCATGGATAACAAATAGAAAAGGATCCCCAAAATTATGAATTTGCTGCAAATTTTGTAAGTTACAGGAAAAAAGAGTTTGTAAAGAAATGTATCACAGCAAAAATATGATTCAATTACTGGAAAAAATTATATTCGGACTGAAAAAGCACTGAGAAATTATAACAATACCATAGATTTGATCTTACCAAATACTTATGAGCAGTATCTTCAAAGAAATGATAAACATGGATCAATCGATCCAGTGGACCAAGATTTCTATCTTCTTCAGGAATCTTCAATAGTACAAAAGAATATTATATTCGTAATGAGAAACCAAAATGACGAGGAATCATGAACTAAAAAATTAACAGCATGTCACAATAACAAAACACATAATTATAAATTCACAGTCAATCATGGATAGTTGTGCAGTGTGGCTGACAACAAACTAACAAGGCAGGATTGTGACAGTGGCACAACCACTATACCTAGAGATTATGGACACAATTGCAAATAATTTATACTACAATTTACACGTGTGAACACTAAATTGAAGATACATATAGAGGGACAGAAGCAGCAGGACACAGGAAACAAGAATCAAGTGAGAACATAGTAAAGAAGTCACAGCTAAAGAAAAAGAGAGACAACAGGGCACAGACCTGTCAAGTACTAAAGTCTGACTCATGGAACAAATTATATTTGCCAAAACAGGTGGAGTTGGAAGACTATCATTGGATGATAGCTAGAGTTTGGGCTCAAAAAATGGTAGGCTGCAAGAAGTGGGGGTTTTTTGTGAAGCCCGTAACATAGGTGCAATTGTCTAATAAAATTCTTCTACAGGGATGGTTTTCAAACTCTGAAAGCCTTTGGCAACAGAAAACAAGCGAGAAACCAACAGAAATTAACCCTAAGAGAATTGGCGGAAGCCACAGAACATAACTTAAGGGTAAAGTGAGATTTTAGCCACATAGAGATTAACAGCTGTGATGACATCTGGCCATGATGAAGGCAACAAAAAACTGCACCATCATGTGCTCATCATAAACAAGGAGGCGCAATGACACATTGCAGTGGCTACTATTACAAAATGAAAACTGAACTTTAGGGACTTTACAAAATTAGAATTAATGGAATTGCAAAGCTATCAATGAAAATATAAAGTATGGGTAAAATTTTCTATTTTATTAACATGCTCATCAGGTAAGTCTTTCTTGACACAAGTCACAGGCTAATTTTTTTTATGATATAAAATAATAAATTCAAAAAGATGAAGAAAAGATAATTCTTACAATTTTGGATATCGATATTAAAAAGGCTGCTACTTGCAGTTTTTGTTTCAAAACCACCACCGGTGTTATTATCTGGGCAAAGAGACACTAATCTTGGTCCGACAACTCAGTCCAAAATGGCTTTTGATAGTTAGAAGCAATGAAATCTTTTTCGATTGTTTTTTTTTTGTTATCTTATGATGCTATTATGGAACATAAGGAGTCTGGCTCAACCTAGAGCAAAGAGGATACTCAATAATTTGTCTTCTTCATAAACTAGATTTTCATCCTGTGGCTGAACCTTCTATAAAGATTCATATCTCTCTTAAGTTTTTGGGAATCCTTACATCTTAAGTTCTTTGCACAAAATCAAAAAGATCTTCCCTCTCTTGGGTGTTGGTAAAGATATTAATTCAGCCATCCTTAGTTCTTCTACACAACAAGTTTCTTTTTCTTTTAAACGTGGCTTATAGGGCATTTGTGTGTCAGAGCTATTCAGATTTCAGCTCCACGGTCCTTTATTGGTGATTTTACTGTTGTGCTTGGGTGTCATCAATATAGAGGTAAAATTTATCCATCTCCCTTGGGTTGCAGGGAATTCCAGGATTGTTCTGATCAGAATTCTTTCAATTACTTGCCTTCACCTGGAAGTCAGTTTACTTGAGCCGATCAATGGTCACATTGGGGATTCTAGGACTAATAAGAAGCTGGACAGGGTTGTTTGTAATAATAATTTTTATAAGTTTCTGATCTTTTGTCTCATGTAATGTTTTCTATATAGTTAAACTTGATCACCATTTTCTTCTGTTTGAAGTGGATGATCAAGCTAAGGTAAAATCCCCTTTCAGGTTTCTTTCGATGTGGTCTAAACATCCAGATTGTCAAGATGTGATTCATGATGCATTGCACGGAGACTAAAAGGTATGGTTGTCCTATGTTTGTTCTCTCTCAAAAGCTTAAGGAGGTTAAGACTAGGCGTATTCAATGGAATAGAGATGTCTTAGGTAATGTTGCTGCTGCTTTGACTACAGTTGACTAGATTCAGGAAAACATTGACAGAGAAAGACCTATACTTAATCTTTTAGATGCTGAAAAACTCACTCTTTTAGATTTAGATAAAGCTCTCATGCTTGAAGAGGAATTCAAGGAGGAGAAATCCAAAATTAAATAGCATCTACATGGTGAAAGAAACACATACAAAGAGTTCTCTTCAACTTATTGATTTTTAATTCTCTTCAACTAAAGAGATCAAATATATACTGCATAGAAAGAGTAGAAGGGAAGCTAATACACTTGTTTTGATGTGGAATAGACCAGTTAGCTTACAAAGAAATCAATTGTTTAACAACCTAACAAATTGATTAAAAACCTATAGTAAATTGGCATAAACAGTCAGATTAAAAACTTGAGAGAATAACTCTTTATTACTCTAATAACAACCCACTTACATACTCTATTAAGTCATATCACTAGTGGATGTGTGACTAAACTTTGAGGATGTAATTTAGTAACCCCCAAAAAGATTGCAACTTAGATCGCAATTTAAGGCGGTTTTCCAATATATCTTAATATATAACCTGTTTGGAACTTATTTTGGGCTTTCGGGATTTGAAGTTCTAATTATTTCTACATTTGATTTTGAGGGAAAGAGATCATGCGGAGAAAGGATATGTGCCCCTGCTTTAACAACATCCATAAATTGTTTTAACAATTAAATTACCAAACTAAATTACAATAGTCAAAAACCACCACAAATCGAAAAATTCAAAACTACCATCCATAGTGTCTCTGACTAACAAGAGGGACTAAAAGACAAAAAAATTCTGAATCAAGGGACTACGAAGTCAATTTTTAATTTGAGGGACAAAAGATTACCCAAATTTGAGAGACTAAAATCGTATTTAAGCTGAAATTTATTATTTCAATGTTAAAGAGATATGATCAAGAGGGTTTCTCATGGAAAAATCCAAAAGGCACTACTCAAAACATGACAATCATGCTACAACCCAACCCAATCTTTTAGTTTACAAATACATGTCTATTGTCGATACATTTTTCTCATACATAAACTCCATGATATTTATAATAAAAATAAAAAACACTTTGTAGTAGTGTACTAGATTTGTTTTCTTGTCCTAGTGGTCAAGGGTGGCTAAACATTAAGGAAATGGAATGTTAAATGACAGTTACATTTCATACTATTTAGCTTAAACCAGTCATGGTCTTCAAGGAAAACTAAAATATGGTCTTAACCTTTATTAATTGTGTCAATCAAGAACTAAATTATCATCCTTCCAAAGGCCAATGTTGCTTAGAGGTTAAGCATTTCAAATATGTCTTAAATTACATTGAAAATTTTTTAAAAAAAAATGGGACCTTTGATACTCTTTTTCTTTCAATATCAACACATTCTTGTAAAACAAGTGAAGGTTGACAAGAGCTGAAACAATGTCTATCACGTCCAAAATAGTATCTCCCTGGTCAAGATGTTGTATTTGAATACTAATTATAAAAATAAATATAAAAAAGTTAACAAATCTTTACCTCCTCCGCTCTTAACTTCCAATATTCATCATTAATATTCTCAATTGTTTCACTCGGCAGGAAAATCTGCAAAAGGTTTATGAGTTTTACAGCTATCCAATTTGAAACTTCATAAATAAAGAAGAACTTAACAAATGTTGTAAACAAAATTCTATTTTTTACTCCCAAAAACAAAAACAAACTTATATGCCAACAAATTTTCCTTATCCTGCACATAAATTACTTGGAGCTGAACATTTCAAACTTCATTCTCATTAATATTGAGAAATATCAGTAATGTGAAATCTTAATTTCAAGACAAAATGAGCAACTTTTAGCTGGCCACCAAGAGATTTATGAGGCAAGCCAGTAATTAATAGGATAATAGTATATATGAATTTTTATAACAGTTATCAACAATAAGGCTACATTGCATAATGGCATATGAGAGAGTGATGCAGATGAATTGATTTTTTTCCCTCATCACATTGAACGCCAACAAAATTAGTCAACTCAAGGAAATCATGCTTGTACGACTAGCATTTGAACTAAGAAAACAAAAAGTATATGACTGACTCAGCACCTTGTATATCTTGTGATAGAAAACTTCAAGCAATCTCAGTTGTGCATCAGGATGAGATAAATCCACCTATTTCACATAACACAATATTAATTCCATTACATTTCATATAGCATAAAATACAAGAGCTCAACAAATACTTCCAAAGGAATGCAACGGTAAAATATAAAAAAATGTTTCCTTCAAATAGACAAGAGGATAGTTAAATCCAGTTAAAAACAATATGAACTAATCTAAAGGATGATAACAACATTTGATTAGATAAAAGAAACACCCTTCTAGCACTATCAAACAGTCTCGCCATCACAAGGAGAATAAGGCTTCATAAATTTGAGTTGCATGAGAGAAGTACGGCTAGCTGAGTGAAGTATACAAGGTGTATCAAGGATAATGTCTAACTTAGGAATTCAGTACACTTGTTAAATTTAGATACTGAGAATTTGAATGTTCTTATTTTCCATCAGAACCATACCTATTATACATCAAAGAATCCTAAAAGTCTGGTGTGTAGTTGATAGAACTGGTTCATTGTCTAAAGAAAAATACCAATTGCTTGGCAAATGCCGTAGCATCCCTAGACATCCAATAGACCAGAACTGTCCTCACTATGAAGAGTCAAATACTTTCTCAAATGATAAGTTCATTTCTCTCTCAACCTCCTTTCTTTAAATTTCTTTTCTTCTACTATCTCTGTCTGCCCAACTAATTCCCTCACAGAGAGACACTTAACTAACAAGTAATGGGTATGTATCAATACACCCCCCTCCGACAAAGATTGAACTTGTTCTCAATGAAACCCCCTTGTGACTGCTAAAATTAAGTATCATTGTTCAATGGATTGAAGCATGATTAACAAGACAACTGCATCCTGCAGCCAATTGGAATAGCTCCCGCTGAGATGACTATAATATCAATTGATAGAAATTAAATAAAAAAACTAGAATGAAAAGAGATTTTATCCATTAAATCCCTAATTGCAGTATGATAGCAAAATGGGCAAGGGTAAAACCTAGAAGAATGAATGAACGATCTCCAAGGAATTCAAGAGCCTTGTCAAAACGTATTCCCAAAACGTATTCCCACCAACAAAATTCTCTTAAATTTTTTGACTATTTATAACAGCTTAACAAATTACATACAAGTATTCTAACAGATTATAAGGTTTACTCTCAACTTACAAGGCCCAACTAACAGGGAGCATCCTAACAATACTGCCTTCTTAAACATTGACCTTGACCTCAAGGTTAAGGACATTACTCCCTACGCCTGAACATATAGCAGATAGGTAAACTATCATTTTATAATATCAGGTTGCCAACTTGTATACAATTAATATAACTGGCTGCATATGGTGCCATAACAGAAATAGTAAGAGTACAAGCTACGCAACCTCACCACTACAGTTCCAAAATAATTATGACTCCAGCATCAAACACAAACTAAGGGAGTGCCTGCTACGGATGGCAGCGAGGCGGGACGGGTGCGGGTTTGACTATCCCATTTCTATTGCCGAAGTAAAAATTCATCCCCATCCCCATTCACGCCTATACCCGCCCCTTCCTGTTCCAAATATTAATTAAATAATTTTTTGCAAAAATTAAAAGTCAAAACAAAAAACATAATATTATCAAGTATTCATTTTCAAAAGAATACACATTTTCTTTTCTCCAATATCAAATGTCAAGAAACAAAAATGTAGTTGTATAAATATAAAAAGAGAGTATCAAATTAACAATTGGATAATGTTAGTTATAACAGTCAAAACTGTTTTACCTGTATTCTATGCAGCACTGGGTACTATTAATACCCAGTCTTTTCTGTTCTAAATACAAGTTCAGTTAGCCTGAATAATATAGTTCTCTCTTTTCTCTTATTCTCTCCTCTAAATCTTTTGTTCTTTCTCTATTCTTTTATGGTATCCAGAGCCAAAAATGGCCTCATCATCCACCACTGAAAACAATTTCCTAGTCTGGAGACAGCAAGTTAAACCCTTCTGGTCCTGGAAAACAACGCTTTTATTCTAAACCACGCTTTCCAACATCCAAGAACTTCACCAAGATGCCATCTAACTCATCTTCGTCTCGGGTGCAATGTCAAATTTGCGGAAAATATGGGCACACTGCCCTTCATTGTTGGCACAGGTTTGATTCTTCCACTCCCTCTCAAGTTACTGCTAACACTGCCCATTTTTCTACATCTCTTAGTGATGATGAACCTTCGATCCTCGGAACCCCCAATACTCTACATGACCCTCTTTGGTATCTTGATAGTGGTGCCTCACATCATCTCACTGCTCACAGCAACAATCTTTCAAGCACAACTCCTTACACAAGTTCGAAAAAGGTTGTTGTAGGTAATGGTTCATAGCTCCCTATTACATCTATTGGCTCTGCCACTTATACTGATCTTAATACCCATAATACTTTTTCTTTACAACATCTTCTGCATGTTCCTACTATATCTAAAAATCCGTTGAGTGTTTCTAGGTTTGCACATGATAATCCCGTATTTTTTGAGTTCCTTGCTGATGTTTGTCTTGTTAAACGTTAGGGAACCAACGAAATTCTGCTTCAAGGCAAGCTTAAAGATGGTCTTTATATGTTTCCAAATCTTGTTCAAATTGCACCTTATTCTGCATACACTACTGCCATTACCACTCCAGGTTTGGTCATGCCCAACCAAGAGGGATTCATCAAATTATGAAGATTTGTAATATACCTATTCTGTGAATCTTGTGTTGTTGGCAAGTCCCATCAACTCCCTTTTACTGCTTCTCAAACTATATACTCTAAACCTTTTACAACTTGTTTTCATTGACATTTGGGGGCCGTTTGCTACCCTTGCAACTAATGGTGCTAGTTAATATATCTCTTTTGTGGATGCCTACACTAGATATTTTTGGTTCTATTTAATTCATACTAAATCACAGGCACTCACTGTTTTTAAATCTTTCAAATTATATGTTGAAAAACAAACTGGTTTTCTACTTTTAAGCATTCAAACTGACAATTGAAAAGAGTTTCTCTATTTTAAATCTTTTCTTTCATCTAATGGCATAACTCATCGTCTAACTTGCCCTCACACCCATGAACATAATGGTTCGGTTGAACAGAAGGATAGGCATATTGTTGATATAAGATTGACTTTACTTGCTCGTTCTAATTTACCCATGCATTTCTAGGGCTACGCTTTTACTACTGCTGTTTCTATTATAAATGTTTTACCCACATCTATTTTAAACAATCAAAGCCCGTATTATCTCTTGTTTAACACACACCCCGATTACTCCTTTTACAAAATCTTTGGATGGGCTTGTTATCCTCTTCTTCGCCCATATAATAAACATAAAATTAGTTTTCGTTCATCTTTATGTGTTTCTTGGCTATGCCTCTAATCACAAAGGATACATGTGTCTCTCTCCTACAGAGCGTATGTATATTACTCGTCATGTTACCTTTAATGAAACTTATGGTGTTTTACCTAACCTTTTTCCTCTGTTTCTTCACCCACTAATAGCCCCTCCTCCCCTTCACCCACTCTAACTGTTTTTCAGCAATTACCTGCTTTCATTTCTCAACCAGCACCTGGTTCCCCACAAGACATTCATGATTCTTCTGCATCTATATCCTCTCAATCTGACTCGTCTTCCCCTGCTTTGACTCCACCCAATCATGTGCCTCAAATCTCTCACCCTATGCTTACACAAGCGAAGGCAGCTTTACTTCAACCACGTGCCTTTACTGCAACACATGTTTTGACCCTTCCCAAATCCACCAAAGAAGCCTTACATCTTCCCCGATGGCTTTTTGCCATGCAGAAAGAAATTGCGACTCTAACTACCAACAAAACATGGGTTCTCACCTCTCTTCCTCCTGGCATTCAACCCATTGGTTGCAAATGGATTTTCAAAATCAAGTACAATGTCGATGGCTCCTTTCAGCAAAATAAAGCTCGCCTCGTCGCCAAAGGATTTCATAAGCAACCAGGTTTTGACTACTTTGAAACATTTACTCCTGTTATAAAGCATGTCACCATACGTATTATCCTCACTCTTGCTCTTCAATTAAATTGGTTTGTCCATCAAATTGATATTAACAACGCTTTTTTGTACTGTGACCTGGAGGAGTCTGTCTACATGGTCCAACCTCCTGGCTTTGAAACTGGTGACTCCAACACTGTTTGCAAACTTACCAAAGCTCTTTACGGGTTGAAACAGCCACCCAGAACTTGGTTTCACAAGCTAAGTGCCATTTTAATCTCGCTTGGTTTTAATCCCACCAAAAGTGACACCTTCCTTTTTCTTCACTTCCACAATAATATCACTCTATTCATCCTAATTTACGTTGATGATATTCTTACTACAGGGAACTCTAACACTGCCATTCAACGTCTGATCCACTCCCTCAATCAGCATTTTGCCTTAAAGAACCTCGACACTCTTCACTATTTCCTGGGTGTTGAAGCTACTTGGACATTGGATGGTGGCTTACATCTCTCTCAAACCAAATACATTCTGGATCTTCTTCACAAAACCAACATGCTCTCCTCCAAGCCTCAACCTACACCAATGCTCTCCACCTCTTGCCTAACAAAAGACGCTACCAGTGTTGTAGATGATCCTTCTCTCTATCAAACCGTGGTTGGTTCGCTTCAATCACTCGTCCAAAACTTGCCTATAGCGCCAATAGAGCGTGTCATTTCATGCACAACCCCCAACATCACCACTGGAATGCTGTTAAACGCATTCTCCGCTACCTAGCTAGCACTACCACTCATGGTCTTCATCTTCAACGCCTATCTCAACTCACGCTAAATGCCTTTGCTGATGTCGATTGGGGCTTTGATCCTGATGATAGGAAATCAACTTCAAGCCTTGTTGTCTACCTCGAATCAAATCCTATTACTTGGCTTTCAAAGAAACAAAAGGTTGTTTCTCGCAGCTCTACAGAAGCAGAATATCGCAGTATTGCTGTGACCCTTAAGCAGAATACTCAAGTGGATACAAAATCTACTCACCGAACTTCGTCTTCCTCCTACTCTTCCCACCATTCGATCTGATAATCTTGGCGCTGTTCTTCTTGCATCCAATCCAATCATGCACTCCAAGACCAAACATTTTGAATTATATCTTCATTTTGTTAGAGATGTTATTCAACAAAAGAAACTGCAGGGATCACGGATATCTTCACCAAACCATTAACTGCTGGCCCGTTTTCTAATTTGTCACATAAATTAATGGTGTATCCTAAACCATTAATTTAAGGGGGGGATGCTAGTTATAACAATCAACTTTCTCTATTCTTTTAGATAAAGATTAAATAATTATAAAAAAGAGAAAAAATGATCAAATATGACTTAAAAATAATTTATGAAACTAAAGGCCAAAGAAAAGTTAATATAAGTTTTTATAATACCTAATAAAATAAAGATATTTTAGTAATTTAAAACGAGGATGGGTATGAGGACAAGGATGGGTATTTGAATGGGGACAGGACGAATATGTACATACCTATCCACGTCCCCATACAATTTAAAAAATCGGGTATTACCCAGACTCGTACCTAGTCAATCTGTGGATTCCCCGTCAAATTGGGACAGGTTTAGACTATACTCGGGGGACAGATTCATTACTTAGATGGTGACCTGGAAACCATTCAACATTAGATAGAAATAATTTATTTCTACAAAATTCCAATTCCTTCCTTTACCCCTTTGGTGTGAATTTCATATTATCCCTGCTTCCTTCTCCCTCCCATGCTCACAAATTCTAGGTGAAGTTTTCATTCTAATAGTGTCTCCTATACAATCCTCCAAACAACCAATTTGACAGTTCTACCAACAAAAGCTTATTCAACATGCTTGGGGAGAATAACTCAGGCATAACTAAACAACCCATACGTTTACTTAGGATAAAATGAATATTATGTTCATGGGTTGATCATCTTGTTGAAACCCAAACCTCTTTGGTTACTGGATGTTCCTTCCATCTTTATTCCAACATTGCACCATCCACAGGGATGACCCCCTCTCAATCTTCAAGCCAATTTCGTAAGGTTGAGTTAGGTTAATCCCGCTTTGCAATATAGTATCAGTGTGTATCATAGATCCATTAAAAGGGTCACTTACCATGTTATCCATGTATCAAGCCCAATAGTGTTGGACGCGGGGGGTGAATTAGGAAGTCACAAATTGCTAGAGATAGTACCAAAATTCAATATACAAGTGGGAATAGTCCTACATGTCGGTTTGTAGGACTGAGTTAGGATAAGCCTACTTTGCAAGACTACCCAGATGAAAATGTGTTTCCTCCTTCACCCTGCAACACATAAGATTGTCTCCTCGTGAGATAAAGCTCTTTTTCAAACATAGAAAAATCTATTGCATTCAGTACATCTCTGTCTCAACCTTTTCTCGTAATCACTAGACCATCCCACTTTCGATTCTTGGTCCCGAATGTCAACTTGTTCCCCAAAGTATCCACCTTCTTACCAAGAATTTTGTACACTGGAAGCGTTCACAAGCATGAGCCCCAAGAATTCAAATCGAGCCAACCAATTTAAATACTTACCCTTAGGTAATTTGAGCATTTTGATCAAACTTATTGCTCATTAGGTTGGGTTTGTTGTATTAAGAATAGTATGTTACACATATATGTCACTAATAGAATTTTTAATATTATTTTTTAAATTAAGTAAACTCTCACAAGTATACAAGTTGAAACTACAAATTGAGTTTTAGTTAACTCTCAAGTTTGACAACCTTCACATTCGTTGTGAAATAAGATAGTTGAATTGGGCATACAAGCCAGCATGTCAATATGTCTTTAAGTCACCATAATCAAAAACAGCTTACAAGATAATGTATCAACTTTAATTATAAGGTTTACCTTTGACTTGATATCATTCAGTACATCTTCCACTGTACTCTGTTTTGGTAATCTAACAGTAGAAATGACCACCTGAGGAATTATAACGTATAAAACTTAATATAATACAGTACATTAAAAAAAACGAGCACAAAACCACTAAGTATACTCACTTCATCCTTCGTAGCAAGATGGAAAGCAATTTTAAGAGTTTTTAGGCTTTGCAATTCTGGAAGAGGGATATCCAATATTTCATAGTATAGTATATCAGAAATCTACAAAAAAAAAATAATTATGATACCAGGAGCATAAGTAAAACAGACAGCCATTTGGAAGTCATGCAAATTGCAAGGATTTTAAAATATTTTTATCGAGAAAGATTTGGACTTAAAATAATACATGATTGAGGTGAATCAGCATGTCAGACAAATTTTCAACTCCTTGATACTTTATAGGCAGTGATTTAGGTTGCTGGGAGTAGCAGTTGTGAGACGTAAGTCTGATTTTAGAAGAATCACTCAAGCCAAGATGTTGAGCAACCTTAATAACAACATCATCATATGTGTGAAGCTTTGACCTATATGATCACGGAATGCATACGGATCATCAAATATAATTTAATTACAAGAAAGGTCCATATATCTTCATCAATGAGAAAAGGTCATCAAATCAAGGTTGCATGGCTACTTGTGAAGGTTTATTTGTGCAAACAACTTTTTAACTGGCACTTGAAACTCAAAATATTAATTAAGATACAAAATTAATTGTATGTACAAAAGAAACTTACAACTCAAGACTGAATTCATCCTCTTTGGGTTTCTCTAAAAATCGGAAGCGTACAACCTGAAAATCAATGAACGTAGTATAATGAAAAGGAGTTGAAACAATGTGCCACGGAAAACTAGTCTCCAAGACCAAAAATTATTTTTGCAATATTATTTCTATTTCTCCAAGAATTTCTTTTAAGAAATCCTATAAGCAGGTAGCTTTCGTTTCACTTAAAGAAATATGCAGCAGACAATTAATCTAACCATGTGCAATAAAACATCACACATTCAACATCAAGATTACATAGAACAATAAAGTCAAGTCAACCAATCTGTTCTGAACAATTATCAGAGATCTCCAAAATAAGCCAATATATGATAGTGGACAATTCAAATACCACCATGTGGAAAAATTCTATAAGGAAATTAGTAACCAGAGTCTGTCAAATGCATGTATTGAATTATGAGGAATGCAAACTTTCAAAATTATACTTGCTAACATCAGCAGCGTATTTATCGCCAGCCACCACAGCGTGGCGCTAGCTATTGTGTGTCCTTTAACCTGACTAACCCAATAGATTTAAAAACAAAAACGAAATTGGGGTATTTCTTCTTCCACCTCTATAGTTTCTTCTTTTCCCGCCTTCATATTATACAAAATGATTAAGATACCCTTGTCATAATATATTTGGATATATTTCAGATTATGTAACTCAACATTCAAATTAGGTCAACCGGAACAATATTCCAGGCTACGTAATCTAGGATTAGGATTACGAGATTCCGGATTACAAGAATATATTTTGGATAATTATAGATTGTGTTATCCAAAACTAAGATTACATTCCAAAATATAGTTTTGAATTGATTATGAGGTGTTACGATAGGAACACATTGGTAATTTCTTATATAATGTGAGTGAGAAGAATTTATGGGAATGTTGGAGAAAAAACCCAAAATAAATAGAAAAAAGAACTAAGCTAACCTTCGCGAAACAGCCAAAATATAAGGTTCTCACTTTTATTCTTTTTTCTATTACCTCATTAGTTAGTTGGTTCTGCTCTTATTCTTCCATTCCCTTTTTTGTCCTTTTTTTTGGTTCTTTTCTACTCAATACTCCTCTATAAAACCCCTCAACATCTATAAGAAAGGCAGTTCAACTTGGTTGGATTTTGCTTTGAGTTTATTTTAATTTAAATTTCTCAACTTACTATTATTATTAATTGCATGATTGTTTTCATTATTTATGCATTGTAATTATAGATCTGCATTTTTTATTTATCTGTGTGTATATATTGTATTTTTTTTTTTTTTGCTATGCTTCCTCCATAACCGGTAATGACTTCAATATATCTCGAAAAGGATTAAATACAAGTCAAACTAAAAAAAACAAAGTAAAGGGAAAAAGAACCTGAAATTTTTTTTACGTATACATCATACCTAACTATAATACTACTACAAAAAGTTAGTTAACAGATCCACTAACTACCTAACTAATATACCACACTAATTGAATTATCTACAATAAAATCAAGCTTCAACCATGAGTTAAATTTAACTTAAGCATCATACGCTAAAATCAACATTTTTAAAGAAGTTAAATGAGACAATTTCTATAAAATTTTGAAGTCCATAACTTGATTTATTTATGGGAAAAGTTTAATCATTTTACCTTGTTATTTTCTTTTCCTACATGTGTTTGTTGAAAATTTTATCCAAACAGTGCAAACACATTCAGCCACATTCTAGTTTTCAAAAAAAGAAGTTTCATATTTTAGTTTCAAATTACTGACAAATGTGCCCGTTTAAAGAAAGGTGACTAAAATAGAAATGGTAAATATGCTTTGGCTAATACTAAATAGTAATGATAGAGGAGCTTATTCCTGCACTGCATTTCGCTGATTCAAAACATCAAGATTTTTTTAAGCTGCACATAAAAAGACCATGACTAGAACAGCACAGCCCATTGTACTAGATATGCAACGATGGAAGAGGAAGGGGAAAGTAGAAGATAGCAGCCATGTATACCGTAGATTTTTCCTTGCTTTTTCTATATTTTTACCTCCTTCAGTGTTGCTTAGTTTTACAAAATTGGCTTAAAATTTTTAATATGAAATAAACTTTTGTCATCAAAGCAAGGATGCAGGCTAACTAGGATACTTTTACTCTAAGAATCAAGTATGTTGTTGAGTATTGCAGTAAATGCTGTCAGATGGCATTGCTTAGCATCTAATTGTAAATGGTAACTATTGGTTAACTGACTGCCAGACTGGCAGTACTGAGTTATAACTACATCCACATCGTATTCTGTTGTTGGGCTCGGACCTCTCTCTATATACTATTGTACCCTAACTGAGATAGAAATCTAACAAAAAATCAGTCTAGGTGTGTCTTCTCCCACACTCCAATTTTAACATTTTCTATTCGATTCTAGAATCAGAAGAAATGTATGCACATTTAGTTTTATCAATATGATTATTCATTACTATCCTTTGTGCTTTCAAATACCCGACCAATGTTTCAATCAGGAGATTCAATCAAAAACTTGATCAACAGGTGAATTTTCAAGCTATCCGTGCAAATGTAAAGATTTCAACTGAAAAAATGGATGAAGGTCACAGCATTATACTAAACAAGCATATTTTTTGCAGTATATCAGCACTTAGAAGACCAAATATCTAAAATTGAGGATCCAAAATTTCAGAATTTATAAAAAAGTTATAATTTTTATTTTAAAATTTCAAACCTGACGGTTATGCACATATTCCAAGAATGAATAAACAGTGGGACAGCGAAGCTGCTCGCCACTTCCATCTTTGGGAAATTTCTGATAGCAAATAATATCACCATCCTCAAGCTGTCAAAAACACAAGGAAGTAGAAGTTGCAATCAAGTACCCAATACAACACAATTTAGGATGGAGATGATTGTTTGTAATAAACCACCAAAGCATATATTTAAAAATCACAGTAAAAAATCTACAGTTAATCACATAATTTATACCTGATGGTCAATGAAAGCTATATTCTTGTCAACATATTCACACATGACACGAGGTTCAAATTTAATTTCCTGGATGAGAACAAAATAACGAAATCATACTTACTCTGCCTTTAGATTGCAATAATGAGAGATAATGATACATGAGATGCAGATAAGCTAACCTCAAATAGTTCAATTTCTTCATCAATAGCAAATCCTGCCATTTGATTTAGCCTTGACCGTATATCCAAGGGCTTCCCATAACCTTTGACATAAAGACTCCCAACATACCTGAGAAAACAAAAGAAAAGGCATTAGAGTAACTAAATGTAGCTTCACTCCAAAAGGTAATAGCAAGAGCAAGTACCACAGCTTTTCCTGAGACGGATCATAAACTTTAAAGAATAGCAACAAATCTTCGTTTGTCTTCACAGTAGGAGGACAAAACCCAAAACCCTAATTCATTGTGCAGCAAATAAATAACAAATCCATGTCAATTAAAAGTCACTACCAGACCATCAAGAACTACGGTGAAAATTAAAAGAAACAACAGTACCGCCTTTGCTTCGAATTCCAGATATAAATTCAGCTCTGCATTATTTCCCTTCATGAAAATTTCTCTCAACTCTCCAACCTAAAAGTGATCAACAAAATATCATTCTAGAGATAGCAGTTCAAACATTGAAACTTCACTCCTACTCTCAATCTCACCTATTTTGGTTTTATTTTAGGTTAGCGTGTAACAAAAAAGTAAACAATCGATGTTTGCCTAAAGCAGCAGTATACACTTCTTAGTTCAAATACTTTTTTGAAAATTGATAGCCAAAATTCACAGGGAGCACCACTAATCTGTCAGAGTAAATAGGATACTGTAATTCAAAATCTTCCTCCATAAAAATATACTTGGGAACATATGAAAATAAGGGAATATCAAGAAATTTATTTCTTTTCATTTTGTGTTCGTGAACAGTGGACTTGAAATAAGAATAACAGGATACAGTATTATTGTTGAAATATGGGTGTAGATATTGTACATTTATTATACAATAAATATAAATTGAATGGATAACAAAAATAGATTTGTTTGTAAGAAATCCCTAAATTTAAAGGATTAGGATTAAGAATTTATTTGGAAGATTTGCTCCAGATTTTGAGTCTCTATGTCTAGAGATTTATTTCCTTTATTTCTGGAAAATTATTTCCTTTATTTCAGGAGATTTATTTTCTTTACTTAAGGAGATTTATTTCCTTTATTAGTTAGGATTTTGTTTTCCCTTTAACAACCAATGTATTGTATATTTTTGAGATCAAGAAAAGTAATTCCATAATTATTGTTTACTGACTACACCTTTTTTTCCACATGGTATTAGAGCTCTAGGGTTTTCCTGGAGCCTTGGTTTCTCTTTTACCACTTACGGTGGCCTTCATTGTCATTTTATCATCAAGAGGGTGCAGCCTTAATTGCTGCAATTTCATTGTAACGGTCTTCATTGCTGTTTTTTCTTTTATATAAAATCACCATTAGACAACCAATTGCTGATTTGCATCTCCATGATGTCTGAACCAAAATGAACAAAGGGAGGATTGAATATTGAAGAGATAAAAAGACTGGAAGACCTACTGGCAACACTTCAGAAACCTTCTTAATTGTATTCTCTTGCTTTCTCGGGTAATGTTTCCTGTATGAGTGTCTCATAGTGCAAACTCTTGGATACTGGATTCGGGAGCTACAGATCATATGACATACTCGCCTCAACTCTTCCATTCTTATACCTCATCTCCAAGCAATAGAAAATTATTCTTGCCAATGCCTCTTTAGCCAAGGTTGCAAGATATGGAGATATATATTTATCTCCAAACTTATTCTTAAAAATGTTCTACATGTCCCAAAACTTTCAACAAGTCTCATCTGCATCAAAAAACTAACATATGGCTTGAATTGCTTTGCAATGTTTTCACCATCTTTGTGTGTTTTATAGGAGCACAACTCGGGGCAGTGGATTGGACTTGCTAAGGAAAGAATTGGACTTTACTACCTATAACCATTTCAAAAACCCCATTTATTTGAATATCTAGATACCTCAAGCATGCATTCTAAGGCTTGTGAATTAGCTAAGCACACTTGTGTATCTTTTCCCATTAGCAATAATAGAAGCTCAACCTTTCCAATTAATCCATATTGATATATGAGGACCGTCTATTGTACCTAATATCTCCAAGGTGCTTTGGTTTGTAGATCGATTGACGATTGCACTAAGGTTACTTGGCTCTATTTGCTTAAACAAAAACCACTGTTATTCCCATTTTTCATTCAATGATTCAAAATCAATTTGGGGTCAACATATTTAGGTCAAACAATGCTAGGGATTATTTCAACAAAGATGTGTCTGTTTATTTTCAATCAATTAAGAAATGGATTTTAAGCCTAACTCAATCTTATAAAATCGGCTTATAAGGTGAGGTTTGCACCCAATTTATACTATCGGATGTCCTTATCTCTAGTTGATGTGGGATCTTCGACACACCCCCTCATGCCGAGACTTGCCAACTCGTGTGTGGGACTATATATTATGGTTCGGCCCATAGCGGCCCGATAGCGGGTACGCCGAGACTTACCAACTCGTGTGTAGGACTATATATTATGGGTGCACAACTTTTGTACATATCCACAACCAAAATAGAGACAAACTTGATCCGGGATGTTAGATGAGTCTTTCTCAGTTATTCAGCAACTCAAAAAGGTAACAAGTGTTATAGCCCTTCATCTTAAATATTGTATATCTACATTCATGTCACCTTTATTAAAACTAAATTTTTTTTATCCATTGCTGGCTCCCAAGAACTTCTTTCAGAAGGTTGTGATGACCACCTTGAACCCTTTATTTTGTCATATACTCCAACTACAGCCTCCAAAAATGAACCTACAACTAAACAAATTAATTATGGGGCAAAATTGGAAATTGAAACTGATAATATGCTATTGAATTGCAACTAGAAAATAAAGGAATAGTTAAAGCTTCAACCCGAAGAGTTTGTACCTATAGTTTTCCAAGATTCAGCAATGTTATACAAGAAGCAAGTGCGTTCCAAAAATGTGGCAAGTCCATAAATTCAATCCAAGTTTTGAACCTAAAACTTCAAAGAGTTACCAGAAATTGAGAACCTTCTCAACTCTCCAAATGACCTTGATTTGCCAATAGCTATCGGAAAAGGCACTAGAAACTGCACAAAATAACCTCTATCCTCTAACAAATTATGTTTCTTTGGAGAGATTATCAGCTAACCATAAAAGCTTTATTGTTAGTTTAAATTTTGTTGTTGTCCCTAATACTGTTAAAGAAAGAATGGAGACATGCCATGATAATGGAGAAGGATGCATTGCAAAAGAATATTGTTGATTGCAGATGGATATTCACTTTTGGGTTTATTGAAAGGTACAAAGCAAGGTTGTTTGCAAAGGGATACACTCAAGCTTATAGAATAGACTACAAGGAGACTTTTGCACCAATTGCTAATATGAATATTGTAAGGATCCTTTTATGCTTAGTTGCCCACTTTGATTGGAAACTTCTACAATATGATGTTAAAAATGTCATTCTCCATGGAGACCTAGAAGAAGAAATCCAACATCAAAATTTCACCTGGGTTTGAAGGAGACCAAAAAATAAAGTGTGCAGATAGCAGACTGTGAAAGACTCTATGGATTGAAATAGTTCCCTATAGGTTGGTTTGAAAGAATGACAAAAGTTATGAAGGAATTTGGCTACAAACAAATTCAAAGAGATCACACTTTCTTCACTAAACATTCATTGGAAAAAAGGGTGGGGTATCGTACTTCTAGGTTATATTGATGATATTATAATGATTGGAAATGATGAAAAAGAGAATGAAGAATTGAAACAGAGACTAGTCCAAGAATTTGAACTAAAAGAGCTAGGAAGATTAAAGTATTTTTCAGGTATTGAAGTAGCCTACTCTAACCTGGAACTTTCATATCTTAGCAAAAATATATAACTGATTTTCTGGCAGAAATTGGGAAATTGGGTGCAGACCAGTGTCAACTCCAATGGATCCCAATCACAAGTTATGTAAGGCTGAAGAGGAATCAGCAGTAAAACAAAAGTGGTTGGAAAATTAATATATTTGACTCACACATGGCCATCATTGGTCATTCGATGAGCGTCATCAGTTAGTTTATGCATGAATCGGTGTAATCTCATCTTCAAGCAGCTTATACAATCCTATATTACTTAAAGGGTAGCCCTAGAAAGGGAATATTGTTCAAAAGCAATGGAAGACTAACTCTTGAAACCTACAATAATGCAAATTATGTAGGTTCTCTTGTTGATAGAAGATCAACAACTAGATATTGTACTTTCCAAGGTGGCAACGTAGGGACGTGAAGTCGCAAAAGACAAAATCTGGATTTATCACGAGATTTATTTCCTTTTATTAGGATTTTGTTTTTCCTTTAAATACCATTGTACTATATCTTTTTCAGCTCAAGAAAAGTAATTCCATAATTATTGCTTAGTGTCTACACTTTTTTTTCACCATTATGGTTCAGACAGGACAGCCTATTTAGGAGAATCAAGAAATAAAAATTTAAAAATAAAAACACATATGATTAAGGTTAATATATAATATAATATAACATGACATAATATAATATAATATAATAGAACATAACATAAAATAACGTAACATAATATAATATAATATAATATAGACACAAATAATTATACAATTTAGGGACACAAGATCGGAATTTGGGTGAAGAACTAACCAACTGAGTTTCGTCATTAGATGTCATTGGTCTATTTAGCCGGAATGTATGATTTTGCCGCTTTGCCCATAACCAAAATCGTTGGCATGGGACAGGTATATTAAACTCTCTAGCAACTTCTTCCTGATAAAGACTTCATCATCAGAAATATAAGAAGAAATTTAAGAATCAAGTTCTGTTTCAGCAGATATCAAACGAATTACAGTTCAGCATGGAGTACACAGCCGGTAAAATAAAAATGATTATTTAAGCAGTACTGAATTATTGCAAACCAACCCTTTCACTCATTCAACTTCAAATGGAAATCCTATTGGACCTCATTTTCCCACCTAACTCCAACCTTAGTTCAATAACTTTTGCCAGGTTCGACTGGTTCCTTACTCGTACTTAACTTCAACTGATGGTGGCTGGGTAACAGGATTCAATTGGGTCTGATTATTAGGTTTTGATCTGGGCGGGTGCTTTCTGGTTTGTTTTTACTGCAACTGTGTTTCAGTGATTTTGTTGTATCTGGGAGGATGAATTTTTTTTTCTTGAAAATTCAGAATTTTAATGAAGACACAACAAGGAAAGTATACCAACAAGGATTGGGTATTCTTTTAGAGTATAAAAAAAGCAGATGAGAGTGGCAATAGGTAAGAACGCAGCAGGGCTGCCAAATACCTCTACAAGACAATACATAACAGATGACAATCACTTCATGGGCAAAACCCAAGTAATAAACCAAAAACTAAATCTTATATGCAAGAAAATATTCAGGGGCACAGAAAACCCCATTTGTATATGGTCAAACAACTGCCACTGTAGGTCTCAAAACAACCGGTAAGGTAGCTGTCACCAAGATACCAATGATCTAAAAGAAACAAATCCATGAAAAATAAATATACAACGAGCATAAGAGAAACCCTACTGCAGAGCTCAGCAAGAGAAAAGAAGAAAATGACATAAAGGAAGCAGAAATTTCATACTTCCATGGCCAAACAATGACAAACTTGATGAAGAAATGATTCTCCACTTCAGTAATTTATATCTTACAATTTTTTTCATATGATTCACATAACTGAAAGATGAAACATTTTCCAACTGAAAATAATTTGAAAGGAAAAAATTCTTGCAAAAATGAAATAGAGGGAGCATTGATGGCCAGACATGAATAATTCTTATCTGCAAATAAAATGATAAAAATAATAGTTCATACCTTAACCAACATAAATGGCATTTGTTTTTTAATGCGAAAACTCCATACTTTATCATGATCAACTAGATCAAAGAATATATCATTTCCAATCTGTTTACGCATATCTTCCTCACGTGCAACCTAGATCCAATAAATAGTATCATTGAACAAGTTCTTAGGACCCATGAAACCAGAGAAAGTATAGAAAGATAGGACAAACTGAACTTAGAAGGGAGGGAAAGCTAGAGTTGTAACCTTTATGATGGTGTACAAGTGAGCCTCTGCCTTTTCCTTCCTCTTCTTCTCTTTTTCTTCTTGTTCTTTCTTTAATCTTGCCTGAAATGTAATTTGAAAGTGAAAAAAAGTTTGCATCAGAAATATAACAAAAATAATATGACATCAATGAGTCAAACATCTTACTCTTAGGTGTTGGGCAATGTCCTTCTCATCCACATTACAAATTATCTTATCCTTGTCACTGTCACGAATATAAACAAGCATATATGCATTTGAATACTTTGTAAATTTGAAGGGAGAGTTGTTGAACCCAGGGTTGGTATGAGGTAACTATGGAAAAGAAGAGAAATAACAAAAAATAATTGTGACATACAATCTTAAAACAAAATGACAAAATCAGTATCCAAGAATGTATGATAAAAGGACCAAGGAAATACTATTAAGTATTACCTCTTCTTCACCACCATACTGTTCTTCTATGGCCCTCTTTGAATCTTCTCGTGTTACTCGTTCATCATCAAATTTAAACCTGAAACAAGAAAGTTGCTAGTGCTTATAAAAAAAAGAAATCAGTAATATACAATGAAAAATGAAGATAAGGGAATGAAAACCAGCATAAAATGTTAAGCATGAAAATATAATGGGGGTAAACTCTCATCTCATGCTAGCTATACCTAGTGTGATTCGAACTTTATATCAGCAAAGAATGAGCATGGTACAAAACAATACTAATAAACAATGGACAAAGGAAAACTAAAAAAAGTTAGCAATTCTTATGGATCCAACAAATCATCTTCAGGATCATCCATTAGCTCTAAAACACACAACAACTAGGAAAAAAACCTCCTTTTTGTTCCCACACAAATCCTTAAACACTGAAATTGGAAGAAAGTGAAAAAGTAACTCTTTTGTGATTATTAGTTAAAACTTAAAATATAAAAGTATAAGTTGAAAGAAATAGATGAAATATATTTCTGAGATAATTTACAAATGTGATTACCGTCTCAATTTATAGACGGTTTACAACCTAATTAAGGAAATAAATAATAGGTAATGAAAGCAAGAAATAATGGGTAATTAAAGCTGTACAAATCAAATCAAATCACTAACAAATCTGTCCTAATAAATAGAGAATGAAATCTGCACTTAATTACAGAATAATTCTTCTGATTATGCAACAGCATATTTTCTCAAAGCAAACAGACCTCAAATACTCACCACTGATTTGATAGAGTTGGCCTAATATAAGCATAATAATGTCCACCATGAACCCCACCACTGTGAACCAAAACACTGAAAACAAAATGGTGATGCAAACAAGATCCGTAAGTATATGATCAACCAAATGAAAAATCATAATTAATATAGATATAGGGCAGTGCCATCAATCTAAATTCTAAATCCATAATTAATTTTGTTATCAATTTTTATCATAAAATAAATAATTCATTAAGATGAACAGAAAAAATTGCAAAGAATTGAGGACAAATAGTCATCCATAACAAAAAAGATGTATACATACAAAATAAAGAGAACAAACAAATTAAAAGAACCTATAATCCTTGAGATCAATCTCTCCTTAGAAGGGCCATGTATTTAGCACAAAGCAAATCATCGTTATACCACATTTTGACAAATATAATCCAATTTTGATCTTCATGAGATAGACAAATGAATTCCAATTAGTTCATGACTATCTTACCTTGTATAGGAACACTGTGCTCTGACAATGAATTATATTTTCTTACCATATTGATGACTGCATCCATCACATATATAGCCAGCAGTTAACCTCAATCTAATCACTTAAACCTCAAATTACTGTAAATGGATTCCAGAAGAAAATAACTGAATATCCTAAAATTTAACATGCATAATATTGTAACAATACACGCTTGTTAGTCTACAAGTAGCTTGACTTAACATGGCCTGCCAAATGTATAACCATTTACAAGTTAACATTTTAAACTCTATACAGCTTCCTACCTCAAAATTTGGTCAGTTTCAGGAAATTCTACTGGGATCAAGCAGCATCTAAACATACTTAACCTCTTAACTCATTATGTTGTGGACCCAACAATTGCCTACCAATTTATTTACTACAACTACAACATCAAATAAATATAGAAAAGTCATGCCAACTACAAATATATAGTATTGTATTGAATAGTAACTGTACAGCTACAGTATAGAATATTCCACTATATTAAAGACTACTAGTGAACAGTGTGATACTCTAACACTGGATTCTCATAAAGAAAAAGAAATGAGAAAACCTCAGTCTATAGATGTAGTGCTGTGTCCTTTAATTCAAATTTCCTACCTTCTCTAAGACTCTTAAAGTGAAACTGTAGCTAAATGCAGACTGTTAAGTATTTTGAAACATAAGTCACCACTCTGCTACATGGCTAATTCCTAATTACTTGATTTATTATGAATTTATGACTATATGGCAAATAAGGTCAGTGAAAAGATATGGGATTTAGGGTGTGTTTGAGTAAATAGCTTAAGTAAGTGCTTACTGAATAAATTCTTCCCATAAAAACACTTTCAAAAGTTGTTTTCATAATTGAAGAGAAAATAGAGTTAAAATGTTATCGCATAAGTTATTTTGAACATCATCAGCTATTTTCTTAAGTTGTCCTGGACTTGCACAATTGTTATTTCATGAGATAAGCCCTGTCAATAAGTTCTTTCAAATTCACCCATAGCGATTTTGATTTTCACTTTCCCGGTATGGGAGTGGCTAAAATTCAAACATCATTGAGTGTAAAATAGGTGCACTTCACTTTGAAGCTTCCACATTTTTACCATACCAATTAAATTGAAGTGATTTTCATTCCAAATTCTGCACCTTGCAATTTTCCACCATTCAGAGACAAGTGTAGCCTTACTACCTTAGTTTCACAGTGCAGTATATCATACAATTCCAAAAGGACCAAAAGAGCCATTAAATAGAAAAAAGTCAACGCTGAAGTACATGGAACATTTCATTGAACAGAACCTCAGCTAATTATAAAATTGAGGATGTGGAAATACCAATACCTGTGAAGTGTATAAAGGTTGCGAATGTTTCTATTTGCTTTCGGAGACAGATACTTGCCATTGTCCCTATCAAGATCTAGTTGCAGGGGGAACTCATAGTAGTCATTGATCTGTTGGAAATCAAGTTGATGGTCACTCTTAAAGATGCTTTAGAATAAAAATTAACAATTTATAAATGAACATCAAGGGCAAAAATTAACAATTTACAAATGAACATCAACATCCAAGACGAGAAATAACATATTTTCCTTCAAGTAGATGATACTTAATTGGTAATTACATCATCATAGTATGTACTGAACAGAGGTAACCCAAAAGAATATTGTTGACTAAGTGGGTAAGAAAAAACATCCTATCCTACTACTCTTACCTAACCCAGCTCTCCCACCGAACAGATAATTTATAAACTAATGGGCAGGATGGGATAAGGTGACTAAAGTTTATCCTAGCTTTGGCTCACCAAACAATATATTGAAATAGGATAGATAGCTTATTCTATTCTATCCCCTTGTCCTCACCAACAAAATCTTCATGATGGGCAAAGGAAGGAGAATTGAATTTTAACCTTTTTCATAAGATGGCAAGAGGGGAATTAAAAAGAATATGATTAAGGAGTAGCAAAAACACGATGGGGAAAACCTTCCTTCCTGGAGAGACCCTTTGAAGAAGAAATGAAGATTCTTTGAACTATGAAAACGTAAAAGGCTCTCTGGCCAGAGGATTTACATATAGTTTTTCTACCTAAGCTAGGACATCATTGATGCTTCTTTTCGGATTAAATTTAAAACTGAAATAGAGAAATAGTTGTTCGGATGGATAGAAATAAGGAAAAAATGGGGAAAAATCTTTTGTTTATTTAGACGAGTCAAAGAGAGGGTAAAATAATAAATAATGAAATATACTCTTACTAATTAAAAAATTATAATCTAAAAATTATATTTTTATTCCATTAATTTCTTTACATACAACTAATTAGTATTTTTATTTTTAAATTGCATAAAATTGATTTATCTTTTTAAGAAAATAAAATGAAAAAGTGAAAAGAGAAATAAACTTTCTTGTGGAGCTGTAAAAATAAACTTTCCTCCTTCCAAGTTATCCTCTGAAACAAATGTTGGGAATTTAATATTTCCATCTTGTCCATTTCCGTCCTTCCTATTCCCACTAAATAAACAAGGTGATAGATCCTTTTAATTGTTTTATGAATTCCAAAAATTTAAAATTTGGGTTAACATTAACTCTACTTTTATCTCTTGGATCCCCATAAAACATAGACCTGTTAGAGATAAAAAAAAATATCATAGAGTCGTCAATTTTGTCACTTATTTGCATATAATATGTGAGGTGTTAGTAACTTTCTATTACATCTAAGATATGGAATTTTTGTTTGCATGTGGATTGAACTTTTATGTTAAGTGATCAACCAGGTTACGACACCCGTGAAGTGGTTGATGATATGATGTAAAGATACAATACATATTTGATACCAGAAAATATTTATTCATTCAAAAAATAAATAGGATTCTTTAAATGTAAGATACATAAATATATACATATATATGTATAAAAATTAGAACAATGACAAACAAAACCTTATGCTACTTAAGTGCGAACAAACATTACACAATAAAAAAGCCAGCTAAGAAAATACTTCTTTCTTAGACATGATAAAAGCAAAATAAAAATTATAAACCCTTATCATCATAAATTAGTTCCTATTGTATACAAATATTAAGAGTCTCGAGGCTTAATTAAGTTATTATCAAAAAAATCGTTTTGTTGAGTGGTCAAAATACTTTTTGTTCTTGTCTGAGAACCCGGTGGCTTAATTTTGTTATGATGTGGTCATTAATTCTGTCTTCTCGTCTCCAACTTGCCGATCAACTTGCATCTTTCCTCTCCAATCTCCTCCAATTTGCTGATCAACTCACTTTTTGAGAGGGAAGAAGCGACTTGAAGGAGATTGGAGAGGAGGAAAGAAGCGAGATTATCGATGAGTTGGAGACGAGAAGATAGAAGTAGTCATGCCATCCCATCCCTGAATAAAAAAAAAAATATTTGAGCACTAAATAGAACAAAAAATATTTAATAGGAACTCAATTAAAAATATCCAAATTTCTGAGGTACTTAAAAAGTAAGTAAGCCTGTAAGTATCAATATAATTCCTTTTCTTGAGATCATCCATAAAGAGAGGGACAATGTCTTTGTGTTTCTATATAACACATGCTCCTATGTCTCCTACGAAGCTATGACAGGTAAAAATTACATTGAAACATACAAATATATCAAAAAAATGGAAAGAATTCAATCTGATTCTATTCAATGCTGACAAGTACATTGAAACATACAAATATACAAAATAGGAAAGAATTAAATATGAATCTATTTATTGCTGACCTTTACCATGGTGTCGCGCATAAAATCATATTCAAACCGTTTTAGTTGCAGCTGAAGAACAGGTGGAAGATCAACGAACAAAACACCCTTCCTAGCCTCCTGGGTGATTGATCGTAACAATAATGAAGAAAAATACCAAAATCAACAATATTAAAGAAATAGTTTTACAACAAAGCACCACAAAGAAAAACGAAGTCCGCAGGCTCCTATCATTATGCCATCATGAAAAGCTTAGATGTACAGAGTATCACTTCTCTTAAATGGTGTATCCGTGTCGGACACACGTATCGGTGTCGACACTCGTACGACACTCGTAGGATACTTATCGGTGAAGTGTTCAATTCAAAAAGTATTTTTTGGATTTTTGAAAATTCTAGCATGGTTCTATAACACAATTTTAAAAGGTATAAATACAATAATTTTCTAAAAACTCAAATTTATTGTATAAATTTTTATTATGATTATAAAAATAAGGAATAAATTATTTTAAAACAATCATGAAAAATATCTTCCTGCTCCCAAAAGAATTTAAAACATACTTTTGCACATAAATATTTATTTTCAATTTATATAATTCAAAATTATATAATATATAGATTTGTGTCCTCATGTCCTACATTTTAGAGATTATACGTATCTCCATATCTGTATCCGTGTCGTGTCAGTGTCCATATTTGTGCTACATAGCTTGTTTATTTTATTTTGTTTTATTTTTAAATTATAAAATTAGAATAAAAATAAAGAATTTATTCATCAATACAAAAATTTATTTGTATCCTTATCTAATATTATCCATGGCCTTTTTTATTTATTTAATATATTAAAGAATCCCATAAGTTTCTTTCAAAATGAAAACTTTTTACTTGCATTCCCTTGTTAACAAAACCAATATATTTTATATTTCTGGAAATCAAAACTTGAAGAAAATAAAGGAAAAAAATAAACAAAATAGAGTGAGGCTCATAAAAAAAAGAAGTATCAACAATCAAGTTCTAAACCAAAAAAAAGGTAAAAAATTCAGTTTGACAACAAAAATAAAATAAAAAACACTTGGAATTAGATTTTACCTGTAAACCATGCCACTCAGCATGATACTTGTTATCACCTTCAAGCTGTTCTACTTCAATATATTTGTCAAAGGAATCGTATACATTCTGACATCCTTTAACATCAAGCTGAAGATCTGTGATAAAAAAAAATTATAATTTCATTCCATAAGATATAAGAACATGGATTTATGAAATAAACAGCAAGCTCATAAGTTGCATACCATAGAATGATTCTTCTCTCATTGATTTGTAATCGACATTGATGCAATCAATATAGTTCATGTGGTGACCTTCAAACAGCTGCTGTATGGTGCCTTCGACAACAGTTCCCTGATCCAGAAGCAAATCTGAATACAATTACCACCTTAACAAGAGAAATACAAATTCAAACATTGCTGTAAGTTGTTGCCAAGAAAAAATATTGTACCTTCATTTTGCTTTCTAACTTTTCACAAAGAACTCTATTAAGTTCTTGGACATCATGCTGCAAGAATGAATCATGTGTATCCCATCCAAATGACTTGGTTAACTCTTTTGTAGCTACACTAGTGTCATTATGCTGCAACTTGTAGAATAAACTCTGCAATGCTAGAGGAATGCTCCTTGATGGAATGTCATTCTCAGTTGTAGGCATGTGGTACAAAGCCTGTTAGTAATAATAATAGTTCATGTAAGATGCTTAGTTTTGTATAAATAAACAATGTCTACTTTTGTATAAATAAACAATAGCTTCCACAGTTTACTAACCTTTCTAAAATAAGGAATGTGAAACAGTGTCTGAAGAAGTGAATTCATGTAACAAGTAGCTCCTTGGTTTTTCAGTCCAACATAACCAGTTTCCTTTTTTGAGTCATGTGACCAGTAATCAAGAACCTTACGAATAGCAACATCAGCTTCAACTATGC